>NC_067482.1:60590078-60937920 GCF_947179515.1 Apodemus sylvaticus | reverse complement strand
ATATAGAAGCTTATCATTAACCCAACCACTTTTTTTGTTTATCAATCATTCCACCTGTGGTATTCTGGAACAGCAAAAGAAAATGAACAAAGTTGGTTTCAGATCATGAAATTCTTCTAGAGAAGTAAAGAGCTCTTTTCTTTTTTCTATTTTTTTTTATTGAGTATCTTCTTCATGTACATTGCCAATGGTAAAACCTTTCCCAATTTCCCCTCTCCAAAAACCCCTCTCCCCAAAGATTCTCAACCCCTCGTCCCACCCTCTGCCTCCATGTATATGCCCCTCTAACCGACACTTCCCACCACCCCACCCCTCATCCATTTCCCTTCGTTGGGGCCTATATTGAGCCTTTACCTGACCAAAGACCACTCCTTACACTGATGCCAACAAGGCATTCCTCTGCCACATTTTTGGCTGGAACCATGTGTACTCCTTGGTTGATGGTTCAGTCCCTGGGACTCTTGGGGTGTCTGGGTGTCCAAAGTCATTGTTCTTCCCATGAGGCTGTACAGCCCTTCAGCTCCTCTGGACCAACTTCCAGATCCTCCATTGGGGACCCCAAACCCAGTCCAATAGTTGGTTGCTATTTCTGCCTCTGTATTTGTAGGGCTCTGGCAGGGCCCCTCTGGAGATAGCCATGGCATGCTCCTTTTGGTACAGGCTTCTTGTCATAGTGTCGGGGTTTGATGACTGTTTATTGGATGAATCCCCAGGTAGTCTCTGGGTGGCCTTGAGAAGAGTTCTATACTTTGAAAAGAATGTCCAGGTCAAAGCCCAAGTGGCTTCAGGACCAAAGTGTGGACAGCGGCCAGTCCATATTGAAGTCCTAACAGTACTTCCAGGAAGACATTTGCATGATAGAGTCTACTGACTATTTTTTCTTGTCTTAATTTGGAGATGACTACTCAGATAAAAACAACTAGGTAGTTAGCAGTTCTACTAACTAGAGAAGAACAATTGGAATGAAAATGTAGCTTAAAAATAGATTGTGGTGTGATTTCTGAAAAGAAATCCAAACATAATATTTACATGTGACATTTATGTGGGGATGGAGCTAAAACTACAAATGTGTTAACTCAATTATTCTACTAACAAATTTGCAAGACAGATGCTTTTATTTTCTCATTTTATACGTAGAGTAACCAATGCACATTGAATTTAATGGTCTAAAAGACAGAAAATAGTAAAAGTAGATTTTGAAGCCAGGCGGATTTGGTCCCAAGTTCCATATTCTGATTCTTTACAGTCATAATGCTACAACTCTGTCATGCTAATCTAACTATCAAATTCTCAGTTAGTGTACTGGAAGGTGGAACCACAGTGGGTCTAAATGGGTGATAAGGAGCCTCAAGGGGAAGAAAGAAGGAGAAGACTCCATTTCTCATAACAGAAACTAATAGAGGATGACAAATAAGCAAACATGTTATTTCAATCTTGGCTAATAGTAGGAAAGCAGCTAAAAGATGCAGCAGTTGGTCTAACTAATGGAACAATGATGTAGGTGCTCAGGGACAACTGTTATTTGTGACCAATCTTGTAAAATTCATTGACTCTAGTCATGTAAAGTTTTAATACAAATTTATAAATAATAGAGACGAGACAATTGCATGGCAAAACAGTATTCTTAGATGGATGGGAAGTCCTCAGCCCTGGTCACACAGTGTTTTTGGGACCAACCCTCTTCAAACGCTGTGCTGATAAAATGTCACAAAGTCAGAGTTCAGCCTGGTTCTCTCAACTGATAAGTTGGTGGACCTTGGCTATAATGCTTCATTTTTCTTTATATATGTCTCTAGCACTCATTTAAAGTATACTGACTAGAAAATTTCTTCGGTTCTTCACAGTATGTATGGAATGTGATCCAGTACAAAAGAAGGAAGGGAAGTCATACAGAAGAGGCCAGGAGGTAATGGAAAAGGATCCCTGCAGTAAAAGTGAGACATTGCAGAAGTTTCCTCCAAAACTGATCCAGCTCTCTTCCTCTCCCTTCCACTTTCTTTACCTCTTCAAGGTGTGTCACAAACCATCACAAACAAACTAAGAAAACAAATCATTCTCATTAAAGCTTAGACTCTATCACTATACTGAGTATTCTTACTTATAAATGTTATTTTTCGCTACAATGATCCAAGAAAGTTTCATACTCCCATTTTTGAGATGAGGATAAGAAATGTGTTGTAATATATAGGCAGAAGAGAGGTAGGTGGTCCTTATGAAGTCTAGTTCATTACTCTTTTCCTCATATTTCAAAGTAGAGAGGACAGTCTACTGAGGAAAATGTGTCAGCAATTAGGTCCCTTCCCATCATGCCTCTCGATTTGTGACCTTCATGGTGATTATTCATGTTTTCTCAAAGACAAGGGAGGGAGGGAGGGAGAGATGGAGGGAGAGAGGGAAGGAGGAGGGAATGAGGGAATAAGGGAGGGAGGAGAGAGAAACAGAAACACAGAGATACAGAGTCAAGGATAGAGACAGACAGAGAGAGAGAGAGAGAGAGAGAGAGAGAGAGAGAGAGAGAGAGAGAGAGAGAGAGAGAAGGAAGGTTCATAACAAGCATCTTTTAAGCAAGATATAAAAACTGCAGCTATTTCTCTGTTTACCATTGGACAAATTGTGTCTAATTCAAATTTCATATGCTCAAGTAGTCATTTCAATACCTCTGAATTTGACTATACCAGAAATGGACATTTCAAAGAGGCAAATAAGCGAAAATTAGATCATTAGGTTAGGGTCTAGTGCAGTATGATCAGTGTGCCTACATGTATTAGTCAGCATTCTGTAGAGTCCTAGAACTGCTAGAATTAATGTAGATCACAAAGGGAACTTATTAGACTGGTTTACATGATGGGCTGGGTAGCCTGACAATGGCAATCTGTGTGCTAACAAGGCTGAGATGTTGATTCAGATGACCAGTCCATGAGTCTGGATGGCTCAGCAGTCCCAGTTTAATGCTAAAGACCTAGAGAATTCCTATAAAGCAGCTCTTTCTTTTAGTCCACTTTGGAAAAATGAAGAATCTGTTTTCTGATGAGAGTGAAGGATGGAATAGTAATGGGAAAAGAGTAGACGCACTAAGTAGCAAAGAATAACGGTGGGCAAATCAAAGCACTGCTCTCCTAGGACCGTTCAACAGCTGAGCTGCCTCTAGAAGATGCTACCTCTTCTGGGAAAAGGTCTTCTCCTGTCAGCTAATCATTCCAGTAAATAGTCTCAAAGACCTGCCCAGAGGTATGTTTCTAAGTTGCCTCTAGATCAAATTGAGTTGACTTAAGGTCAAATATCACACCTCATGGAAGGTAATTTATGTACAGATAAACCCAGAGGTAACACTGAAAAGTCATGAGCAATCCGAGGAAACTATTGCCCATATTGATTCATGCTCCTTGGACTTGTAGCGTCAGGATGGTGAGAAAAATAATTTCTGTTTGAGAAACAAAGGTACAGTCCTTGGTTATGATACATCCCCACAGACCTCCCCCAACACTAACACAGTAGGAGCTTTGAGGGGCTGCAGATTGACTTCCATGATAAAGTATCTGCTTAATATTCCCAGTCTCTAAACCAATCTGTAGAGGCATAAAACAAAACAGTTATCTGAGACTGGGGATGCATGGCTGAAATGTTAATGCTTGAAACTAAAGGCACAAAGATCAGGAACTCAAGGATGTCCTTAGGTATATAAAGAGTTTGAGGATAAGATGGGCCATCTGGGACCCTGTCTTAGATTAAATAAAGCAAAACAAAGCAAAGAAAAACTAAAACAAAACCTAAGCCTTTATCACATGACCATTCCTGAGAAACTAGTCAGTTACATGGAAAGAAGGAGAAAACAAACTTGGAAGGAACCAACAGCCTCCTTCATTATAAATAGTCATTATTATATTTTTAGGTCATGTAACTTTAAGTAGAAAAAATATGTCTTCTATCTTAATTTTTAGAAATTCTTACTAATAAGCCCATTAATATGTTGATTATGGGCTTTATCTTCTAACTGTAAAGTAGAAACACTTTTTAAAAAATAATAACTTACCAGGGGCATGTATTTAGAAGTCTTAAAAAAAGAAACACACAATAGGCAAAGAGGTTTCTTTTCTACCCTGGGGAATGACACATTTGCTATAGGGTGGTAGATCTTTGCCAGTCAACAAATTCCCCAACTGCTATGGAAATAAAAATCCTAAAAATACATCTTCACAGAAGGATAAATTCACTTCTGTGTTTCTCTCTGAACTGTGCTTTTCTCTTTATGTCGTGGTTAGAATTCTTTTCAAGTTTATTGCTGCTGTGATCTTCTGTGCAACCCTATTTTAAGCTGCCGAGGACAGAATGAACTCTTAAGGTACTGCAAGAGAGAAAAAGACAGATTTAATGCTATAGTCAATAGGATGCTGGAATTAGAGATGCTCCCAGACAAACGGAGTTGGAAAAAAAATAAAAAACATGAAATACTTACTACATTTCTGAAGTACGCATCGGAGCCTCTAAATGTTAATGTCTGAGACTAATATTGTGTCTTCATCAGCATAGGCTATGATTCCCCTGGAGGGATGAAAATAGAGAAGAGCCTTTTGATGATTCAGCCACAAAATGAATGATGCAGGTCAGTTCTGTAATATTTGTCCTTCCAGCTATATTATATCAGACATAACTCTTAAACATGATGGAGCCTTCATGAATCCTTCAACTTCGCAAACAGATTATATTTATGTCTTAGAAAAACTTTTCTATTGAGGTACAGAGACTCCATTACTAAGACAACTTTCAAAAGAAAGCATCTTATATGTGGTTTGCTTACAGTTCCAGAGGGTAAGTCTGGGACCATCATGGCAGGCAGCCTGGCAGCATGCAGATAGGCATAGTGATGGAGCAGGAGCTGAAAGATTGCATCTGGTTAATAAGCATGAGGGAGAGAGAGAGAGAGAGAGAGAGAGAGAGAGAGAGAGAGAGAGAAAGGAGAGAGAGAGAGAGGAGAGAGGAGAGAGAGAGAGAGAGAGAGAGAGAGAGAGAGAGAGAGGAGAGAGAGAGAGGACACTACTAACTTAGAATGGCAAGGACTTTTGAAACCTCTAAACTGACTCCCAGGGATATACTTCCTCCAACAAGGCCAGAGCAGTAATCCTTCCCAAGCAGTTTCACCAATCGGGGGCCAAGTTTTCAGACATATGAGCCTATGCGGGAAATTCATACAAATGAATGCATTTCACATCTGAATTTGATAATTTTTCAAAAAGTATTTATGATATATAATGTGCTATGTTCTCTTCCAACTACTGAAGCAATTTGCAACCTCTGGGGACTCAGAAAGAGTTAAGAAGGCACCAAGCATACTAAGAGATGGCATCCGTTGTCTCCCATATGGTTAATAAAAGCAAAGTAAAGGAATGATTGTGGTTGTTGTGGGAGAAATTTCCACTGAGATTCCATATCTCTATGGAGACAGCATTCCAACATTGAGAAAAGTATCATGTAAAGCAATTCACAAATTTCTGGAGAAACGACATCCTAGAAAGGTGGAACCCAAGTACAGGGGCTCTGAAGTGGATTCCTAGGCATGCCCAGAAAACAAGAGATTCTGTCATGGGTGGGCCTTCAAGTTTCAAAAGCCCATGAGATTAATTGAGTCCACAGTGGAACATTAGATGAAGCAAATCACTGTAAGCCTCAAGAGATGCTTAGAAATGTTTGTTTTAACTTACTTGATACTGAAAATCCTTTGGGGATGGATTCCATCAGGAACACACAATATCAGATTTATCTGTTAAATTTTTGTTTTCCTGCAGCAAGGTAGACCAGAGAAGAGGCAAGTCCAGTGCCCGAGAAAGTGTTGGTGAGGATAATAGTGATAATGGTGGAAGAGAAGAATGGCATCTGTGCACATATGACAAACCAATTCTGAGGGATGCTGAAATGATGGATAAGGGGTATATGAACACAGATACCCAAGAGTCCTCCAGTCCAAGGGCAAGTAGACAGAATGAGGATGGAGACTGTAGCAGATCAAAGTCTCTGAAAGGGGCAACTCCTGTTGTACTAAAAGATAAAAGCCATTTACTCTGTCACAATTCTCTTTACTGTTTCAATAATATTTTATACCCATTCTTCTTTCTACATAATAAGCTATAGTATGGTAGTAGCAAGACTTATTTAGTGAAACTTTGCCAGCCAACTTCCAGCCACTGCTGTCTTTGGTAAACTGAAGTGGAATACATTTTTCTCCCTGCCATCTACAAGAGTTGGCACATAAAGAGTAATTATCATAGGGTAGAGACGCGCTTATCTACTGGTGTCCTGCTTCCATTTGCAAGGCCAGCTCTGTGCCCTGACTCCACTCTCTAGGACTTGGTTTGCATCTTCAACAGAGCAAATGAAGTGAAGTATCAAAGGGTCTTCTCTGACATTCGTACCCATGACAGCTTCTAGAAATAAGTTTAGGGTGGAGGTGTAAGTTATGAGATCAGGGACATTAACTCCATCTGCTCTGGGTGGGACTTAGTCATATAAGTCATATATAGTCAGGTAAGTCACAAGTCTCTATCTCCCCAAATCCACACTCTCCTCAACCATTTTTTTTTCTGAACCTGCTAGTGGTACAAAAATGGATTGTCTCCCTGGCTTCTGAACTCCAGCTACAAAGGAACAGCATAGATTCGGGGAAAGAATCCAGCAAATTATAATAAAGCCTGATATCAATATAACGATGCTATATTTTTTAACACACAAATAAAATTTTGCTGTTTATACTGATGTAGGCATAAGGTACCTTCAGAGTTCTAGGGGACCGGAAAAATATTCAACTACTTTCAAGTAGGCCTTTGAGAGCTAAGTTGGTCTACTTCCTGGTTCTTTTTTCATTGAAATGATAATTAAAGCAACTTTGCTCTTAAGTGATTGAGCTCATGCTGGGTTTAGCGGATGTGAGTGAAATAAAATCTAATGCAAGAAAATGTATAGCCATTGACTGAAACATTTTGACACTCCCTCTATGCAACTTTGCTGATCTAATTAAATACCTGTGGATATGCAAAATGGATAGTCAACCCTCTTTTTCAAATAAAAAAAAAGCAAAGCTTCAAATTGTGAGCTATGAACTTGATCACAATTATATTACAAAATTGATTTTTCTTCTTCACAAAGCTTACTTTTTACATGACCCAATTCCAGACAGCATCCAAAATTTATGGTTCAATTTGATTTTGTTTAACTGTGGTCATTAAAGAGACCACAAATTTGCCATTAATCATTGATTATATTCAATCAGCCTTCAAGGTGACTTATGTTTTCTCACTCCTTGCTACATTATAATTCTCCAAACAGGTTTCCTGGAATGAAACAGACCATTATCTGTAAGCGGTCGGAGAGTTCAGCTCAAATTATATTATTTATTGATTATACTTTCTAATACCTTCTGAGTTAAAGACACAGATTCTTGCTAATCTCAGAGGTGTTTAGATTTTGAATTCTCAAGAGTTAAAGGATTGCCTGTAAACAGACGACCTTAGTGACAGAAGAGATAACTCTACAAATGACCCCTGACCCAAGTTTTTGTTTCTTTGCCCCATTTTCTGTGAAGAACCCTTAGACATTTATACTGTAATGTGGCACACTGCTCTTTCCCACCATTTTTTGTGGTGCCAATAAAGGGAACAGGCAGAAAGCAGTGCCCAAGTGTCTCTTTTTCTTTATATTTTCTGCTTTCTAATACCAGGTTCACAAAAACAGCCTTCCTTGTAAAAGAGCTTTTTGTTCGACAGTTAGTGAGTGAGTTGTGAGATGGTGAGTGTTAGCAGTTATTTCCAGCCCACCCCCCTTCCCACAAAACATTGGCTCACATGAAGCTCAGAAGAGTATCTTCCAAACTCTTCTTTGGTGATGCTTATGAACACAGTTTAGGTTCAGCCAAGAGGATACAGAAATGAGATATCTGAGAAGTGGAGAGGAAGCCCAGGGGCTTGCTTTTTGCAAAGTAATAATACCTGAGTGAGCTGTGCAAGAGGCATCCTGAGAACAGCTGAAGTCAAGTCACCACAATGCAATCTCTGAACTTGAGAGAATACCAATTGCAGGTAGTAGAGTTGCAGGTACAGTTGAAAAACACCAGGTCATAACTTCTACTTGCCTACCTTTGTATACCTGTCATTTTTGGTACAAAATATTTTCCTGGGTCCTCTGTAAACTACAAGACACTTGTCTTTTTCTTTTTGATTGTTTGGGTTTTTGTTTGTTTGCTTGTTTTTTTATTCTCCTTAGGAAGTCCGTGACCTAGAATATGTGTTATGTAGAAAGCACAAATTTATTTTATTGCCTTGCTGCTGTATCTTCCTAAGCTGATTCACTCAGTCTTCTACCTACTCTCTGCAGGTATGATAACAGCTTTAACTGTCATTATTGCTTGTTGCACTTTTGTAGAATGTTGTTTATCTGTTTCACTTCCTGGACCATCTGTAAGTTCTCCATATTTGAAGAAACAACTTGGTTCTTTCTATGGTCCTCATAACTAATGAAGTCACCTGAAGGCATATATAAATACACTAAGTATACAAAACTGGTCACCCTACAACACTGGACAACTTTGCATGAGGTTTATTTTGAACTAAGAAATCTTTAAGAATATACATACAAACAATCAAACTCCATTTCTTGTTCTTATTTGCCTGGAAAATAAACCCAATTTTGTGTGCCTGTCCCTCTTCAACCTGTGTACTTGGAAGCATCTCGAAGGTATCACGAGTGGAACCTCTGTAGCTCCATATTTTCTACTATTTCAGCCTCAAAGAAGCCCAGGGATTTCTAAGTTCTTCTCTTCCTGTGTTTCTAAGCTTCACTCAGATTGTATTGTTCTTCTGTTAAAATGATATGTAGGGCCATGTTTTACCCATCTCAGAGCTCCATTGTAGATGTGTGATCATAGGCAGATAAACTTCTATTTTCTTTTCTAATCTTATTTTTTTTTAATTTGCAGGTGCCCAGCTAATGAATCTAAACAGTGTAAAGATAAAAACACCTGTTTTCTACTCAAACCAATAAGCTTGAAATTACTAAAGATAAAAGTAATTGTTTTCCTTTCTTATATGAGCATTTGTTTAGTTTGCTAGAGTTATTTGTTTTTTTGACTTTACAGCTTTTAGGTTATAATTCTTATTTATCTTTGTGTCCTTGATAATGACAAATACTAACAAATAATCAATAAGCATTTGTTATATTGAATTTTAAATTTGCTATCACCATAACCTCTACTGAGAATCATTGAAAACATTCAATATTTGAGGTAAAGAAAAATCAGTATTTTTATGAACTGAATTTTGTAGTTTGCATGGATATTCCAAAGTCAAGGAATAGCATGTGCAAACAAGGGTGTTAAATGATGTTTGTCCTCATGGAACCATAGTTCTGGTACCACTTTGGGACTGGGCATGAGGCTAGGAAGCTATGAAGAAGTAGCCCTGAGCTACTGCAATTGCACATAAGCAATACCATGAAACTTTAATCAAACGAATAATTGTTTTTGGAATTCATTGATGTATAGAATCAAGAGTTCACATGAAAGCTAATCGTCTCCATAGGGCTGGCAACATTAACATGCTTATTTTAGCTGTTTCATCTATACCACTCAGTGCTATCTTTACTCCCTACAAAGCAGTCCCAAATGCTGACATTATGTTAGAGTCTACCAGTGTCTATGAATCTTAATGAAGTAGCTCCATTAGCATTATATTAAAGGCCCAATGCTCAAACAGGTAGATGCTGCTTGCCAAAGGGAAACAAGAAAAGCATGATATGTCTTCATGCAACAGCATCAAAGACACTTCCAAGAAAGCATAACTGTATTCCAAGTATTCAAACCAATAGTTGGATTATAGAAAATAGATATTTTACAATTGTAAAATCAGGGATAACGTCCTAAGTCATTTTTTTTCAATATCTTTCCCAAGGTCACCAAAGGAGAGTGGACAACAGTTAGCATCTCCTGCTCTAAAGGAAGATTAAGTCTCATATTTCCTAGACTGAGTGACACTTCCATAAGGAAGCAGGTCCACAGTAAGCCTCAATTGCCACATTATAAAATAAAAAGCAGTAGGCAAGTAGACAAGTTCTATTGCTTTATCTAGCTGTTAAAATTAGTGGGAGACTGAAAGAACTCATGAACTCACACGCACACATAGTACCACTACCACTATTACCAATAATAGTAAATTTATAAAATTGGACAGATGAGATATTTGATATATAATTGTGTGGTCAGGGACACTTGCAACCAAGTCAGATGACCTGAATTTGGCCATCTGGACCTACATGCTAAGAGAAGAGAAACAACTCTCCCAAGAAGTTCCTCTAATCTTCACTCATGCATTGTGCAGAAGCATGAACACACACACACACACATAAGCACAATCACACACAGGCACACATATAAATAAACAAATAAGTAAATGTAAAAAATAAACATCTTAAAGCCATTCTTTTTTTCTCTTATCTTCTCTTTGATGCTAATTCATGAAGCTAAGAAGGCAGTATCCAAAAGAATCTGAAAAATCATGAATAATAAGGACAGAGGGTGGGTGAGGAAAAACCCGCTGCAGAAATCACAGGGAATATATTGTTTTGATTCAAACCTGGTTGGGAATTAATGATTGCTAGTTAAGTGCATGTTTTCTATATAAGGCTCCTCCTTTTCTTATGTGACTCAGGATAAGACTACTGAATACCTATTATCAACACAGCCAAGGTAACCAGTGACCCATCACAGTAAATGCACTCCACAGTGTTTTGTTTTGTTTTGTTTTAATTTTTTTATTCGATATAATTTATTTACATTTCAAATGATTTCCCCTTTTCTAGCCCCCCACTCCCCGAAAGTCCCGTAAGCCCCCTTCTCTTCCCCTGTCCTCCCACCCACCCCTTCCCACTTCCTCGTTCTGGTTTTGCCCAATACTGTTTCACTGAGTCTTTCCAGAACCAGGGGCCACTCCTCCTTTCTTCTTGTACCTCATTTGATGTGTGGATTATGTTTTGGGTATTCCAGTTTTCTAGGTTAATATCCACTTATTAGTGAGTGCATACCATGATTCACATTTTGAGTCTGGGTTATTTCACTTAGTATGAGGTTCTCTAGCTCCATCCATTTGCCTAAGAATTTCATGAATTCATTGTTTCTAATGGCTCAATAGTACTCCATTGTGTAGATATACCACATTTTTTGCATCCACTCTTCTGTTGAGGGATACCTGGGTTCTTTCCAGCATCTGGCAATTATAAATAGGGCTGCTATGAACATAGTAGAGCATGTATCCTTATTACATGGTGGGGAATCCTCTGGGTATATGCCCAGGAGTGGTATAGCAGGATCTTCTGGAAGTGAGGTGCCCAGTTTTCAGAGGAACCGCCAGACTGATTTCCAGAGTGGTTGTACCAATTTGCAACCCCACCAGCAGTGGAGGAGTGTTCCTCTTTCTCCACACCCTCTCCAACACCTGCTGTCTCCTGAATTTTTAATCTTAGCCATTCTGACTGGTGTAAGATGAAATCTCAGGGTTGTTTTGATTTGCATTTCCCTAATGACTAATGAAGTTGAGCATTTTTTAAGATGCTTCTCTGCCATCCAAAGTTCTTCAGGTGAGAATTCTTTGTTTAACTCTGTACCCCATTTTTTAATAGGGTTGTTCGGTTTTCTGGAGTCTAACTTCTTGAGTTCTTTATATATACTGGGTATTAGCCCTCTATCTGATGTAGGATTGGTGAAGATCTTTTCCCAATTTGTTGGTTGCCGATCTGTCCTCTTGATGGTGTCCTTTGCCTTACAGAAACTTTGTAATTTTATGAGGTCCCATTTATCAATTCTTGCTCTTAGAGCATACGCTATTGGTGTTCTGTTCAGAAACTTTCTCCCAGTACCGATGTCCTCAAGGGTCTTCCCCAGTTTCTTTTCTATTAGCTTGAGAGTGTCTGGCTTTATGTGGAGGTCCTTGATCCATTTGGATTTGAGCTTAGTACAAGGAGACAAGGATGGATCAATTCGCATTCTTCTGCATGCTGACCTCCAGTTGAACCAGCACCATTTGTTGAAAAGGCTATCTTTTTTCCATTGGATGTTTTCAGCCTCTTTGTCGAGGATCAAGTGGCCATAGGTGTGTGGGTTCATTTCTGGATCTTCAATCCTGTTCCATTGATCCTCCTGCCTGTCACTGTACCAATACCATGAAGTTTTTAACACTATTACTCTGTAGTATTGCTTGAGGTCAGGGATACTGATTTCCCCAGAATTTCTTTTGTTGCTGAGAATACTTTTACCTATCATAGGTTTTTTGTTGTTCCAGATGAATTTGATAATTGCTCTTTCTAACTCTTTGAAGAATTGAGTTGGGATTTTGATGGGTATTGCATTTAATCTGTATATTGCTTTTGGCAAAATGGCCATTTTAACTATATTGATTCTACCGATCCATGAGCATGGGAGGTTTTCCCATTTTTTGAGGTCTTCTTCCATTTCCTTCTTCAGAGTCTTGAAGTTCTTGTCATACAGATCTTTCACATGTTTGGTAAGAGTCATCCCAAGATACTTTATACTGTTTGTGGCTATTGTGAAGGGGGTCATTTCCCTAATTTCTTTCTCAACCTGCTTATCCTTTGAGTATAGGAAGGCAACTGATTTGCTTGTGTTGATTTTATAGCCTGCCACTTTGCTGAAGTTGTTTATCAGCTGTAGGAGCTCTCTAGTGGAGTTCTTTGGGTCACTTAGGTAGACTATCATGTTGTCTGCAAATAATGATAGTTTGACTTCTTCCTTTCCAATTTGTATCCCTTAGACATCCTTATGTTGTCGAATTGCCCGGGCTAGTACCTCAAGTACAATATTTAAAAGATAAGGAGAAAGGGGGCAGCCTTGTCTGGTCCCTGATTTCAGTGGGATTGCTTCAAGTTTCTCTCCATTTAGTTTGATGCTGGCTACCGGTTTGCTGTATATTGCTTTTACTATGTTTAGGTATGGGCCTTGAATTCCTGTTCTCTCCAAGACTTTAAGCATGAAAGGATGCTGAATTTTGTCAAATGCTTTTTCAGCATCCAATGAAATGACCATGTGGTTTTATTCTTTGAGTTTGTTTATGTAGTGGATTGCATTGATGGATTTCCGTATATTGAACCAACCTTGCATTCCCGGGATAAAGCCTTCTTGATCATGGTGGATGATCATTTTGATGTGTTCTTCGATTTGGTTGGCAAGAATTTTACTGAGTATTTTTGCATCGATGTTCATAAGGGAAATTGGTCTGAAGTTCTCTTTCTTTGTTGGATCTTTGTGTGGCTTTGGTATCAGCGTAATTGTGGCTTCGTAGAAGGAATTGGGTAGTGTTCCTTCTGTTTCTATTTTGTGGAATAGTTTGAAGAGTATTGGTGTTAACTCTTCTTTGAAGGTCTGGTAGAATTCTGCACTGAAGCCATCTGGTCCTGTGCTTTTTTTGGTTGGAAGACTTTCTATGCCTCCTTCTATTTCTTTAGGCATTATGGGACTCTTTAGATGGTCTAGCTGGTCCTGATTTAATTTTGGTATTTGGTATCTGTCAAGGAAATTGTCCATTTCCTCCAGATTCTCCAGTTGTGTTGAGTACAGGCTCTTGTAGTAGGATCTGATGATTTTTTGGATTTCCTCAGTTTCCGTTGTTATATCTCCCTTTTCATTTCTAAGTTTGTTAATTTGGATACTTTCTCTGTGCCCTTTGGTCAGTCTGGCTAAGGGTTTATCTATCTTGTTGATTTTCTCAAAGAACCAGCTCCTGGTTTTGTTGATTTTTTGTATGGTTCTCTTTGTTTCTACTTGATTGATTTCGTCCCTGAGTTTGATGATTTCCTGCCTTCTACTCCTCCTGGGTGAAATAGCTTCTTTTTGTTCCAGGGCTTTCAGGTGTGTCATTAAGCTGGTAGTGTATGCTCTCTCCATTTTCTTTTTGGAGGCACTCAGGGCTGTGAGTTTTCCTCTTAGCACTGCTTTCATTGTGTCCCATAGATTTGGATATGTTGTGTTTTCATTTTCATTGTGTTCTAAAAAAGTCTTTAATTTCTTTCTTTATTTCTTCCTTGACCAATGTATCATTGAGTAGAATATTGTTCAGTTTCCACGTGTATGTGGGTTTTCTGTTGTTTTTGTTGCTATTGAAGATCACTTTTACTCCACAGTGATCTGATAGGAGGCATGGGATTAGTTCGATCTTCTTATATTTGTTGAGGTCTGTCTTGTGACCAATTATATGGTCGATTTTGGAGAAGGTACCATGAGGTGCTGAGAAAAAGGTATATTCTTTTGTTTTAGGATAGAATGTTCTATATATATCTGTTAAATCTAATTGGTCCAAAGCTTCAATTAGTTTCATTGTATCCCTGTTTAGTTTCTCTTTTCCTGATCTGTCCATTGAGGAAAGTGCAGTGTTGAAGTCACCCACAATTATTGTGTTAGGTGCAATGTGTGCTTTGAGTTTTAATAAAGTTTCTTTTACAAAAGAGGGTGCCCTTGCATTTGGAGCATAGATGTTCAGGATTGAGAGTTCTTCTTGTTGTATTTTTCCTTTGTCCAGCAAGAAGTGTCCCTCAGAGTCTCTTTTGATGACTTTGAGTTGAAAGTCAATTTTATCTGATATTAAAATGGCTACTCCAGCTTGTTTCCTGAGACCATTTGCTTGTAAAATTGTCTTCCAGACTTTTACTCTAAGGTAGTGTTTGTCTTTGACCCTGAGGTGTGTTTCCTGTAAGCAGCAAAATGTAGGGTCCTGTTTGCCTATCCAGTCAGTTAGTCTGTGTCTTTTTATTGGGGCATTAAGTCCATTGATGTTAAGAGATATTAAGGAATAGTGATTGTTACTTCCTCTCATTTTTTGACGTTATTTTTTAAATTTGATTGCTTAACTTCTTTTGGGTTTGATGAAAGGTTACTATCTTGCTTTTTCCGGGGTGAAGTTTCCCTCCTTGTATTGGTGTTTTCCTCCTATTATCCTTTGTAGGGCTGGGTTTGTGGATAGATATTGGGTAAACTTGGTTTTGTCATGAAATATCTTAGTTTCTCCATCTACGGTGATTGAGAGTTTTGCTGGATATAGTAGTTTTGGTTGGCAATTGTGTTCTCTTAGAGTCTGCATGAGATCTGCCCAGTACCTTCTAGCCTTCATAGTCTCAGGTGAAAAGTCTGCTGTGATTCTGATAGGTCTTCCTTTATATGTTACTTGACCTTTTTCTCTTACTGCCTTTAATATTCTTTCTTTGTTTAGAACATTTGGTGTTTTGATTATTATGTGACGGGAAGTGTTTCTGTTCTGGTCCAGTCTGTTTGGAGTTCTGTAGGCTTCTTGGATATTCATGGGCATCTCTCTCTTTAAGTTAGGGAAGTTTTCTTCCATAATATTATTGAAGATATTTGCTGGCCCTTTAAATTGTAAAGCTTCACTCTCATCTATGCCTATAATCCTTAGGTTTGGTCTTCTCATTGTGTCCTGGATTTCCTGGATATTTTGGGTTACAAGCTTTTTGCATTTTGCAGTTTCTTTAACTGTTGAGTCCATGGTTTCTATGGAATCTTCAGCATCTGAGATTCTTTCTTCTACCTCTTGTATTCTGTTGTTGATATTTGCATCTCTGTTCCCTGATTTCTTCCCAAGGCTTTCTATCTCCAAAGTTGTCTCCCTTTGAGTTTTCTTAGTTGTTTCTACTTCTGATTTTAGATCCTGGATAGTTTTGCTTAGCTCCTTCACTTGCTTGTTTGTGCTTTCCTGTAATTCTTTAAGAGATTTTTGTGTTTCCTCTTTCATGACCTCAGCCTGTTCACCAAAGTTCTCCTGTATTTCTTGAAGTGTTTTTTGTGTTTCCTCATTGTTGGCTTTTGTATTCTCCTGGATTTCTTTCAATGATTTTTGTGTTTCCCTTGCAAGGGCTTCTAACTTTTGATCCATTTTCTCCTGAATTTCTTTAAGTATGTCCTTCATGTGTTCCTGTACCAGCATCATGACCAGTGATTTTAAATCCAAATGTTGTTTTACTGGGGTGATGGGGTATCCAGGACATGTTGGTTGAGGAGAATTGGGTTCAGATGTTGCCATATTGCCTTGATTTCTGTTAGTGACGTTCCTGCGTTTGCCTTTTGCCATCTATTTCTCACTGGTGTTAGTTTGTCTTGTCAGTGCTGGACTCACCAGTGCAAGCTGCCCCTTCCCAGTTGGCCTCTGGTGCACAGCTTACCTCCTGCACTGCCTGTAGATAGGGTGCTGCTGCCCAGGCTGTTCAGATCCCGAAGCAGGCACCCGAAGGCTCCCGCTGGGGCCCGCTGGATTCACTGGAGCACACCGACTTCTCCCAGCCGGCCACCCGGAAGCCCCTCTAGTCTCTTGCAGGACCTGGAGATGTGGTGCTGCCACCCAGGTTGATCTGGATCCGGAAGCAGAGAGAGTTGAGCTGAGGGCTCCTGCCTGAGGCCTTTCCCCAGATTGTGTCTGTGGACCAGATGGAGCCTGTGTGCACCCCCAGGGAGCGCCGATGGTGTATGCTGCCGGGACCTCCCCTGTGTTCTGATCACTCCACTGGGCAGCCGATCCCCCATCCGGGCTGGCGCACACAAGGTTAGCCTGGCTGCCCAGGCCCTGAGTCCAGGCAAAAGCCTGGGAGGCCAAGGTCCGAGCAAAGTTCCCCTAGGGCTATGACTGTTAATTGGGTCTGCCAGGTGACCAGGATGGCGGGCGTGGGTGATCGTGCTCCCCGAAAGCGCTGGGAGAGTCTGCTGTGCTAACAACCTCCTGGGCGGGTTGACACATAGATGGCCCACCAAGCCACCCAGTTCTTGGGGTCGGTCCTGGGATTTTTGGGGCCTAGACCCCTGCTTTGTTAGCCTCAGGCTATGCCTGTTACGGCTCTGCCTGCCAGAGCTCTCTGTTGTCCTGTAGGCAAAATGGTGGCGCGCGCGCAGGCCCGGGCAAAAAACTTCCTGGCTGGGTTGGCACCCCTATGCCCCCCCCCCGAACAACCCAGGGCCTGGGTGCAAGCCAACGCCCGTCAGGCTCAGACCCCCGCAGTGTTGGCCTCGGATTATGTTTGTGTTCCTCAGTCTGTCCGATATCTCTGGAGTCCGAAACCAAGATGGAGGTGAGCCTCTCCTGACTGGAGGGAGGCCGAGTTCTGAAGTGGCTTCCATGCAGCGAAAGGCGCCGAAAAACCGCAGCTACTTGCAGCCCGGCTGGTCAGCGAAGGTCAGTGATCGTGGGCGCAGGGGCTAACTGGACCCTGTGTCGCCTTGGTTCTACTGCTGATGGCCCTTCAGCTGGACCAGCCACTGCTGCACTGCCGCCGCCACTGCTCTCCACAGTGTTTTACATTTAAAAACTGACTAATCATTTGCTTATGTTTGTTGAATCAAATAAGACTGAACTAATTCCATCATCGCCTTCTTTCAAGATCCTAATATGGCTATCTTGTTACTGGGCAAGGGTAACGTAATTGTGATTCTTCTCTCTGTAGCAACCTTCAAAAGACAGGCAGATCAATTACTTTCCCTTGTCAGTGAGGACAGAGAAGTGTCAGGTGAAGGCAAGAGAGGTCAGGACCTTTCACTTGAGGCTTTCTTGTTTTAAGACAGTGGCTGGTGCTGCCTCTCATCATTATCCTATCTGGAAACACGTAGCATTGCAAGGTCCTTTTTCTTCTGTGATCACACCTTGAAAGAGCAAAAATGACAACTATAATATCAAATAACCTAATACCTTAGAGTCAACAAAGTTAATTTAGAGAAACATGAATTTAGTAACAGTCAGAAGAGAAAGATACAGGAAGGAGATGAGGAGGTGTCTGGAGTCTGCAGGAGGAAAGGCATTTTTGACTGAACAGCAAGCTATAAGTGGGACTGATGAATGATGAGTTTGGCATGCCGTATGGAGGAGGCTAGGCTATGAGAGCAGGCAGCCAGCATCTGCTCATTGTGCCATCTTGTTGGAGCCACTAGCCCTTGAAATGTATTTTTCTTACTGATAAAACAATATTGATGTGAAGAGCAAATAAATCAATTAACATGTTTGTTGAGCAGATAGTAGAGTATCGGTGTGACCAGTAACATATATAAAAAGAAGCCCTTAGCTTTAGTACCATGACCTCCAATCATCTTAGGACCATCAACACAATCACTTAAAAAAGTCCAGGAGCAACTACTGCCAATGTCTGGTTACATGAGCTCATTTAAATCCATGTCATAGATTTCCAATGATTTTTAGAGTGTGGTTCTTTTAAAAATAAAATTCTGAAAATTTTTCTAAATATAAACCATGTGACCCAGCTTTGGAGATTAAGCACTGGAAGTATATAATAAGAACCAGAGAACAGGAACACAACTCTTCCAGCAGTTTAGTACTGGCACCCAGGGTTTCTCTCACACGAACACAGATCTATACTTTCCATGTAGAGGAAAGTACATCCCAGGTCACCTGGAAATAACATCCCCACCCTCGCTGAAGCCAAGACTGCACAGCCCTGGGAAGTGTCAGCTCAAACCAAGATTGTCTAGAGTTCCAACACAAGAGCCAAGGCACTGTGAGAATTCTTCCCTGATTCTTCAAAACTCCTCCATCACTACCCCATGGTTCTGCATCCCATGCCTTCCTTACTTTCCCCCCTAAATTTCAGGTGGGAAAATGGCCTAAGAATTGGCTAATCAATAACAACAATAATATATTATAATAAAGTAATAATGCAGGGTAAAATTTGATAAACTGTAGAATGTTTTTATCTTAATTAACTGTTGCTACACTTCTAAATTATCTGATAAGAGAGAGCATGTACCTGGCATGATCCTCGGTGTCTACACATAATGGTCACAGAAATCTTTTTTGTGTATGTGTTACCTGTATCTCTAATTTTCTACAAAAGTCATATGGAGATTGACTAACTAACTCCAAGCTATACAGCAGAAAAGTACCAGAGAAGGTGTCTGCTGTATGACCAAGAGATCGTGACCGCCATGCTCTCTCTCTGGGTAAGCCTGTTGCCCAGAGGAAAGAACAATTCAGTAGTGACCTCAAAATCCTGCTGAGCTCGAGGAGGATGTCAAGATTTTGAGACTAAACAGACTTATTTCATTGTGTTCTGCTTATTCCGATGCATTACAAGGCAAGTCTTCTATGGCGGGGGGGGGGGGGTCACAATCATAAGTAATTGCTTTTCTTCAATCCTCATCCCATTCCCTTAGAAAGTATTTCAATAGTGAATCTGGCCTTCTACCTCTGCTTAAGAATTGTTCCGTTGATTAAAAGTACACTGAGAATTATATTTGTTCAGGAAAAAAAAGTAACTTTCATAATCTCTTTCAGAGAAATTCTAACACAGCAGGGCACCGATCAGGAAGACTCACAGTCTAATGAGGTATTGATCGGGAGAGAATGGATGTCTGGTCAGGAACACCAAGAAAAGTGTTCAGAAATCCCACTTTGTCAATTAGGCTCTCTTTCCTGTTAAGGAGATACTAATGTCTTAGGTCATAGGTGGAAGAGACAAAATTAGTTACCTTTGCTCATTTTCCCTTCTGTCGTGACCCAGAAAAGGAGACAGGGTAGGGTGTACAATAGGAATGGAGAGAAAGACCAGGTTGGAAATTAGACCTATCCTTACAATGATAGCCAAAGGATGATGATACCTGCTGACAATTGTCATCTCCATAAATGTACCAGAACAAAATGATATGGAATATTAAAAAGAGAAGCAGTATGCTTGTATTTATAAATGTGCTGTAGATACCTTGCATTGCTGGACTTCTGTAAGTTAGAACTTATTTAAAAACACATTATGACACCAGCCAGTGATTCAAGAAGAACAAACGTGGATGTCAGGTTTTGGGATTCAGACATCCGTGTACTGAGGAGCATGTGATGGAGAAGGTTTTTATGAACATAAGTCAAAACACTCAAGCGTGAGGCTAGTGAGAGGGTTCAGCAGACAAAGCTGACTATCACCATGGCTAAATACTAGAATTCTATTCCCTTGAACTCACACAGTGGAAGGAAAGAGCCTACTCCTGTAAGTTGTCCTCCGACCTCCATAGGAGCCACAGCATTCACAGGTGCACTGGTGTTCACAAACACATGCCCACACACTAGATAGATAGATGATAGATAGATAGATAGATAGATAGATAGATAGATAGATAGATAATAGATTGATAGATGAAAGATAGATGGAAATATTCAATTAGGCAACATTGAAAAGTGATCAATCAACTCATGCTCTGCTTTGTATCTCAGCAATAATTTTTAGCTTATTATCTATCTCTCTTTTATAGTTTTACTTTTATTCTGAAGAATAATTAACTCTTTCAAGCTGTGTCTGATTTTTTAAGTGCCCTGGGATGTGAAAAGCTGAGATGCCAGACAAACTGGATGCACTCCAAAGCTCCACCAGGAGGACTGAGATGCAGACTCAAGAAATCACCTGTTGAGGGACATCTGGGTTCTTTCCAGCTTCTGGCTATTATAAATAGGGCTGTTATGACATAGTGGAGCATGTATCCTTATTACGTGCTAGGGATTCCTCTGGGTATATGCCCAGGAGTGGTATAGCAGGGTCCTCTGGAAGTGGTGTGCCCAGTTTTCTGAGGAACCACCAGACTGATTTCCAGAGTAGTTGTGCCAGCTTGCAACCCCACCAGCAGTGGAGCAGTGTTCCTCTTTCTCCACATCCTCACCAACACCTGTTGTCCCCTGAGGTTTTGTGGTATATATACACAATGGAGTACTATACAGCCATTAGAAACAATTAATTCATTAAATTCTTAGACAAATGGATGGAGCTGGAGAACATCATCAATCATGGTATGCACTCACTGATAAGTGGACATTAGCCTAGAAACTTGGAATACCCTAGACATAATCCACATATCAAATGATGTCCAAGAAGAAGGAAGGAGTAGCCCTTGGGCTGGAAAGGCTCAGTGCAGCAGTGTAGGGCAATACCAGAACAGGGAAGTGGGAAGGGGTGGATGGGGGAACAGGGGGAGGGAAGAGGGCTTATGGGACTTCCGGGGAGGAGGATCAAGGAAAGGGGAAATCATTTGAAATGTAAATAAAGAATATATTGAATAAAGAGAAAGAAAGAAAGAGAGAGAGAGAGAGAGAGAGAGAAAGAAAGAAAGAAAGAAAGAAAGAAAGAAAGAAAGAAAGAAAGAAAGAAAGAAAGAAAGAAAGAAAGAAGTCACCTGCTGCTCTATGCACTTGTACAATCCCAAGTATGTTTTAGAGAAAGCAGCTATGGAAGTGAATTCTGTGGTGAGGGATTTAGTACTGAGAGGTGCAAAAGCAAATGAAAGAATTAGGAGAAAGAACAAAAGAATAAGATATTTTCTCAGCAAGAGAAAAGTTTTCACTGTACTGAAGCACTCTGAAAAGTGACTAATGGGACTGAGAGACCTAGACAGGATTTCTTGAGGTTTCTCCTTCCCATTTTCAAATCCATCATGAGTACTCTGAGTTAGAGAAAGTGAGAGATGATGTTAAATGACACAAAGAGACCAGAAGTCATGATTTAGTGTAAATTATAAACAGCAGAGGAGACTCTATCAGCATTATTTTTTCTTTTTATTGAAAAGATAAAGAGATTTCGCATGCCTTTTATCCCAGCACTTGGGAGGCAGAGTCAGGTGGATTTCTGAGTTCGAGGCCAGCCTGGTCTACAGAGTGAGTTCCAGGACAGCCAGGGTTACACAGAGAAAACACACACACACACACACACACAAACACACACACACACACACACACACAGAGAGAGAGAGAGAGAGAGAGAGAGAGAGAGAGAGAGAGAGAGAGAGAGAGAGAATGTCAGAGCATACTAAACAGGATCATCATTTAATTTTAATTTCCTTTGTTCACACAAGCCATCTATCTTCAAATCATCTTCTCACTTTTACCTTTGGATATCTCCTGGCCTTGACCTCCACGGGTGTCCTTCCTCTTTGAGACCTAAGCCATCTGTCTTTGAGCAGCTGAGCTGCTGAGAACTCAAAGTCAAGTTCCAGCTGGCTGGGCGTTCAGTTGAATTAGGCTCAAGAGGACCCAGGGTGGAGGAGATGAAATCCACAGTTGAGGAGACCTTTCTGGCCAAAATGCTAGCAACGTTGACATGGGCACTAGCCAGAGGGTAAATACAATGGAGTATGAATTTCATCACCTTCCCACAGCTCAGGCCCAATTTCAAATCTTATCACTTACTATTTCTAAATCCTCTCATTCCGTTTAACTACATGTTCAGTGAATTACACAGAATATAAAGTAGCAACAGATGTAATGACTTTACCTCTTGGCCATTGTGAATGGCAGATCTTACTACCCTGTAATCTTCCTTCACAGCAGCCTAAAAGAAAATAGCATTAAAGTAACAACCACTAAAGCTTATTATAACTCTAGTCGCATGCTTATAATGTATGTATGCCAAGGGCATCACCTACTATAATTTGTATCTATGTGAGATTTTCTGAAGTTTCACAAGCAATAGTTTTGAAACTACTTATATAGTAAGCTAGACACTAAATCTTTCATTATTTCAAAAGTATTCTAATACTTTAAGGAGTTGGGATAACATGTTTGCTGTTGTTTGTTTGTTTGTTTGTTTGTTTGTTTTATTTTCCCAGAACCTAGCAAGGTGCTTAAGTATATTTTTTCAGTACTCATTTATAGATTAAGGAGAAGTTTTGTAGTGCTCAGTGCTATGCTTGGTACTGAAAGTAAAGTGTAAGTGTGGAAGGCAGAAGTGAGTCTTCTGGATTGTATGTTCAGACACATTGTGAATGCTTCAAGAAAGGAAGGGTTGCTTGTACACAGAGTCAACTAGTGACTCTGCCAAGGCTACTGTGATGAGTCACCCACACGTTTTCTTTATAAGGGCACACTAGTACTTCATTTTGTAGGAAGGATTCTATATATTCATATATTGTAAAATGCTTTCTTTGCTTTGAGTTAACCTTCAATCTAGATGTCATCCAAATGCCTGGCTCAGGAGGAGCAAGACTCTATATCCTTGATGATTGCAAACCCTACCTGCTGCTACAGAAGGGTGACAAAGCATGAACATCATAAATCGCAAAGATAAGACTGACTACTTGACCAGAGGGGCCTGACTAACCTTTGAAATGATTGACTGCCTTCCTATCTCCTCTCTATTTAACCTTCTGAAATGTAAGACAGATCTTTGGAAAGATGGCCCACTATTCTCAGATGGCTGGCACTCTAAATAAAACACCACTTACAGACACAGTTTCTAGGGTCTTTTTTTTTCATATGGCAGGAAGACATGCTGCCAGTTATGCAGAGGTCAGTGTGTAGCTGGTGATGATAATATGAGCTTGAAGAGAAAGTTAGCTTTAATGCAGTTCACACCGTGTCATTCATCCAAACCTTAAAATGTTCACATACGCACATTAGTTATATCTCTCATTTGCTGTTACCAAATCTCTGACAAAACAAATTAAGAAATGAAGTATTTTATTTCTACTAACTCTTTGTGAAGATATCTATATCCTTTCCATGGTATATCATCATGGTAGGGAAGACCTGGAGGTAGCTACAATCTCTTAGCTGTGGCATTGAGAGGGTAGGATGGATAGGTTTCCTGTGTTAACAGTCAGGGAACAGACATGGATGTGAAGGAAACCAGGCTTAATTATGATCCTAAAAACCTGACCAGTAAGAATCCACTTCCTCTAGCTAGACCCCACCAGCTATAAGTTCTACCATCTCTCAAGATAGAGCCTAGCTAGAAGTGAAGCATAAGAGCTTACAAATAAACTATAGCATTCTCTGCCGGACTTCCTTAGAGTTGTGGCCATCCCATAAGGCAAAATGCATTCAGTCCCATTTCAAAATGCCTCACAGTCTCTTAGTTCCAACACTGTTCAATGTAATTTCTCATAGTTAAGAAGACAATTTCATAACTTGATCCACTGAAACATTTTTTAAAAAGATATACCTTCAATGAAAACTGGCATGGAGAGAATCCATTCCTAAAAAGGGAAGATTGGGGGAATGACAAGAAAAGATTTTATCAAAGAAAGACGAAACCTAATAGGTAAAAGCCTAAACGCAATATCCCCATGTTCCAGCATCTAGGTTTATGATAATATTATTTGTGCTCTAGTGGCCTTGGGTTACTCTATCCTGGAAACTATGTTGTCTTTAGAGTATGTGGTCTCCTTCAGACTACTCTATTCAGTAACTTCTACTTGCCTCATACAATGTTCCAATATTCTTTGCATTTCCAAGGTCCTGAGGTCTCCACTGACACTTAGCCATCACTTTCATAATTTGACAAAAAGTCTACTCAGGAGCTCAATACAGGGATTCTTGATAAGAACAATAGATCAACACTAGCCAGTCAGTCTGAACGTAGAGAACCCCAATTAAAAAAAAATGCCCTGGCTAAAAGCCTTGGAATGATCTTTCCCATGTTGGAAGTTTTGTTATTTTTGAAGGCCAGAGATGTCAGAAGTCTTTAATCTAAAGTTTCTCATTCCACCCTGGATTCTGAGTAGGGCAGGGGTCTGGTTATTTCACTAAGTCTGTCCCTCTACGTGAGCACCCTGTCTGAATATTACATGTCAGGCC
The DNA here is from genome assembly GCF_947179515.1 of Apodemus sylvaticus. Lineage (NCBI taxonomy): Eukaryota > Metazoa > Chordata > Mammalia > Rodentia > Muridae > Apodemus > Apodemus sylvaticus. The sequence continues at coordinate 60,913,327 of NC_067482.1, read as the reverse complement.
ATTACCCAATCTTGGAAGTACTTGGGCAATTTCTGGTTGGGTCAATTATACAAACAGCTCATTCCCCTCACCCTAGTTGCTGCTGTAAGTCCTGTAAGAAGCATGTAGACTAGAGGGTTGGTTGGAGTTCTATTTGCAGGTCCCTGATCCTGCTGCATGGGAGCTCTGCCTTCTTTCTCTTAGGTTCAACCCATGAACCAATTTAAACTCCATTCTGCACTCATCCTCCCATGGTCTGTGAATCTCATTCTTCTAGTCCAGGAGACCAGAACTCAGAGACCCCTGTTTCACTGCAAGTTGTCCATTACTGTCAATGTCTAGAATCCTAACTCCCGACATAAACCTCATGTAAGGAAAGAGGGAATTAAAACTTCTATCAAAATCAAAAGATTTCTATTTTCGAATATCAGTTTACTATTTCTTCATTTCAACAGATTCGAGAACCTTGGCTGACCCTTCCCTGTCCCTGCTCTCTTGTATCCTGCATGCCTGGAGAACAAGCAGCCCACGGAGCATGCCAAGTTCTGATGCTGGCTTCAGAAAGAACCTGGCCACCTTCTACCATGGCTGTAGTCACCTCTCAGCATGTGTCCACCTAAATCAGGGGGAAAATTTTCTCTAGGCAGTTCTTTTGGAAAAGGATACGCTGAAGACTCTCTTTATGTGGGAAGCCTTCTTTTAGATGATATTTCAATGTGATGCTGAGCCTTCCCTGAATGGGGTCCTCAAAGCAGCTTTCCCAATGCCAGTGCAAAGCACAAGGTCTCTTAATGCTGCCAATCTATTTAGCATCACATCCACTCTGTGTAAAATTACTCTGTATCCTTCTTACAGTTCTGGTTCATCTCTTTCTTCTTGCCATACTGAGTACTCGTCAACCTTTGCTGTTGCACTTCCTCTCTGAAATCATACCGAAAACCTCACTAAACACACTGAGCAATAACCATGCTTCAACTTATGTAACACCATACTGAAATTTCTTCTACCACATAAGTTAGTCTATTATATTTTTAATCCAGGCTCATTCAAAATTTCAGGACACAGCCATAAGTGCTCAAGTGTTTTGTCACAAGGTAACAAAAATAGCCACTTCTGTGGCTCCTAGCAGACTCCTTCCTTCCCCTACAATCTCATATGCCTGCCCATCCTTTGCTATTTAGAATGCATTTTTCTCAGCATTCTCATCTTTCAACCAGAATGTTCCAGAATGTCCTAGTAAGCGCTGCTGATAGTTGTCTAGGAGTTTTCTAGTTCAAGCTCTAAATTCTTCCATATTTCTCTCACAAATCAGTTCCAAAGCCTAGGAACCACATGGTCCATTTATCACAGCAATGACATTACTTTGCATAGCTGATTTTCCTATATCATGTTTCTCAACGATATAACCAAACACAACCCAAACCAACTAGAAGAAGAATTTATTTTGACTCACAGTTTGAAGGGATACAGTTTATCATGATACAGAAAATGTGGTATACTTACACTATTAAATACTACTCAACTATTAAAAACAAGGAATTCATGCAATTTTTAGGCAAGTGGGCAGAACTGGAGAATGTCATCCTGAGCGAGGCGACCCAATCTCAAAAGAGCACACATGGTATGCACTCACTGGTAAGCGGATATTAGCCAAGAAGCTTGGAATGCCCAAGAAACAATCCACATATCAAGCAGAAGGAAGGAATGAATAGATGAATGAATCTCATTCACATGGGCCCCAATCCTCATGACTGAGCTTCTTCTTGAGTTTCCACTTCCTTTAGTATCACCTTTAATGTCAGAATATCATCATTTGATTTTGGGGAGGCATACACATTCACTTCATAACAGCATTTATCCCCAGGCATCAACAACATTAGAGCCTCACCAAGAACCTGTGTACCAGAGGCTCCCTATGATTAGTACCTGGATAATGATTGTTGAGAAAGTTTCATTCCATTGCTCATGAGTTGGAACATATTTCAAGGACCATCTCAACCTCATGAATCTGTGCTGTTTCTACTGAGGATACAACTGTAAAAAGTTAGCAGGTCAGATACACTCTGCCCTGGAGCATATTCAAAACATGACTAAGTAGTTATTCATTATTAAGCCTGTTTCTTAGGAAACTAATTCAAGACAATGAGCTAACAGAATTCCAATGGAACTGTCAATGTGCAGATAAACCTCTGAAACATTTGTGTCAACAGAAGTATGCTTACTTTCCAATGAACTTGATCTATAATTAACAATCAATACGCAAGTGCATTGATACCTACTCATTATGAGGGTCTCTTTTTCAGAAAACCTTTCCTAAATATTGAGACTAGGAAATTTGTTTGTGAGGCAACCATGTGTGGATAATGTGATTCAAATTTAGAATTAAATGTTCTCCTCATAGTCAGGTGATCAGAGGCAAAGTTCAGGATCAGGCCTAGTTGGGCATCCATATAGGATTTCTTTCCCCTGTCTTACTCTAAAATGAAGAATAAATTTGTGAGTAAAGGAAGAAAGTCAGTGCTACTCTCTTACTTTCAGACAACTAGGCTTGGGTGAAATACTATGGGTGAAATATTTCAGAGAAATACTATGAAATAAAAGCTTTTCATAAATATTATGAAAAATAAGTGATCTTGCCTCTGAGTACTCTGCCACCTAAGAGATCCAAATGCATGCAAATTCCCTTCCAAGCCCCTTCATACACACATGCACATAAACACACACACAAGCATCCATGCATGCATACATACATACATACACATGCACACAAGCATCCATGCATGCATACAAACACACAAACACAAGACAATCATAAATTATATAAAATGGCTGGAAGAAACCACCTTTCAGAGATAGTCTGTCCAATTTAAGTTTTGGGGTAAAGCTGTTGAAGTTCTAAAGTCAACAAATGATTTGCCTGAAGTCCCATAGGTAGTGGTAGAATTCTAACTAGATTTCAGATTTCTTAACTCTTGTCTTTGTCAGGGTTTCTATTCCTACATACAAAAAACAAACAAACGAACAAGCAAAACAAAACAAAACAAAAAAATCATGACCAAAAAGCAAGTTGGGGAGGAAAGGGTTTATTCGGTCTACACTTCCACATTGCTGGTCATCACCAAAGGAAGTCAGGACTGGAACTCAAGCAGGTCAGGAAGCAGGAGCTGATGCAGAGGCCATGGAGGGGTGTTTCTTACTGGCTTGCTTCCACTGGCTTGCTCAGTATGCTTTCTTAATAGAATTCAAGACAACCAGCCCAGGGATGGTACCACGCACAAGGAACACTCCCCCTTGATCACTAATTGAGAAAATTCCACACAGCTGGATTTCATGGAGGCATTTTCTCAACTGAAACTCCTTTCCCTGTTATAACTCCAGGTTGAGTCAAGTTGACACACAAAACCAGCCAGTACAACTCTACTTGAAACAAGCCAGTCTGCCATTCAGACTTGTGGGAGTCAAATAAGGGGAGTAGTTATTATCTTTACCTGAATCCAAAATCATTTATTATGATACAGTAATAGAGTTGCTATAGGCCCATATCCCATTGGTTGTTAAACAATTTAAGAATACCCAAGTTTCCGGGGATAGAGCCTCTTCTAACAGGTAGAAAACAAAATAACATAAATACTGTCTTTCATTCTTAACCTACTTCAGTAAACATTGTGATGTAATAACTCATTGTTTGAGAGAGATTCAATCAACTATCCAGCTGTCTTAAAATCTACATAAACACATATTTAATAAAGGAACATGGACTGAAACAAAATAAAACATACTTGTAAATTGGAACACTGTAACAATTCCATCCAAAGTGGATTTTCTAAACATATTTTCCATGCTCATCTTTTTATAGATTCAATCAGCTCTACCTTCACAGGAATCAGACAGGGATTCCATGGCAACCGCAGCATCCTGCACAGACACACACAGCAAATCAACACGCTTAAATAACTCACTCACACCCACTTAAGTCTATTAGATTTCTATCTCAGATGTAAAAAAAGAAAATAGGGGCAATGATTTCTTTGCCAATTAAGGGCTCTGTTAATAATGTCTTTCAAGAGTCTAAACTGAGAGACAGTGAGAACTACAAAGGCCAGCCCTCTAAGAGAGGAATAAATAGTCGCAGGTTGACATTCACTCACCACCAAAGTCTGCTTCAGTGCTTTTCAAAAGTGACTCTCACCTCTGTTGTGTGCTACTCAAACATGGCCTTCACTGGCAATAAAACAAAATTGACAGAACATGAGATCAGTGCTTTCTATCCAAAAAGTAAATTATTGTTTCAGATTTTCAATCTTTTTCTCCATTTAAAATAATATGCCTTTGAAAACCAATTTCAGAAGACAAATTTTTTGATTTGAGTAATTGGACTAGAGTCATGTTCCCAGAGTAACCTTGGTTTGCTCTTCTCAAGGCTATGAATATAGAGTAAGTCTAAAATTGTAGCCATGTGTACCTGCCATTTAAAAGCAGGAGAAATGGACATATATCATTACAGGAGCAAAAGCTAGCAAAAATTTATAAACAGTTAATACTAAGGGTTTGTCAAGTGCAATAATGTTGGCTAGTTACAGTAAAATTGTACCTGGGTATCATTTAAAATGTCATTCTTGTGTACAATTGGACATCTATACTACCTATCTGATAATGATCGGAATCAGGGCATCTTGATAGTAACCCCAGAGACAAAAGCAAAACCAACAGTTTCAATATGATTTTACATTAAGCAGTTTGTAAAAGGTATTTGATAATACACATGCAAATGAGAATGGAGTTCTTAAAAGGTCAAAACCACAGGTAGAAGCTTATCCTTATGTGCCAGTGTCATGGGAGCCTGAGTGGCCCTCCAAGTGACTGGCCTATTATACCTTAATCAATCAATATTAGTAGAGTAATTAATAAACTAATGAATTAATAAGAGAGCTAAGGTGAAAAATGAAAGGTAGGCACGTTCTTAAACAATATATGGTAGCATGCTCCCCACACATGAAACACCTAAAGAAAGCCTAGGGCAGGAGCCAGTGGAGAAAGGCAGTGTACCTACGTAGCTCCAACTTTGAGAATAGAGTCCTCATTCCAGCAACTGGAGTATTTGTACAGTACGAGTTCAGCAAGGCATTACCTAACACTGTAGTAATTTCATAGCTGATCCTTTGTTTACCTTGAACATTGGGCTCCAGCTGCTATGAGAGAGTCATCAGAACAGTGTAAGCAGAAACGTTGCAGTAAAGACAGTAAAGACCAGAGAGATACTTCCTGTGATCGCTGCTATCTAAGAATTTCATCAGGATTTTCAAATTATACTGTGATGTGCCCTCATTTAATTTACTTTGGGAAATTGAATATGTGTACGAGAGTCTTTAAAACTATTTTCCTAATCTATTGGGAGTCGTGATAAAACTTTACTCTCAGTATTATTGAACTTGTGCAGATTCACCTGCAGAAAAAATTGGTTCAAAGTTCTAGAAAATGTTTCCTAAGGAAGAAAGGGTGTATGAGTGGTGGATCATCTATCTACCTTCTTGCCTCTGTGACACAGATGCTTGAAAGGGTTGGACGTTAGTTACACAATTATCTTTCTAATGTCACAGGTTAAAAGTGCAGGCTTAAGTGTGGCCATTTCATGAAAGATGCAATGGAGATAGAGAAATAAAGTTCATGGAGGTAATAAAAACTACAGCAGGAATTTAATCTCAAGTCTTGAGATTCAAAAATCGCTTTAGAAATATAGAATCAGATAATAGAATCAGATTAGCTATTTTAATATAGAATTATGTACTCCTCTACCATAAGGTCCTCAAAATGTCATGCAATAATTTTATCTGTGTAATTTGGCAGAGATTCACCATAAAATGTTCAGCTACAGTTGCATTTTATGACTCTTAAAAATGGGAAATCCTAGATGAATGATAATTAGTCTATGCTTACATTCCATACCTCAGTTAGCAAGGAAAGGAATGAAAATGTAGCAGCTATGTGTTAGAATTCTTGTCTAATATGCACATAACCCTAGGATTTAATCCTACAATCTCAAACTAATTATCTCACATATAAATTTAAGTATAAAGTCCCAAGTAGAATTTTATTTATAAGTAAAAATTTTCTTTGCATTAACAAAGAACATGCATTATTTTTTTACCTTTTCAATGGAGAAGAGTTGGGGCCAGATTCTTGTCCAAGTGTTCAAAGATAAATTCCCCAGTAATGGGGCACATTGGCATCAGCAGCTGTTTTGTGCTGATCAACATCATTTCTATGGACTTCTGTCAAAAATGTATAATGTAAATTTAATCATGAAGAAAAATTATGTAGCTCTACTACAAAATAACTGCCATGTACCCTGCTTATTGGTCAGAACCATCAATGAGAGAAAAATGAAACATGAACTCTTACTGAGGCAATATAACAACTGAAGACAAGTAATCATGGTTGCTTGTTGAGATATAAAGAAAAATAAAGATATTAATGAGGCAATGGGTAGAATTTGAGTACTATACCTACATTAAATAGTAGAATTATATTTCTTATTTTCTATTTTGTATAAATTATTTCAGTATATTGAAAACATGAGAATATTTGAGAATTCTTTATAATTTAGACAATTTCTTTAGGTATCACGTTATGACAAAATGAGATTTTAAAGAACTTCGCTATTTGGATGAAATAGATTTCTATTTTGTTCTGGAAAGTGCATACTGTCACCAGTTTAAGAAAGGAATCAGGCTGAAGCGAGATAGCTGAGCCATTCAGGGCTAGGCTCACAACCAAAACTATTAGAAAGAGGTCATAAGACACGATTATAAATTGATATATCCAAATGTGACAGGAAAATTTATTTAAAATTTTAATTAAATGTCTAATTTAAAAACATTATATGTTTTTTAAAATTCCAAAAACAAATATAACACATAACAAATTGAAAACACAGAGCACAAAAGAAGAGGCTACATTGTAGGACTAGTCCCACACATATGTGTCAGTGATTTTCAAATACTGTAGCTTATTTGTCCTTCAAGTTGACTTGGGAGAAAACCTACAGACCATTATCTTTACCTACAGATTTTCATGTTTAGTTGATAACTAATGAAAGATAATGGTGATTAATATTAATTCCACATAAATGCATATTAGCATGATTAAAGAACAAAATTACAGCCATGGGTTTAATTCTTATCTTCTGCAGTTGATTGTAAGCGCCATATAGATCTCAAGAAACCACTCAGAGTGACTGGCTCATTGTAGGCTAACAGTAAACATTGCTTTATTTCCTGAAATATTTTAGTAATGATATTAAAAAAAAGAAAACTAAATTGCCAGGTAACTGTCAAAATCTATACAAAACAAAAACAGTATAAATACACCACAAGTTAAAAATCACAATCATTTTATAAAGACAAAACCACTTTTTCACATGACTTGTTCTTGATCCTATACATATAGTTTATTGCAAACCCTCTCTACAGAATTTTACCCTGAGAAAAAGAAAGGAATTTGGGGAACGAAGCGATAGAGTGACTACTAAGTTACTCACTAGCATGGCAAAATCATATGTGCAAAATATTTACAAATATCTACTGACCATAAAGGACAAGTGTTCAAAATTCTGTTTGTTCTGCGTTAGAATTAGAGATGTTTTAGGGCCCAATATTTAAAGCACTTATAACTATTGATAAGTAGTGTTATGTCATAATCTCAAATTAGATGGATACTACAGGAAGTATTTCCTCACATAGTCCACATAATCCACAATTATTTACTACTATGACCATTATCATGATAATGTCATCACTTGCTTTCATTTTCAAACATGAAACATCAGAGAAAATTTTATTCACTTGAGTAAAGAGATGGGCAGGAGAATTTGATCATAGCAGGTCATATAATTCCTTTACTTATTTCATTTGACAAAGATCACTATGCAATTGCACTTAAAACTATTGTAATAGTCCATCAGCCAACTGACAGTTAAGAATAATAATTTTCAATAATACCAAGTTGAAACATGTCTCAGTTTTTCTTTAAATACTCCTGCATCATTTTTAAATTGGCATGTATTTACCATACAATATGCCTGAGATTCATACAGACAACTGCTCTTTTTTTTAAAAAAAATGCCTTATAAATGCAAAATTTTTACCAATATCATGAAGTAGTCTTTTCAGCCAAGTCACTTGTCTCTGAAGAAGGAATGAAGTTTGCATGTTGTGGTGATACACTGGGAAGTAAATCTACACATTAAAGGCTAGAGTATTCTATAAAGTGTCAGAAGGCACTTTATCAAAAATAATGGAGTTCATTAAAACCAGGCTGGTTTTTTGCTGGTTAATTTGAATTTTTGTGTACACCAGTATACACACGCATACATATGTGTGTAGACATACACACAAACATGTATATTTACATATATATTCAAAGTGGAAATAAAGAGTATCTGCAAATTGATTCCCTTAAATACCAATTTCTCGGATCCTGTTTAGAGACAGACATATTCTGAGGTCATTTTGGACTTCAGTATACATAAGCATTTTCACCAAGGTCATGAAATTTAAGCCACACAGGAGATGATCAAGTTAGAGTTTCAGTGTAATGAATATATTTCCTTAATTTGTTGAAAAACACATCAAAGTATCTTCAAAGAAATGTTAGTTCTTTCACAAATTTTGTAGGAAGTTTCTCTAAAAAGTCCACCACATTTGGAAAACTTTCCATAAGATATCCCCTATGGGAAGGATGATAATCCACATCAGTATATTGTGAACTCTGAAATTTCTTGAAGTTAAATTCAACTTGATTCCATAAGCACATTTGTCTATGTAATTCCTTCTTTTTATTAATATCATCCTGATCACTCTTTCAGAATTCTTGATCTATACTTTTATTGAATGGAGACATATATCATAGTTTATCAATAAAATCCAGACAGTGGTCAAGCTTTTGATAGTTATCTAGTAAACTTATTAACTGATTTACCAAGCTTTGTGTAAGATAATGAGATTGATAGGAGAGACAAGTTAACATAAATGGAAAGTGTATCATAAATTCTAGCGTTAAAATCAAAGCTTTATAACTAGAAGTAGGTATCTTACTGAAAGCAAGGACCAAAGCTGCCACCCACAGAGTCATTGAAAGCTAACACCCTCACTTCCAGGGAATCCTGCTTTTGGAGGATGAGTACATCCGGTAATAACCCTTAATGTGCAGTCACTGCTACAAAATTACAGAGGATTAATTCTCTTGACAGCAGGGACAGATGCTTAATCCTCTGTCACGAGCACTGGAGGGTCTTTTACATGGAAAGAAAACTCCAGTGTGTCTCTTTAGTGTAATGTACATCTAGAGCATAAGCTGACTCCAGTTTGGTGTTTATTTTGTAACAGGGAGACCAAAAACCAAGTGCTTCATAGCTAAACACACACACACACACACACATACACACACACACATACACACACACATACATACATACACACACACACATACACACATACACACATACACACACACACACACACACACACACACACACACACACACACACACCAAGGCTGGACTGGGAGCTAAAATGTGATGATTTTATCTGCATTCGGTTGCCAGCTGGGTAAACTGGAGGATTCCTTCACCTTCACTGAACCCCCATTTTTCCCATCTGTCAAAACTCCTGTCTACTTAAAAAGACTCCAGATTATAGGACCTCTCTTTCTGAACTGTAGAAAGATGATCCACCTGTTTTTAAGAAAAGCATTTCAAAAATTTTTGGAGAGTAGGGGTGGGTATTACATGCAAGGAAATGTGCTAGTAAACATTTTCCTAGGTTGATTTTATTCTCTAACTGATTCAAACATCTAACCTCAAAAGCAACTTCCAGACCTTTTTTCCTCTTTTAGAATGAGAAGATAACTGAGGTTAGTCTGCATTAGAGAAAGAAGGCTAGCATTTGTAACATTTTATGGGCTATTTTATCTTTTAAAGAAACTCTGGAATAACGAATACATTCTAGCATTTACAAATTATAGCTGACACACAGGAAGATTTTTTTTAGAGGCTGAAAAAACATTTCTGATTTTTCAAATCTGAGTGTCTATTTGGGCATATTTTATTGCTCATATCAAAATATTATGCAACTGGGAGAAGGGATTTTTTTGTATTAGAAGTAATGAACAATTATATAATCAAAATTAATAGAGAGAAGTGTCCCTTTAGTTTTCAGCAGATAAAGAATGAGTTTAATTAACAGAGAAAAAGTGCATCTCCCTCTGCTACCAATGATGAGAGACAGAAGACAGAATTAGGTCATTGCCTCCTGCCGACAGCAGCGTAGTAAGAGACAGAGTAAAAAAAAGCTTATTTTACAAGATGAGCAGTGTGATGCTTCTGGGATGCTTTCTGTCGCTATTTTACTTGTTCCCTGCTAAGTGTTTAAAGTTACACATGCAACATGTGTAGCATATTTCAATCCATGTTTGCATCAAGTCAAATGTCTTCCTGTGTGTAACTCAATCAAAAATTCTTCCCTGGGTTTGTATTTATTACACTCCTGCAGATCATTCCAGAATAGCATCCCTGGTCCCATAGAACATTCTACTTATGTAACTTTGAACTCCAGCCAGACATTCAATAGTAAGCAGAGAATAAACTCAATTACAAGGAACATGTTGCACAGGATACTCAGCCCATACAAATTATCTTCCTAAAGGTGGCATGGAAGAGAAGGATTGACAATTATGTAATGGACTCTAGGCTGAAAACAAGATGGCCCTAAAGGACTGGCTGGCCTTCAGCCAAAAGAATGAATCAGAGCCAGCAAGTTGGTAAGAGTCTTGCTGAACAAGTCTGCCAACCTCAATCCGATCTCTAGAAATCCAGCGTAGGAGAAGAAAACCCATTCCTGAAAGCTATTCTCTTCCATCAATACTTTACATTCAATACTTTAATGTTAAAGTATTGATATATACTAAAGTATGAATGAATACACTATCACTAAGCAACACACAGGAGTATACACATGTACTTATGATAATAATAAAAACCAAAAATCACAACCAACCAACCAGAAAAACTAGTTGGCTGGGTTTTTTTATGTTTCAAGTCTTCATCCAAATGGAAATAGGTTGTTATAAAATGAAGAGTTGAATTCAATGGATGAAGAACACTATCACCTAAGCAACCATGTCACCATGTACCTATCAATAGCATGTACCATTTGTACCAAGATCACATAACAATACTACAAGATTTCTCTGAATTACATTAAGTGGTTTTGCAGATGAAAAATGAAACTTGGCCATACCCAAATATTGTAACCTCAGAACTTATAAAATCAAGTACTTCTCCAGGTCTTTTCACAGAGACTAAACTACTGGGATATACACAGATACCCTTGTGATGTTTTAGAGGCCAGAAATTCTTAGAGGGTAAAATCTCCACATGGGAGCTAGGAATGCTGATGGTCTGATTCACTTTTTGTCTGAATCCTAAGGTACAGAGGAGCCACATTATAATCCTCAGTATGAAGGCCCATGGCCAAGGAACTTTCACATTGGAAATCAGGAGATGGACAGTCCAGTTCTTTAGAAGGTAAGAGTTTGCCCTTCCTCTATTTCTGTCCTTGTTGGTTCTTCAACATGTTAGAAACATATTCCAATCTTCTTTACTAAGTCTACTGAGTTAAATGTTTATCTCTTATATTAATATACTAGTTAATTTTTTTCTCATAGTCTAAAACTTAGACTCTGGGAACTGGAGGTGATTCAATGGTTAAGAACACATTCCATTCTTGCAGAGGACCTGAGTTAAGTTACCAGCTCTCATATCAGGGAGCGCACAACTGTCTGTAACTCCAGCTCCAAGGGATCAAATGTCCTGTTCAGATTCCATGACCACCTTTACTCACATATGCACAACCCTGACACCAACACATATAATTTTTTCATTTAAATGAAAAACACAACCTTATACTCTAGAGACAGGTGAGTGTTAGCTGTACCTTTTACTGAGTATGATCTAGCATATGTGAATGCACATTTTCTATCTCTCTTCCTTGTGCTGTTTGTTTGCTGAATTTGCTGTTCTGGTGACTGACCTTGTACACATCAAGTCAGTATGCTACCATGAAGTCCTAATGTAACAGTTCTTCACATGCAAAACAAAATACAAATATTAGAATCACTGTCTTAGAGTTTCTTGAAGGAGGATGAAAGATGAAATATATGAAATATAGTCACATATTTGTAATTCATTCACCAAGACACCTCCTACCATGGCCCTTCCATTTTTAGTCAGCCACCTCCTAGCTGATCTTTTTGTGGCTGGTACTTTTAACTTATTAGCACACTCACAGTCATTACATTAATATTATTGTTTTAGTACAATATTAGTATTGGATCAATGCTAAATCTTACCACCATTTTCACATTCTAGTTGAGTCATTCAAGTAAGCACATTGATGCTGCTACAACATAATGTCTCCACGACTACTCAAGACATCAAACCTGTCCACATTATTTCTTTATATCCTCAGACAACAAAACTCTCCCTTGGCAGCCACTTCAAATTATTTCTACACTCTTTAAAAGGCTTCTTCTATAAAACAAATATATCCTCTTATTGTAATTATTATGCTCAAACCCAGTCCCCAAGGAACTGAATAGGAAACTGTTATAAGGACAGATTTCACCAATAGTATCAGCACTTATATAAATAAGCCCTGAAGATATCCCACACTCCCTCTGCTACTTGATAACACTGAGAAGTTATCCATTCATAAGCCAGAAAGTATGTCTTTATAAAACATCAAGTACATCAATACCCCGACCTTAGATATCCTAGCATGCTGAGCAGGAGAAATACACTTCTCATGTTTATAAACAGAATAGTTTATTGCACTGTCAGTATCAGTCCAAAGTAAGAAAGGTACTTGTGTTCAGATCTTGCCTTCAAGTAGTTTCTGCTGAGCTCACCAAATTGTTTGTAGATCTATTCTCTTGTGACGACTAGGATAATGTAAGTCAGTTTACTGTACGCTGGCATTTCCAAAACTTGTGCATATTACTTACAGGAGACAAACATGACCATACTAATACAAAATGGCATCTGCTATGTGCACAAATGACTACACTTGCCATTTGTCTAGCCCTACTGAAAGCAGTATGTTCTGTGCCATGACTACTAGAGATATGACGATTATTATCCCTTACCTATTTGTGTGCCCATTAGGAATGACTCCATTGAGCACACAAGTTACTGAATCATTATTCTGGGTGGAACTGCCACCTAGTTAAGTAGGTGATATATTGATCAATATATGTTCATTCATAAGAAATCATTTAAAAGATTTTTATTTATTCTTTTACAATTTTATACATGTATACAATATATCTTGATCCTATCTACCTCAAGAGGTCTCCCTTTGACATATTCATAAACCACCCATAAAGTATACATAATGCATCTTTGCGAAACTGGCTACTGGTGAAAGGTCAAAAAGTCCCAATTCTCTACCATCTGGACCATTCCCACATCAGAAAAGAAGCATGTATTACTTGGGGGAATGATTATTGCTGTAGGGAAATGCAAACAAAAAGTGCTTTAGGAACAGAGGGAAAATTCAATGTTCGAGTTTCACTCAAGCATCAGAGTTAGCTAGAGTGGTTCTCCAGAGGATCTCACACTCTGTTTCTTCCTTTGTTGTAATCTATTCATCACTCACCATTGAGGACCCCCATTTGATCTTCCAAATTAGCCTACTCTATTAAGAGAGTTCTTTGCAGTATACTGAGAAGTGAGAAGCAGACCCACACTGGCCAGAGTCCTTTGTTCAGGGAAAGGCAGAGTACCTTCACTGGAAACGTCTATGCAATTTGTTATGCAGCATGCAAATAGTTCTCAGAGTCAACTTCCAATTGTTTTCCCAGAGAAAGGGAAATCAATGTTGCAAAGGCAAAGTAATTGATGGGCAAAGTTTCAATGTGTATGCCTTGCTTGGGGCTCAAACTAGGTATGCTTCCTAATTCCAAACTTTAAAATGTCTTTCTGGTTAGATCTATGCAGATATGGAATATATACGTATATATGTACATACATACATATATGGGTATATATTCCATATCTGTATTTGTGTGTATATATAAAATATATTATATATAATCATATATCTCTATGGACTTAAATGTATTCAATGGGTAGAATTATATCTTCCTCTCTAAACCAGATGTTTGGAGGTTCTTCTTAACCAGGATACAAAGAATATTTAGGGTGAGGGGTTGTTCAGTGTTCTTTTTTTATATCATCTTTTATTATTATTTTTGGTTTTCCTTTCTTGTTTCAAGTTTTATCTTTATTTATTTTTATTGTTTAAATGTTTTACCTGCATGTATGTCTGTTTGATACATGTGTGCCTGTTCCTCAAAGGGGTCAAATGAGGGCATTGGCTCTCCTGGAGCAGGAGCTACAGGCAGACACAAGCCACGATATAAGCACTGGGGATCAAGCTCAGGTCCTCTGCAAGATAAGCCTGAGTTCTCAGCCTCTGAAACATCTCTCCAGACTCTTTGGGGATTTCTTTTTAAAGTGTTTTTTCACACAGATAGTGAAAAAAGCAATTCCTTGGAAAATATGTGTTCTTTCTCTATATTCTTTTTGATTCAGTGATATATAAATTCCTTTCCTCATTACTGTGATAAAATGCTCTGACAAAAGCAGTTTAAGAGAGAAGGGGCTTATTGTAGATCACAGTGTGGAAGTCCAGTCTACCACAGTGTGAAGTTATAGCAGAGCAAGCTGTAGCAGTTCTTTCCAATGTGTCCGAGGTTGGGAAACAAAGACATGAATGCTAGTGTTCTTTTGATCCAGTCTAGGTTTCAACACAGAATGGCAATGCCTTAGTTAAAACCAGTCTTCTCTTTTTAAAACAATTATATTATTTTATTTATTTACATTCCAGCCATTGCCATTCTTCCTCCTCCAAAAGGATGGTCCCACCACCACCAACCAGGCCTCCCCTTCCCCAGGGCCTCAAGTCTTCTGAGGATTATGTGAATCTTCTCTCACTGAGTCCAAACCAGGCAGTCTTCTGCTATATAAGTACCGGGGGCCTCATACCAGCCTGTGTATGCTGCCCAGTTGGTGGTTCAGTCTTCTCACCTCAAGTAGCCAAATCTAAATAATACCTCAGAAGTTTGTCCCCAGGGTGAGTCTAGGGCCTTCCAAGTTAACATCTAGTATTACCCACAGAAGAACAACTTCATGATATCCAGAGAACTACTGTAGAGGGAGCCAGCTCCAGGCCCAAGGCTCTAGAATGGCTGGAAGAGAGACACGCCCAATAGTTAAGTAGTAGCAAATAAAAATGATAATTTCCCTGTTTATGAGAATGGTGTCTTGGGTAAAGGTTATAGATAGCAATTAGACAGCTAACCAATAATTAGTACAGAAATGTTTTTAACATCATCCTCTTGTGAAGGTTTAGTTAATATAAACCAGTCTCTATTAGACTATTCTTTCCTAGATGAAAGATAATAGGTAATAGATAGAAAGGTAAAATGACTGGAATAAGGGATATAACTCAGTTGATAGAATACTTACCTAACATGCATGAAGCCCTGCTTCAATCTACAGCATCTCATGAAGTCGGATGTACTCATGCATTCCTGTAATCCTAGCACTAAGAATGCAGAAGCAAAAGGTTCAGGACTTGAGGCCCAGTCTTAGGTATGTAGTGAGTTCAAGAAAAATCTGAGATACAGGAAATCTTGTCCAAAAAAATAAATGATAGATAGATAGATAGATAGATAGATAGATAGATAGATAGATAGATAGATGATAAATAGATGATAGATGGATAGAAAATAGATGATAAACATGTAGATAGATAGATAGATAGATAGATAGACAGACAGACAGACAGGTAGATAGATAGATAGATAGATAGATAGATAGATAGATAGATAGATAGATGATAAATAGATGATAGATGGATAGAAAATAGATGATAAACATGTAGATAGATAGATAGATAGATAGATAGATAGATAGATAGATAGATAGATAGATAGATAGATAGACAGACAGACAGGTAGATAGATAGATAGATAGATAGATAGATAGATAGATAGATAGATAGATAGATAGATGGACAAGTATTATTTCCATGATTTTTGCACTAAGTTAAGTCTCAACTGGGAGGCCTTACATAGCCTATGTTTTTCTTTTTAATGAGGCAGCACAGACTCAACAGTTATATTTGTTCAAGACAGACTACTCATGCGGGTGCTTTTGCATGAACTGTCACATTGACAACAATTGAATCCAGGGGCAAATCTGAAGAAAGTACATTTAGGACACTGAAACAATTGAGTTCTAAGAAACATCCCATCTTAGAGTCTTCATATAAATTTGAGATTCTTTAACACCCAGGGATTTAACTACTGTTTTTAATTTCAAAAGCTTTGATCTGAAATGCAAATGTTATCTTGTCATTGGCTCTATCAGACAGATGAATGGGGAGGTAGAGCATTTCCAGGAACTGAACTGACAACAGTCATCCCCAGAGTCATTGCTTGAACCCAGGACATGTACTCACATACATGTTTTATAGTCTCTTACTTTCTTTCATCTCCAAAATCCAATACGGGACCCAAAGAAGCACCACTTCTGCTTTGTGAGTCTCCCCATTCCACACTTACTGGTTACTTCCCTTTATATGGGTTCAAATGTAAAACCCTTTAAGAAAAATGTTGGCTCCCTCACATTAATTCCTGCTATCTCTATTTCTGTTCTTACACTTTGTCCAAAATTGCTGTTGCTATTGCCACAATTATGAAAAAAATACTTTAGGGAAGGGAAAGATTTATGTGGCTAATATTTCCATGTCACAATCCATCACTGAGGAAAGTCCATGTATGAACATAAACAGAAACCTGGAGGCAGGAACTATAAAGAAATTCTAGCTGGCTCACTCACTAGCTTGTTCATTGATGAAGTCAAGGCCCACCTGCTGAAGAAAGGTGCTCCCCACAATGGGTTGATCCCTCCCACATCCTCATCAATCAAACAAGATAATCCCTCACAGACATGGCCACAGATCAAACTGATTTGAGCAATCCTTTTGAAAATCCCCTAGATGACTCTAGGTCGTGACAAACTGACAGCTGAAGCTAACCAGGACATCCTTCTTCATTAGATGCAGATAAAGTTATAAAACAGCAGCAGCAAACACCACCCCAGTCACAACTTCAGAAGAAAACCAACCCCTAGTGATGCAGTTTTCTAGAAAGCTGGTATATGATTAATAAATGATTAATAAACCAAATATGAAATAACACACAAGAAAGGCGTGGAGTACTGTGCTGCCTCCCTGAGCTCACTTCTCATTCTCTACTGTATCCTGTGAGTGACTCATGCTGCCTCTGTCTGCCATCAGGCTGATAGGCCTCATCAAAGAGAATGAAAATGAGACTGGTGATGGAGACAATGTAGAGGCAAAGAAAATGGACTACACCATTTTCTCTACAACAGCCAGCCTGAGCCCAGTGGCATTAGCCTGTCATCTTCATCTTGGTGTAACATATATTGTGAAGTGTCCAGCATCAAGTGGGCAAATTTCTTTTATTTTAACACCATTTAATTCAATTGTCAATTAATTCAATTGAATTAAGTGGATTCAATTGTCATTTCGATGACATGTTGCTCTATGCCTAAACATTTTGTTTCAATGGTCTTATGAACATTGTCCTATGAGCAACTATCAAATCCTTTCAGGACAATAATTGCTATGATTACTAACTTACTAACACTTCTTAATTAAGAAGTATTCATTTAGTTGGCCCCTTTGGCTGTGTATGGAAAGCAAACAAGACCAATCACTACTGTGCTTGGTGTATTTGGTGTACAAAAGAAACGAGACATGCCTCAAATACTCTTTTGCAACAGAAAGAGTTTTAGTATCTCATTTCAGATCTGTGTAGGCAAAATTCTCAACTGTGGGAAGCAGCTACATTGCTTAATCTCCAGAGGCATCATTTTTTTTTTTTTGCCTTCTCTATTTAGGTAGGATTTTATGATTTTTTGAAACCTTTTAACTCCATGGTTAGTGAAAGAAGCCTAGCTATGGCAGCCTTCTGACTCAATTCAGATACATTTTGTATGTGCTTTTCCCCTCAGGTGGCAAATGCTGTGGGTTGGTTCCAAACGCTTAAAAATTAATAGAGATGTAACAATAGTATATGTCCAGCTTCTCAAAGAAGAATAAATCAATAAAAACAAAGCAACAGTACATACCTATCTGTAGTACTCAGACCCTGCACATCGGTCGTGCCCTCCCCAGATTGCAATACTGATCCTTCATTCTCAAGATCTCTGCCGTTGGCTCCTATTCTTGTTTACTAAGACAATGCCCAATGTCCGGCTTTTATGGCTTTCTTCTATGAAATAGTAACTGTGGTGATTTGAATGAGATATTCACAATAGTCTCAGACTCTTGAGTACTTGGCACCAAGATGGTGGTGTTGTGTAAGAGGGTGTCTCTTAGAGGAATAAAGTGTAGCATTATGCCTCCAGAGGAAGGAACTAAAGGGTTAAAAGGTTACTTCTCTTTTTGATGTTCTTTGCTTCCTGTTCACAGTTCTAGTTGTGAACGTCCAGCTGTTCCTGCCATCCATGATTGCTGCCTGCTGTCATGATTCCCTTCCATGATAGACTCTAACTCTCTGGAACCATAAGCCCAAATAAACTTTCTGTAGTTTGAATGAGAATGGTGTGCATAGACTCATAGATTGATTTGAATACTTGGTCATTAGTGAGTAACACTATTTGGAAAGATTAGGTGGAGTGGCCTTGTTGGAGGGACTGTGTTCCTGAGGATGTGCTTTAGGTTTCAAAAAGCCCCCTTGTAAGCCCCAAATCTCTTTTACTGCTGTCTGCACATCGAGATTAGAGTTCTACATCTCATCACCATGTCTACCTGAATATTTCCATGCTTCCTGCCATGGTAATAATGGACTAAATATCTGAAACTAAGCCAGCAACAAATAAATGGGGTTTTTGTTTGTTTTTGTTCTTGTTTTATTTTGTTTTGTTTTATAAGAGTTGCCATGGGCATGTAGTCATGGGGCTTTTCAGAGCATTGAAACACTGACCAAGACAAACCTCTTCCTTTTATAAGTTGCCTTAGTCATGGTATATGATCACAGGAACAGAAAAGCAATTAAGACAACAGGTCTCCAGATAGTGACCCGATCCTATTTTATTTTCTTCTTATCAATTCTTATGACCTGACATTCTTTTTATTGATTTATTTTGTTGCTTGTTCATATGTTCACTGAGCCCTTATACAAGTACAAGTTTTTATCAGCAGAAACTTATTTTTGTTTACCAGTATATTTGCAGTACATAAAATAGTGATGAATAGCACTTGATATTCATCAAATATCTGTCTGTCCATTGACCTGTATCCAACTGTAAGTACCTGCCACTTTGGATTTCATACTCTATGCAAGAAAAGTGCTTTGAGGAAGTACCTCACAATGAGAGGAATAAAGTAAGGATCTCACTAGAAACATATTTACAAATAAATAGCATTGCTTTCCCCCAAATATTATATAATACAGGAGACTGGGAAACAGAAAACATAGATGTTAAGGATGGTGAACATCTCATACAATCACCACATTCAATGTATATGGAGGCCATAAACCCTCACATTTGCTATTCTCATAGCAAACAAAAACAGGAGCCAACAGCCGAAGACCTGAGAAAAAAAGGATCTTATTCAACTGAGCAGTGCCTTAAAAGGTTGATGGCCTTCCATTCTCACACTTAGATATTATATACGTTTATCCTGTTTATATGCTTTCTCATAGTCTTGGAAGCAGTTCATACAATAAAGAATCCCTTCACATTCTCCTGACTTCTCAGAGTACCGTGAGAATAAACCCACTTTCATACCTGCGTCTCCTATGGGAGGACGAAGAATACATCTGACTGCTGAGAAAATTGAAATGCTGTTTTCATCTCTTCACACTTCTACAAGGCCAAGATTTCTGCACTTAAAGCTTGTTTGGAAGTGAAGCCTTGCCTCTGACTTTTTTGACTCTGCTCAGCCCTAGGCCATGTGGTTTGGATTTGTAATCCATATAAGAAGATGCTCTGTGCAAACATGCCTATCTCTATCTATCCGTTCCACACAAGTCTCAAAGTCTCCAGTGAAAGACTCCATTTAGATTGACATCTCTAAATCAGTTTTGTCAACAGGAAAGTGATCCTCCTAGTTCCCTCAGATGCTATGTCTCTTTTAACATCTCCATTTAGAAGGCAGTACAAAGGGTAGTGAGGATTTACATTCAAGTAAACTTCTGATGAGTGAAAAATATTCAGTTTTGCAACTTGATTATGGAGCTGAAATTTGATGCATTGATGGTCCACATTTGAGCTGTTTGGTCACTCCACTGAAGGGTCTTGCTCCCTCCGTTCGACATCAAAATGCCTACTTCCTTAAGCATGCTATGTGTCTTTTTTTCCCCATTTCCAGGTTTGCCACCATTTTTGTTTTCAGTATTGTTTCTACTTCACCTTTACGTTTTAGACAGCTTTATTCAATTCCTTCACCTTTTTGGTTGTATTTTCTTTTTTTTTAATTTATTGATATATTTATTTACATTTCAAATGATTTCCCCTTTTCTGGACCCCCACTTCACGAAAGTCCCATCAGTCCCCTTCCCTACCCCTGTTTTCCCACCCAACCCTTCCCACTTCCCTGTTCTGATTTTGCTCTATACTGCTTCACTGAGTCTTTCCAGAACCAGGGGCCACTCCTCCATTCTTCTTGTACCTCACTTGTTGTGTGGATTATGTTTTGGGTATTCCAGTTTTCTAGGTTAATATCCTCTTATTAGTGAGTGCATACCATGATTCATCTTTTGAGTCTGGGTTACCTCACTTAGTATGATGTTCTCTAGCTCCATCCATTTGCCTAAGAATTTCATGAATTCATTGTTTCTAATGGCTGAATAGTACTCCATTGTGTAGATATACCACATTTTTTGCATCCACTCTTCTGTTGATGGATACTTGGGTTCTTTCCAGCTTCTGGCAATTATAAATAGGGCTGCTATGAACATAGTGGAACATGTATCCTTATTACATGCTAGGGAATCTTTTGGGTATATGCCAAAGAGTGGTATACCAGGATCTTCTGGAAGTGAGGTGCCCAGTTTTCAGAGGAACCGCCAGACTGATTTCCAGAGTGGTTGTACCAATTTGCAACCCCACCAGCAGTGGAGGAGTGTTTCTCTTTCTCCACATCCTCGCCAACACCTGCTGTCTCTTGAATTTTTAATCTTAGCCATTCTGACTGGTGTAAGGTGAAATCTCAGGGTTGTTTTGATTTGAATTTCCCTAATGACTAATGAAGCTGAGCATTTTTTAAGATGTTTCTCCGCCATCCGAAGTTCTTCAGGTGGGAATTCTTTGTTTAACTCTGTACCCCATTTTTAATAGGGTTGTTTGGTTTTCTGGAGTCTAACTTCTTGAGTTCTTTATATATATTGGATATTAGCCCTCTCTCAGCAACAAAAGAAATTCTGGGGGAATCAGTATCCCTGACCTCAAGCAATACTACACAGCAATAGTGTTAAAAACTGCATGGTATTGATACAGTGACAGGCAGGCAGATCAATGGAACAGGATTGAAGATCCAGAAATGAACCCACACACCTATGGACACTTGATCCTCAACAAAAGGGCTGAAAACATCCAATGGAAAAAAGATAGCCTTTTCAACAAATGGTGCTGGTTCAACTGGAGGTCAGCATGCAGAAGAATGCGAATTGATCCATCCTTGTCTCCTTGTACTAAGCTCAAATCCAAATGGATCAAGGACCTCCACATAAAGCCAGACACTCTGAAGCTAATAGAAAAGAAACTGGGGAAGACCCTTGAGGACATCAGTACAGGGAGAAAGTTTCTGAACAGAACACCAATAGCATATGCTCTAAGATCAAGAATTGACAAATGGGACCTAATAAAATTACAAAGTTTCTGAACAGCAAAGGACACAATCAAAAGGACAAATTGGCAACCAACAAATTGGGAAAAGATCTTCGCATGCTATGTGTCTAGATGGTTCAGCAGCTGTATAGAGTCTGTGTAGAAAGGAGACACCATGTTTTTGTTGCATTCTTTTTTTTCAATTCTGACAACACAATTATACCAACTGAATTAATCAGGGTTTCTATTCCTCTACAAACATCATGACCAAGAAGCAAGTTGGGGAGGAAAGGGTTTATTCAGCTTATACTTCCATGCTGCTGTTTATCACTAAAGGAAGTCAGGACTGGAACTCAAGCAGGTCAGGAAGCAGGAGCTGATGCAGAGGCCATGGAGGGATGTTCCTTACTGGCTTGCTTCCCCTGGCTTACTCAGCATACTCTCTTATAAAGCCCAAGAATACCAGCCCAGAGATAGTACCACACACAAGAGGCGCTCTCCACCTTGATTACTAATTGAGAAAATTGAGATCCACAGCTGGATCTCATGGAGGCACTTCCCCAACTGAAGCTCCTTTCTCTGTGATAACTCTAGCCTGTGTCAAGTTGACACACAAAAGCAACCAATACACCAACTTTATTCATTAAAGCAACAATTTCTCACCATGTTTAGACACTGCTTCACA
The DNA here is from genome assembly GCF_947179515.1 of Apodemus sylvaticus. Classification (NCBI taxonomy): domain Eukaryota; kingdom Metazoa; phylum Chordata; class Mammalia; order Rodentia; family Muridae; genus Apodemus; species Apodemus sylvaticus. Next base: position 60,890,679 of record NC_067482.1, on the reverse strand, counting down.
GAGACATTTTCAATTCCAGGGTTTTAGTTAATCTCCTTATGACTATAATTTCACTATTGCTGTGTTTGCTTTTAATTCTGCTCAAGCATTTGTTTGTATCTACACATAGATCATGTGCTTGTATCTACATAGGGAGTTTGAGTAATTCATTCATCCATTGCTTTCTGTCACAAGAGCTGGCTTACTTAGATCACAGTTATCTGTGGATTGGAAATGCAGCTTAATTTTGCATCATCTTAGAATGTGTTTTGATGACCAGCCTGCAGCCAGGGACTACTTCTCTCCATCATGGGCAGATAACAATGAAAAAAAAAAAACCTCAGAAAGCAGCAAGGTCTCCCCTGACCTAGAATCTTGTCTCTCCGTGTGTTCTCTCCATTCCATCCCTCATTACACTTCATTACTACTTGGCGATGGCTTTACTTCCCCCTGGAACATCCACTTGGTGAGTCAGAGAATTTATCTGTTAACATTAAACTATCTCACTTTGAAGACAGATAGTTGTATAATTAAAAGGTTCCACAGTATCTACAAAAAAAAATTTGCATCTGAAAAAAAAACACTCAGCAATTTTTTGAGACAAGGCTGTGCTCTACTCTAAGTTACACTATAGTATATAAAACCATACTTTGTTTTATTTTGTTTTGTTTTTGTCCTGTCATGTTTTAGGATTTTGTTTTACCCAGTGTGAGTCCATTTTGTGAGCACCTTTTAATGTCATATTGAAGGAGAAGGTGACCACAGTCAGAAATTGTACCATTTGTCAGGAACCACCCATCCAGCACAAACTGATGAATTCTTGTTCCTATGAGGAGAAAGTAAGCTATGCTATAAATTTATCATGCTGAAATAAAACTATACAGGTGTATTTGTATGTTAAAATAATGCCATGTTAATGAGAACTAAGTACTTACCCTACATGCCAGATGACAGGAAGAGTGTAACTCTCTCAGCCGAGTCATGAAAAGTGACCAACACCAAACCTGTGCTGGAATAGTTCCACACTATCATCTTATGCCAGGAGATACCAAGGACTAACAAGCAGAACATTTATCAACTGTCTCTAGAGCTTAGGTTCTGTTCAATCCATCATTGTTGACTTGGCCTTCTTAATTGCCTGTCTATTTACCATTCTAGAACTGGACCTGAAGCCACTATCTACTATTTTCTGACACTGTTCAGCCTTTATCTTGCAGTAGAACTCTGTAGCTTTACTCTCAAACACTGACTCTAAAACCTTCCTCTTGTTATTTGTCTGATTCATTATCCTAGCAATACAGACTTTCTCTCAGCCCACTTCTGAAACCTTCTGGACTCTGCTAAATGCTCTTTAACTTGTCTATCAATAGATAGCAAGGTTGACTTGTCTAGCGATAGATAGATAGATAAGAGGTAGATGATAGATAGATAGATAGATAGATAGATAGATAGAGATAGACAATAGTAGGTAAATAGATAAAAGATGATATAGATAGATGCATAGATGGCTACATAGATACATCCTAGATAGAGAAAGAGAGGGAAGGAGAGGGGGGAGAGAGAGAAAGAGACTTACTATACCCTATGAGAGTTAATATCAGTAAGTAAGATTAGAATAAAATAGCTTAATTTGTCTCAGCCACTTAAGATAGGTATATTATACATCAAATTATTGTCACTGAAATCATGGAAACTTGTGAATATTTTGTTGTTCAATTAATTCTGACATTGTGGAAAGATACAAATGTATTCTTCATCTATGTTTCTAACAGTACATTCACAATAGTTGTCAACATACAAAAATTGGTATTTTTATATTCTCCAGTTATGACCTTACTCAGAAAAAAATTAGCAAAACACCCCATTCACAATAGTCTTAAAAATATTTAGAAATAACCAAATGAAGGAGGTAAAAGATCTCCATACAGAATACTTTAAAATACTGAAAGACAAATTAAAGAAGACTCTGGACTGTGAAAGATATTCCATATTCTTGAATTTGTAGAATTAATACTCTGAGGTTGGATATATGACCAAAATAACAACAAATTCCATGCAATCTCTACCAAAATTCCAGTGACATTCCTCACAGAACTAGAAAAAGAATCCTCGGAGCAGAAGCAATTCAAAGCCGAAGAACCCAGAGAAGTCGTACTTCCTAATCTTATACTGTCCTATTGAGGAGTAACAAAAGAGGCAGCAAGATACTGGGACAACCAACCAAACATATAGACTAAGGAAACATAATAAAGACCCAGTGATCAACACATAGAGCTATGCACAGCATATATATATATATATATATATATATATATATATATATATATATATATATATATGATTTATGGTGTTGTTCATGGCATTACAAAATAATCTTACAAGTTAAAAGTAAAAAATTTGACTTAATACAAGAAATGGAAAAAATGAAGTCTAAAATGACTCAAAACACAGGTACTGAGATTGTAAAACCTTATACAGGTCAGCTTATCTAAATAAAAAGTATAGGAAGGAGAACAGACTAAAAACTAATAAAGTCTTTGGAAAGAGGAACTCTCAGCAGATCAAACACCATGGAACAATTTCAAAAATGTTTCTGGGAGTTATCTTCCAAGAACCTATGCAACTGAATGCTATGGGACCATCAGCTCTTCAAACCACATCCTCAACTCAGTATAAATTACTCCACATTGTGAAGCCAGATAGAAAGATCCCACATTGATTTTCATAAAGGGGCAATAATCTTGATCTGAAAACCTGGAAGATGAAGATTAGTATCAATCTTAAGTATTTATGACAGAGTTATAAATGAAACACTGACAGACAAACGTTTGTAATTATATGCACTAAAAATAACAGACTTCATTCAAGGGATCTGAATTTAATGGAGAAGAAAAAGAATGATGGCAATAAAGAGCAAAGGAGTGTTTTCAACATGTATCATGCAACTGTCATGTAATGAGAAAACCTTCTCTGGCAACAATTTTCAAAAACTGTTTTGTTTTGTTTTTCTGTGATGAAAAGAGCTTAAACTAAGTGCTGACTCACTAAGACACTGCTATTAGAGAAGGAATAGTTAACTGACTCATTATTCCTAATATCATTTTAATATGAATTCAAAAGTTTAGCACTGTACTAAGATTTACCATAGAGAACAAGGTATGCAATCAGAAAGAAGGGAAGAATCATCACCTTTCCTAATATCTGTCTCCTTCCAAAATCTACTTAGAAGTCAAAGAGATAAGATAGCAATAAATTTACACACACACACACACACACACATATAAAAATTAAATCTTTCAAGTGGCACAAAGGCCTCATAAAAAAAGAAATTCCAGTGATTGAAAAACAATTACATTGTAGGATAGCCCCAAATTCAGTTGTCCTAGCCTTTCATCTACAGATTTGTAAAGTTTTATAAGCTGTTTCTTGCTTAGATACTGTGTTCAGTTGCAGTAATGCATTAACAAGGTGTACAACCATGGTAGAGCAGACTCTGGCTAGTTATCTCTGTGTTTTCCTCAAATAGAAGGAAGGTAGCTAGCCAAGGGAGAAATGAACCTCTACCGAGATGGCATTTCTCAGGTCAGGAACTTCTCCTCCTGGACTTTATCAGATGGGATTTCTAGGAAACGAGTTATTTCAACTAATAATAAAATGTAGGGTCCTCTTCAGCAGGTACTCAGATTTTGTCTTTTGTAGGTCTTTTTCTCATACATGGCTACAAACTCCCTAAATAGGCAACTTCAGTAGACCTTAAAATACCTTAGTTAGAAGAGGCCTGGTGTGCACCTGGACGCAGACTGGGAGCCCACAGCTTGCTCCAGCACGGAGCTTAGGTTCAAGTCCTGAGGCCTCTGGCAGGAGCCTTCAGGTCTCCGCTTCGGGATCCAGAACAGCCTGGGCTGCAATGCCACATCTCCAGGTCCTGCAAGAGGCAAGAGGGGCATCCAGGAGGCTGGCTGGGATGAGTCAGTGAGCTCTGGTGAGTCCAGCAGGCCCCTGTGGGAGCCTTCAGGTGTCTGCTTCAGGATCTGAAGAGCCTGGGCCACAGCACCCTGTCTCCAGGCAGGGCAGGAGGTCAGCTGTGCACCAGAGGCCACCTGGGAAGAGGCAGCTTGCACTGGTGAGTCCAGCATTGACAAGACCAACTAACACCTGTGAGAACTAGATGGCAAAAGGCAAATGCAGGAATGTCACTAACTGAAATCAAGGCAATATGGCAGCATCTGAACCCAATTCTCCTTTAACAGTATGTACTGGATACCCCATCACACCAGAAAAACAAGATTTGGATTTAAAATCACTGGTCATGATGCTGGTACAGGAACACATGAAGGACATACTTAAAGAAATTCAGGAGAAAATGGATCAAAAGTAAGAAGCCCTTACAAGGGAAACACAAAAATCATTGAAAGAAATTCAGGACAATACAAAAGCCAATAAGGAGGAAATGCAAAAATCACTTAAAGAAATACAGGAGAACTGTGGTCAACAGGCTGAGGTCATGAAAAAGGAAACACAAAAATCTCTTAAAGAATTACAGGAAAGCACAAACAAGCAAGTGAAGGAGCTAAGCAAAACCATCCAGGATCTAAAATCAGAAGTAGAAACAACTAAGAAAACTCAAAGGGAGACAACTTTGGAGATAGAAAACCTTGGGAAAATATCAGGGGACATAGATGCAAATATCAACAACAGAATACAAGAGATAGAAGAAAGAATCTCAGATGCTGAAGATTCCATAGAAACCATAGACTCAACAGTTAAAGAAAATGTAAAATGCAAAAAGCTTGTAACCCAAAATATCCAGGAAATCCAAGACACAATGAGAAGACCAAAACAAAGGATTATAGGCATAGATGAGAGTGAAGATTTACAACTTAAAGGGCCAGCAAATACCTCCAACAAAATTATGGAAGAAAACTTCCCTAACCTAAAGAGAGAGATGCCCATGAATATACAAGAAGCCAACAGAACTCCAAACAGACTGGACCAGAACAGAAATACCTCCCGTCACATAATCAAAGCACCAAATGTACTAAATAAAGAAAGAATATTAAAGGCATTAAGAGAAAAAGGCCAAGTAACATATAAAGGAAGACCTATCAGAATCACAGCAGACTTTTCACCTGAGACTATGAAAACTAGAAGACCCTGGGCAGATCTCATGCAGATTCTAAGAGAACACAAATGCCAGGCAAATATTATACCCAGCAAAACTCTCAATCACCATAGATGGAGAAACTAAGATATTCCATGACAAAACCAAGTTTACCCAATATCTATCCACAAACCCAGCCTTACAAAGGATAATAGGAAGAAAACACCAATACAAGGAGGGAAACTGCACCCTGGAAAAAGCAAGATAGTAACCTTCTCTCATCAAACCCAAAAGAAGTTAACGAATCAAATTTAAAAAATAACATCAAAAATGACAGGAAATAACAATCACTATTCCTTAATATCTCTTAACATCAATGAATTCAATGCCCCAATAAAAAGACATAGACTAACCGACTAGATACATAAACAGGACCCTACATTTTGCTGCATACAGGAAACACACCTCAGGGTCAAAGACAAACACTACCTTAGAGTAAAAGGCTGGAAGACAATTTTACAAGCAAATGGTCTCAGGGAACAAGCTGGAGTAGCCATTCTAATATCAGACAAAATTGACTTTCAACCCAAAGTCATCAAAAGAGACTCTGAGGGACCCTTCTTGCTGGTCAAAGGAAAAATACAACAAGAAGAACTCTCAATCCTGAACATCTATGCTCCAAATGCAAGGGCACACTCATTCATAAAAGAAATTTTATTAATGCTCAAAGCACACATTGCACCTAACACAATAATTGTGGGTGACTTCAACACTGCACTTTCCTCAATGGACCGATCAGGGAAACAGAAACTGAACAGGGACACAGTGCAACTAATTGAAGCTTTGGACCAATTAGATTTAATATATATATATATATATATATATATATATATATATAACATTTTATCCTAAAGCAAAAGAATATACCCTTTTCTCAGCACCTCATGGTACCTTCTCCAAAATCAACCATATAATTGGTCATAAGACAGACCTCAACAAATATAAGAAGATCGAACTAATCCCATGCCTCCTATCAGATCACTGTGGAGTAAAAGTGGTCTTCAATAGCAACAACAACAACAGAAAACCCACATACATGTGGAAACTGAACAATATTCTACTCAATGATACGTTGGTCAAGGAAGAAATAAAGAAAGAAATAAAAGACTTTTTAGAACTTAATGAAAATGAAGACACAACATACACAAATCTACGCGACACAATGAAAGCAGTGCTAAGAGGAAAACTCAGCCCTGAGTGCCTCTAAAAACAAAAAGGAGAGAGGATACATTACCAGCTTAATGACACACCTGAAAGCCCTGGAACAAAAAGAAGCTATTTCACCCAGGAGGAGTAGAAGGCAGGAAATCATCAAACTCAGGGCTGAAATCAATCAGGTAGAAACAAAGAGAACCATACAAAGTATCAACAAAACCAGGAGCTGGTTCTTTGAGAAAATCAACAAGATAGATAAACCCTTAGCCAGACCAAAAGGGCACAGAGACAGTATCCAGATTAACAAACTTAGAAATGAAAAGGGAGATATAACAACAGAAAATGAGGAAATTCAAAACATCATTAGATCCTACTACAAAAGCCTATACTCAACACAACTGGAGAATCTGGAGGAAATGGACAGTTTCCTAGACAGATACCTGACACCAAAACTAAATCAGGATCAAATAGATCAACTACACAGTTCCATAACACCTGAGGAAATATAAAGGGTCATAGAAAGTCTCCCAACCAAAAAAAGCACAGGACCAGATGGCTTCAGTGCAGAATTCTATCAGACCTTCATAGAAGACCTAACACCAATACTCTTCAAACTATACCACAAAATAGAAACAGAAGGAACTCTACCCAACTTGTTCTATGAAGCCACAATTATGCTGATACCAAAACCACACAAAGATCCAACAAAGAAAGAGAACTTCAGGCCAATTTCTCTTATGAATATTGATGCAAAAATACTTAATAAAATTCTTGCCAACAGAATCCAAGAACACATCAAAACGATCATCTACCATGATCAAGTAGGCTTCATCCCAGGGATACAGGGATGGTTCAATATAAGGAAATCCATCAATGCTATCCACTACATAAACAAACTCAATGAAAAAAACCATATGACCATCTCATTAGATTCAGAAAAAGCATTTGACAAAATTCAGCATCCTTTCATGCTAAAAGTCTTGGAAAGAACAGCAATTCAAGGCCCATACCTAAACATCATTAAAGCAATATACAGCAAACCAGTAGCCAACATCAAACTAAACAGAGAGAAACTTGAAGCAATCCCACTAAAATCAGGGACTAGACAAGGCTGTCCTCTCTCTCCATATCTTTTCAATATAGTACTTGAAGTTCTAGATAGAGCAATTAGACAACATAAGGAGGTCAAGGGGATACAAATTGGGAAGGAAGAAGTCAAACTATCACTATTTGCAGATGACATGATAGTCTACTTAAGTGACCCGAAAACCTCTACCAGAGAACTCCTACAGCTGATAAACAACTTCAGTAAAGTGGCTGGTTATAAAATTAACTCAAGCATCAGTTGCCTTCCTATACTCAAAGGATAAGCAGGCTGAGAAAGAAATTAGGGAAATGACACCCTTCACAATAGCCACAAACAATATAAAGTATCTTGGTGTGACTCTAACCAAACAAGTGAAAGATCTATATTACAAGAACTTCAGGTCTCTGAAGAAGGAAATTGAAGAAGACCTCAGAAAATGGAAAAATCTGCCATGCATCGGCAGGATTAATATAGTTAAAATGGCCATCTTGCCAAAATCAGTCTACAGATTCAATGCAATCCCCATCAAAATCCCAACTCAGTTCTTCACAGAGTTAAAAAAAGCAATTCTCAAATTCATCTGGAATAACAAAAAACCCAGGATAGCTAAAATTATTCTCAATAACAAAAGAAATTCTGGGGGAATCAGTATCCCTGACTTCAAGCAATACTACAGAGTAATAGTGTTAAAAACTGCATGGTATTGGCACAGTGACAGACAAGTGGATCAATGGAATAGAATTGAAGATACAGAAATGAACCCACACACCTATGGTCACTTGATCTTCGACAAAGGAGCCAAAAACATCCAGTGGAAAAAAAAAGATAGCCTTTTCAACAAATGGTGCTGGTTTAATTGGAGGTCAGCATGCAGAAGAATGCGAATTGATTCATTCTTCTCTCCATGTACTAACCTTCACTCCAAGTGGATCAAGGACCTCCATGTAAAACCAGACACACTGAAACTAATAGAAAAGAAACTGGGGAAGACCCTAGAGGACATGGGCACAGGGGAAAAGTTCCTGAACAGATCACCAATAGCTTATGCTCTAAGATCAAGAATTGACAAATGGGACCTCATAAAATTACAAAGTTTCTGTAAGGCAAAGGACACTGTTAAAAGGACAAAATGGCAACCATCAAATTGGGAAAGGATATTCACCAACCCTGCATCTGATAGAGGGCTAATATTCAATATATACAAAGAACTCAAGAAGTTAGACCCCAGGGAACCAAATAACCCTATTAAAAATGGGGTACAGATCTAAACAAAGAATTTTCACCTGAAGAAATTCGGATGGCCGAGAGGCACCTTAAGAAGTGTTCAACATCTAACTTCATTAGCCATTAGGGAAATGCAAATCAAAACACCCCTGAGATTTCACCTTACACCAGTCAGAATGGCTATGGTCAAAAACTCAGGAGACAGCAGGTGTTGGTGAGGATGTGGAGAAAGAGGAACACTCCTCCTCTGCTGGTGGGGCTGTAATATGGTACTACCACTTTGGAAATCAGTCTGGTGGTTCCTCAGAAAACTGGACATGACACTTCCGGAAGACCCTTCTATACCTCTCCTGGGCATATACCCAAAGGATTCCCGGCATGCAATAAAGACACATGCTCCATTATGTTCATAGCAGCCTTATTTATAATAGCCAGAAGCTGGAAAGAACCCAGATGCCCCTCAAAGGAGGAATGGATACAGAAAATGTGGTATATTTACACAATGGAATACTACTCAGCAATTAGACACAATGAATTCACAAAATTTTTAGGCAAATGGTTTGATCTGGAAAATATCATCCTAAGTGAGGTAACCCAATCACAAAAGAATACACATGGAAGGCAATCTCTGATAAGTGGATATTAATTAGCCCAGAAGCCCTGGATACCCAAGGCACAAATCGCATAACAAATGACTCCCATGAAGAAGTATGGAGAAGGTCCAGATCCTGGAAAGGATTGATCTAGCATTGGAGGGGAATATAAGGACAGAGAAAAAAAGGAGGGAGGTGATTGGAGAATGGATGGAGAGAAGAAGGTTTATGGGACATATGGGGAGGGGGAATCTGGAAAAGGGGAAATCATTTGGAATGTAAACAAAGAATATAGAAAATAAAAATATTTTTTAAAAAACCTTATTTAGCACGTGTGAAGGAAAGATGTTTAATTTTCATCAAAGGAATTATAGGGATAAAATAGGGTTGTAAAAGCCCTGGCAGGTACCAGTGTCCTTAGCATCTGTGCTGAGGAGAATGGTTAAGAAACCTTATGAACAAACAAAAGGAAACGGCTGCACTGCAGTGTGCAGCTTTGTTACAATTCTGATGAAAGTTGTGGCAAGAAGCACAGGCAAGAAGCAGCAGATCTCCAGGTTGCAGTGTGACTCAGTGAGACTTTGTCCTTCAGGTGACAGGGTCCATGTCTGTCTGTCATGGTGAGAATGAGTTTGAAAAATTGATGCTTGAGAAAATGAGTGTGGTATCCATAAGGCAGAAATATAAAACAAAAGACTTTCATTTTTTAATAAAATGTATCATATCATCTGTTTTTATATATGTATATCTTTGTTTCTTTTTTTATTTTATTGGAAATATAATTTTTTAACATACTACATTCTGATTACCCTCTCTCCAGTCCTCCCAGTCCCTCATTTCCATTTCCATTCATATCTACTCTCTTTCTGTCTCTCCTTAGAAAACAAATAGGCTTCTAAGGGATAATACTAAAATACAATACAATAACAGAACAAAAACTAACACATTGAATTGGACAAAACCAACTGAAGGGAAACTGCCAAAGAGGGGGCACATATTCAGGAATCCCTTAAAAATACTAAGCTGGGAGCCATAGTGTATACCCAAAAGACCTGTAGGGAAAAGGGAAAGGAAAAAATATAAACAAAACACCAACAACAATAATACTAAGATAAAATTTTTAAAAATCTGATCCTGGGGGTGCCTTTATCCATATGTCCATTTGCCTGAGTGAAAGAAATATGGCATGCCAATCTCATATCCACATGATTAGGAATGCTGCTCATTGATCATTGTGACATTTCGGGGATTTTATAAAATTACATCTTTTTTTCCCTCTATTTTTTACTCTCTTGGTAAGGATGTTTAAATATGTTTGTCTCTCATTAAAGGGCAACGTTTTAAATAGTAACTTGGAACACAGGGGAAAGAGAAGAATCAGACACTAGCCACCATCCTCTTGTTCTCTGCAGTTAAGTCCTCAATTCTGTCATGTTGTCTGAGTCATTCTTAAAAACTTCTATAATTTTTATCTAAAAACTTCCTAAGTACTTGCAGGTGTGTCATCTCATTTATGTTCTTAGAATTCTGGCCTCATTTGGCCATTGTTGACAGGTGGTTCTAAAAATAGTCAGAGGTGCCAGAGAAAGATGACTGGGATCCTAGGTTGATATTTTGATGTATCAGAATCGAATCATGGGTTTTGTTTGATCTGCTTCATAAGTGGGACCTTTGATGTTATACTTTTACCTTATTTCAAAGGACATGCAGGAAAGAAAACACTGAAAGTCAGAATTTAATTCCCTTGTGTTTTACTTAATGGGTTACCTAGGTAACTCTTTCAGCTTTGAATGGTCCTTAAAACCTGCATTTTCACCTGGGAAGAGAAATGGATTACAGACATATGGAGAGTTCAAAAAAAATGTCTTAATACCTCTGGCTTAAAAGAGTCTATAATGATTACTTGGTTTGGAGATTAACATAGCTCTATTTTGTGACTGAATGTTGAATGCATTTATTGAACAGTTAGGGGTATTTTAATGTTCAAGATAATATACCAGATCTTAAAATGCCTGCCCACAGCATTCTTGCATTACTCATAATGTTTTGTGATCTATAATTCTGTATATTATATATCCTATATGTATTTAAGTGTACATATAGAGACTCTGGCAGCAGGTTGGCTAACTGCAGATCTTCACCCCTCTGTCTTCTCCAAATCTTCCAGTTTCATCTCCAGCTTTGTAGCAGACTACCTACTGCAGCTTCCCCTCCCCTATTCCATCATCTCTAGGAAATCACACAAGTATTCCCCTCCAAACTTCCTTCTCCGCACTCATTGCTTTAATCCAGTGCCCAAATCCAACCACATTCCCTAAGAGCCTGGAAGTGACGCTGGCAAGGGAAGCCAATGAATAAGCTAAGTGCTGATCTTCACCTTTCCTGCCTCTTCACCAAGTTTAGTTGTCATATTTCAACTCCAACTCTGCAGCACACCACCTGCCAGAGCCTCCGGCTCCTCTCTGTGCCTATCTACAAAAGAGAACACAGATCTTCTCTAACCTCATCTTCCCAACTCATCCAGTTATCTTGTCCCCCACCTTTAGTAGGCATTCCCTGTGAACCCACAAGCCAAGCTTTCCACACAAGCAAGTAGGCAAAGGAGGTAGCCAAGCTTCTGATCTTCACTCTCCCTCTTCTCCAAATCCAATCCTCCAATCTCATCACCAGCTCTGGAGAAGACTGCTGAGGTACCCCTACCATACTCTTTCCCCAGTCCCAGGAGACTTAGCAGATCCTGATTAAATGTCCTCCTTCCCTCCTTCTTGTAAAGTCCCTCAAAAATCCCTTACTTGCCTATCTGTATTCTTCTTTTTTTTTATTTTTTATTTTCTATATTCTTTGTTTACATTCCAAATAATTTTCCCTTTCCCGGTTTCCCCCTTCCCAAAAGTCCCAAAAGCCCTCTTCCCTCCGCCCCTTCTCTGATCTACCCCATCCTACTTCTCTGCCCTAGTACTCCCCTACAATGCTGGATCAAGCCTTTCCAGGACCAGGGAATTCTCCTTCCTTCTTCTTGGAAGTCATTTGATATGTGAATTGTGCCTTGGATACTCAGACCATCTATATTCTTCAATATCAGCAATAAATAAAGACAGTTTGAAGCAATTCTGTAGCCAACATGAAATTAAATGGGGAGAATTCAAAACAATTCCACTAAAATCAGCAGCAATATAAAGTTGTCCAGTTTCTTCATATATACATACACACACATACACACACACACACACACACACACACACACACACACACACACACACACATATATATATATATATATATATATATATATATATATATATATATATATATATAGTACTTGAAGTCCTATCTAGAGCAAGCAGTAAGACAACCAAAGGAGATCAAAGGGATACAAATTGGAATGGAACAAGTCAAAGTACCTTTATTTGCAGATGCTATGATAGTATACAAAAGTGGGTATGAACATTCTGCCGAGAAATTTCCACAGATGATAAACACTTTCAGCAAATTATCTGGACACAAAATTAACTCATAAATATCAGTAGCTCTCCTATATACAAATGGCAAATGGACTGAGAAGAGATCAAGGAAACCACTGTTCACAGTAGTCTCTAATAATAAAACACCTTGGGGTAATTAACAAAGCAAGTGAAAAACTTGTGTGTTAAATACCTTAAGAATTTGAAGAAGATATAAGATAATAGAAATATTTTCCATGCTTATGACTGAGTAGGATTAATATAGTAATTATGGCCATCTTACCAAAAGCAATCTACGGATTCAATGCAATCTCCATCAAAATTCCAGCACAATTCATCACAGACCTTGAAAGGACAATTTTCAGCTTCATATGGAAATACACACACACACACACACAAAAAAAAAAACAAGGATGGTTGGACCAATCCTGAATAGTAAAAGAACAATCATCTCTGATTTCGTGTTTTATTATAGAGCTATAGTTAAAAAAAAAAAAAAAAACAGCATGGTATTGGTACAAAAACAAAATGAAATCAAAATGAAGACATAAACATAAATCCACATTCCTATGGATACTTGATGTTTTATAAAGAAGCCAGAAATACACACTGGCAAAAAGGACATGTTCAGGAAATGCTGCTGGTCAAACAGCAAGTAGAAAAATTAAAACAGATATGTATTCATTATCCTGCCCAAAATTGCACTCCAAATGGATCAAAGACCTCAACATAAAACCAGATGCACTAAACCTAGCAGAAGAGAAAGAAATAGCCTTAAACTCATTACGACAAGAAAAAAAGCTTTCTGAACAGAACATCAGTAGCTGTTCTCTTCTAATATCATTATCAACAATTATAATATTAACTAATATCAACAACGAATAAATTGGGCCTTATGAAACTGAAAAGTTTCTGCACTACAAAGACACTGCAAGTAGAGCAAAACAGCAGTCTACAGAATATAAAAATATTTTTATCAACTCCACCTCTAATAGAGGGTTAATATTCAAAATATATAAAGAACTCAAAAAATCTAGATATCAAGAAATAAATAACCAAATTAAAAAATGGGGTACAGAATACTCAAAAAGAAGAAATTCAAATATCTGAGAAATACTTAAAGAAATGTTCAACAACTTTAATCATCAAGGAAATGTCAATCAAAACCACTTTGAGATTTTATGTTAAGCCTGTCAGAATGTAAGATCAATAAAATAAGTGATAGCTCATGCTGGTGAGGAATTGGAGTAAAAGGAACACTTATCCATTGCTGGTGTAAGTACAAACTTGTACAGCTACTACAGAAATCAGTGCATTGTCTCTAAGGAAAATAGGAATCGATCTACCTTATGACCCAGCTATATCACTCAGGCATATATCAAAGGACGCTTTATCCTACTACAGAGACTCTTGTCAACTATATTCATTGTTCCTCTATTCATAAAAGCCAAAAACAAGAAACAACTTAGATGTCCCTTAACAGATGAAAAGCTAATGCAAACACAGTATATTTACATGATGGACTATAACTCACCTGTTTAATACAATACAGTTCACAGGCAAATGGATAGAACTGGAAAAAAAACAAAAAACAAAAAACAACGTGAGAGAGGTATCATGGAGTCAAAAAGAGAAATGTGGTATGTATTCACATATATGTGGATAGTACCTCTTAAGTCAAAGATAACCAATCTGCAATCCATAGAACCACCGTGGGTCTCTGTGCATGTTTTCTCAGTCCCAGTGAGCTCAGATATATATCCATCCTGTTGCTTCACAGGACCCTGTTTTATGTTTTGGTGTGTTCCATCCTCTGCAGCTCTTATATTCCTGTGCCTCCATTTCCCCAGGCTTCCCTGAGCCCCAAGGGAAGGGATTTGGTGCAGAGACTGCACTGATCTACACCAGAAGGGATCTTAGAGCTGATAGGAGAAGTGGATGCATGCCCGAATCCTTAACTCAAAAGTAATCTCCAATTGATAACCACTTGGAAATGAAACTTTAGTTTGCTCCACAGGAATCTCATTGGGAAAACAAACTATTCATAAGGTTGGCTGCCCTCTCAGCAGTAGATGGCCAACTTATCGGAATCTCTAGAGGTTCCTTGTCATGTAATGCTATGTCAGGGCCTTTTCTTCTCCTTTCTGGTTATTTTTTGATGTTGTTATATTTTACATTATTTTTATTGTATTTATATTTTCTTTACTCTTTTCCTTTTAGCCTATAGATAGATACATATAAGTATATGTTACATATACTTATATATACTTATATGTGTTTTATATATTATACACAATTATATATAATTATATATTTATATATAATATAATATAATATACTTATATTATATATAACAATAAATAATATATAATTATATAATTATAAATATGTAAGTATATTTATATAATATACAATAGAAATATATAATATATGAATATGTACTTACTTATATTATAAATATATATACATAGTTTTTCCATAGGCTAAAAATATTGAAGAAAATACAAATAAAACAAATAAAACAAATACACACACACACACACACACATATATATTTATATATATAAATAATAGCTTGCAGGTTAGTGTTTTTATAGAATTCCTGATTTTTTCCCTGATAACTGGGAATGTTTGCCACAAATGCATGAAACAAGAGTCACATCAACACCACACAAAGAACTCTCCTAACTTAAAAATAGAGAGACAAACCAAGTAAAGTGCTTACCTTCAACACAGCTTTCTGTAGTATATATCAATCAATAAACCAATTTTTTAAATCATGGAATTATTGCTAGAAAAAATATTTTAAGTTCCAGTTTCACAATAAATTTCAAGAAAAGGATCAGACTCTGGCCTTCTTTATTCTAACATTACACATACTCTTTACCATGTCACCCATCACCATTTACTTTTTAAAAAATGATAGTGGTCACATAAAGAAGATAGATCAGTGCACACGATGTGTGTTCTTTTGTGACTAGGTTATCTCACTCAGGATGGTATTGTCTAGTTCCATCCATTTGCCTAAGAATTCCATAAATTCATTGTGTTTAAAGCTGAGTAGTATTCCATTGTGCAAATGTACCCCATTTTCTGTATCCATTCATCTGTTGAGGGACATCTGGGTTCTTTCCAGCTCCTGGCTATTATAAATAAGGCTGCTATGAACATAGTAGAACATATGTCCTTATTACATGTTGGAGCATCTTCTGGGTATATACTCAGGAGTGTTATATCTGGGTCCTCAGATAGTACTACGTGCAATTTTCTGAGGAACTGTCAACTGATTCCGAGTGGTTTTACTGGCTTACAATCCCACCAACAATGGAGGAGTGTTCCTCATTTTCCACTACCTCACCAGCATCTGCTGTCACCTGAGATTTTGATCTTAGCCATTCTGACTGGTATGAGGTGGAATCACAAGGACTAAGAATGTTGACCATTTCTTTACGTGCTTCTTAGCCATTCGGTATTCCTCAGTTGAGAATTCTTTGTTTAGCTCTGTACCCCATTTTTAATAGGATTTTAACAGTGTTACTTGGTTCTCTAGAGTCAAACTTCTTGAGTTCTTTGTATATATTGGATATTAGTCCTCTATTGGATGTAGGATTGGTAAAGATCTTTCCCATCTGTTGGTTGCTGTTTGTCCTTTTGGCAGTGTCCTTTGCCTTACAGAAGCTTTGTGATTTTATGAGGTCCCATTTGTCTCTCCTTTTTTTTTTTTTAAGATTTATTTATTTATTATATGTAAGTACTTTGTAGGTGTCTTCAGACACTCCAGAAGAGGGCATCGATCTCATTACTGATGGTTGTGAGTCACCACGTGGTTGCTGGGATTTGAACTTAGGACCTCCAAAAGAGCAGTCAGTGCTCTTAACCACTGAGCCATCTCTCCAGCCCCCCCCCCATTTGTCAATTCTTGATCTTAGAGCATAAGCTTTGGTGTTCTGTTCAAAAACTTTCCCCCTGTGCCCATGTACTTAAGGGTCTTCCCCCACTTTCTTTTCTATTAATTTTAGTTTGTCTGGTTTTATGTGGAGGTCCTTGATCCACTTGCACTTGAAGAACAAACATGGTATGCACTCCCTGATAAGTGGGTATTAGTCCAGAAGCTCAGAATAGCCAAGATATAATTACCACATGAAACTCAAGAAGAAGAAGAAAGACAAATCTGTGGATACTTCGGTCCTTCTTAGAAGGGGGAACAAAGTACTCATGGGAGGAGATACAGAGACAAAGTGTGGAGCAGAGACTGAAGAAAAGGCCATTCTGAGACTGTCCTACCTGGAGATCCATCTTATATACAGTTACCAAACCCAGACACTATTGTGGATGTCAATAAGTACTTGCTGACAGGAACCTGATACAGCTGATTCCTGAGCAGCCCAGCCAGTGCCTGACAAATACAGGGGGGATGCTCTCAGCCAACCATTGGACTGAGCACAGGGTCCCCAATGAGGATCCAGAGAAAGGACCCAAGAAGTTGAAAGGGTTGCAGTTGCATAGGAGGAACAACAATATGATCTAACCAGTATCCCCAGAGCTCCCAGGGACTTAGTCACCAACCAAAGAGTACACATGGAGGGACCCATGGCTCCAGCCACCTGTGTAGCAGAGGATGGCCTTGTTGGACATAAATAAAAGAAGAGGCCCTTGGTCTTGTGAAGGCTCGTTGCCCTCATGTAGGAAAATGCCAGGACAGGGAAGCAGGAGTGGGTGGGTTAGTGAGCAGGGGGAGAGGGGATAGGATAGGGGAGCTTTGGAGGGGAAAGAGGAAAGGGGGGATAACATTTGAAATGTAAATAAAGAAAATATTTAATAAAAAATAAAAAAAATACCTCTCTCCCCAACAAAAAAAAAAAAAAAAAAAAAAAGAGAAGCTAGATTGGTAAATAGTGTTTTCCAAAATACACAAATATGCGAGCGCATGTACACACACACACACACACACACACACAAAACCATTCAATTCCTCCCAAATATTTAACTATTTCCTTGGAATCCCAGTAAAAATTCAATAAGCTTCTCACATTTCTTCAACAATTAAATTTGTGGGAAGGTATTTTATGTGTTTTGCTGATGATAAGGGAAAATACTAACTTTAAAATCATTTCATTAATGACATCCTTCATGTCATGTGTGTGTCATTTATTTATGACAGTATAACAGATCATTAAGGCAAATGTGGTGCATGCTACATTCAGGTCCCTATGAATACACAGACCAAACTCCTATGAGGCAAAGTCAGCATTTGTTAATGGAATAAATGCCATGTTATCTCCTCCATATTTGGCTCCCCTCTTGGGAGATTATGAGCCCACGAGGGATGGGTCTGCAACTGGAGTTACACCTATAAATCAGGGAAAGCCAAGCACTTAGAAATTAGAATCATAAATGATCACCTTCATCAAAGTCAGATAATGAATAATATGATAGCAGAAAGGACAGCCTGGATAGCCTTGTTAACAGTAGTCATTCTTTGTCACTGAAGAAAGCTTGCTCTCAGAATATGGTCTTCGACCCTGAGATGAAAAAGATGAGAGAGGATACCTGCTGTTAGTGGGCGGTTCTCAAAAAAGAAGGAAGTGGGAGACACCCTTTTTGACACTTACTGGTTTTGGCACAACTTGTAGGTTATAGGTCCTGTCCTCCACTCTTCTGTTCTGTGGGAAGCTTAAGGAAGGAAGCTTGGGGGAGGGGCACCGGGGAAGCATATTACTCTGATAGGGCCCTCCAAGAAGAAAGAGGACTTTCAACAGGCAAGGCAGAGAGGGTTGGGGGGTGGCCTATTCACATTTCAGGCTTTTTGACAACTACAGAATGAATGTTGTAATCAAAGTGCATTTCTTAATAACGTTATTAACTGTCTTTTGGAGGAAAACCTCCAAAGAAAGTCGAGCGTTTACAACCAGACTGGAATCCGCGGCTGATCCTCCCCTACAGTGTGCCCTTAGGCGAGTAATTTCCGCTCTTTGATCTCATCAACTATACAATACAGATGGTAAATATCTAACTCACCAGGGAGCTTACAGTCTGTCCCGGGCTAGTAGGAGGCAGAGAGCCAGTCAAAAACACCAGCCTTTCTTCTAATTTCTCCCTATAAAACCTACTGTCCACAGGAAAAACACATGGCACACCTTGTTATTTACCCTTCTACAAAGGGGTGCCATTCTCCTTAGGCTATTGTTCTATTTAAGCCCTTCTTCTTGGGGCCCGGGAAAGGCTAACTCAGTGGATTGTCTAGAGAGCAGAAACATTGAAGAGAAAGGTGCCATTCTGAAAATCCTACCTACCTGCGACCTTGTTACAAAGGATTCTTCTTTTCTCTGAAAAATGTTACAGAAACATATGTCCCTTAAATGACTAGAAGGTTATGAAGGATAATGCAAGCAGGAAAAGAAATTACAAAGGTCCTTGCTTGGTTGCCGCATCTTCATGAAGCAAACAAAATGGGAATGGGGATCTCTACCTTTGGCATGCCACTTTAGAGAACTGAAATCTACTGTGCCTGCTTTTAATTGCTCCTTAATTGCATACAAAATTAACAATACATTACATCACACTAGAGGAATGCAGCCAGAATTGCTTCATTTGAGTAAAGTCACATTTTGCTTTTTAACTTGGCCAGTAGGCAGTCAAAATGCCAGGTGATAATGGTTTTGTTGAAGGGCATTCTGGAAAAGGTCCCCAAAAAGTAGCCCCTGCTATACAGGTGAATGATATCTGGCTAAAAAAGAAACAAAAAAAGAAAAAGACATAGAATGGCCAATTATGTTACATTTTGCCTGTGGTACAAAATACACAGCAACTTTGTGGTACAGGAATTAATGTGAGCATAAATGCAGATGCACACCAAATTTCAGACCTCCATACAAGACCGACATACACAGAGTAAAGACAGAAAGCCTAGAGGAATAGGAGACCCTAAAGAATATAAATGCCGGCCCAGGCTACTATGCCCAGCAAAACTCTCAGTCATCATGGAGAAACCAAGAAATTCCATGACAAAACCAAATTTAAATAATATCTTTCTACCAATTCAGCCCTACAGAAGATACTCCAACTTTCTATAGAAGGAAAACTCCAACACAAGGAGGGTAACCATACCTATGAAAACAGAAGAAATTAATCATCTCATAACAAACCCAAAAGAGAAGAGAAGGAAGATTGAACATGATTCCCAATTTTGTTTTCAGTTGTCTTCTTAGGAGACATTTAGGCAAAATATTCTTTCCATGAAATAGAACCAAGAACACAGTACTTGGCCTTTGTAGAAAATGAGTATTTCATGGGTGAAATCATAGCACAGTAACAAAGGGAATGGTCAGCTCACCCCTTAATTCAGTTTTTATCCTTGTATGATGACTACTGTGTAATTGCTCTTAATTTGACCTTCATTCATAAATAAGACTATTATAGTATCTCTGTATATATTAATGGCATCTAGGGAAACCTTATTAGTTGTTTGCTGTCATATAAAATGTGTAACATTGGAGGCTTAAGGTCCTTCTCTACCTGTTTCTATAAATGCACCTGTCAGGAAAAAGATTCTGTGTGAGTACACATGGTTTTGAGACTTTTTAAATGATTTTTTTCCCTTTGAAGGCATTTCCTTAACAAGCTACAACAAAAATCATAAAATCTCATTTTTAATTGGAGCCACTTGGTTCTCTAATGGAATAAAAATAGCATCATCTGGAAAGGATTCATGATAGTCTTCTTCCTATATCAGCCTCTGTATATTAATTTATTTATACAGATCCAATTGGTGAGAAAGCCTAGGTATTTGGATAAGAGCTTGGGAAGGTGATTTTTGAGGAGCTAATAGGTAAAAACAGACACAGAGGTTAGGAGAAATCCAGCTTGAATTAGAAGGGGCAGAATGGAACAACCCAGATGTCAGCAGGAAGAAATGGAGTGCTGTTGAACACAAACAGATCAGATTGCCTTTCATTTAACCACCTTCTTGCTGTTTCTCTCAAACTTTCCTTGGGCTATTTAAACGTATCTCTTTATTTTTATATGTATGGGCATTTTGCCTGTATTTATGTTTGTGTTTCACATGTATATCTGGTGCCTGCGGAGTTCAGAGAGGTTTCAGGTTTCTGGAACTGGAGTTATAGAAGGTTGCGAGCCACTGCATGGGCACTAGGAATTGAGGCCAGGTCCTCTGCCTAAGCAGCAGATGATTATGCACAGAGCCATCCCCCCTGTTCTTCTTAGACGGCTTCTGTATCTTATATAATGGACAATGCTGCTCTAGATACAGAGGTCCAGATAGAACTTCCGTACACCTTTTCTCTTCCTTTAAAATTCATCAAGAAATTGAACAGATGGATCATAACCTAGATGGATTTTAGTCTTTGGAAGTGACTCCATTTTATTTTCCAATGTTGCTGTACCAAGTTACATTCCCAGCAACAGAATAACAGTGCTCTAGCTTCTGCATGTCCTTGTCAATCTTGGCATCATTTCTTCTTCTTTTTTCCTTTTTGATCTCAAGTATTCCCATAGGTGTGAGGCTCATTGTGGTTTTGATCTGCATTTCCCTGGTGAGTCACGTTAAATGTAAAAATAATGTTTAATGATTGAAAGCTTATCAAACTTCAGAGATAATTATGAGCACTTCACATTTTTATTTCATCCTGTGAGGAACAATTGCTCTCGTGGTGGAGAAAATTAAGGCACAGAGAAATTTAGGGTTTCCACTTTCATATGGGCAGTAAGGGGAAGGGCTGGAAATGCAGCAGAGGCATTCTGCCCCTTTGTCAGGCTGCTGTGTTGTGTTTCTGAAACCATTCATCCTGAAACAAGCCACTGGCCATTTTTCTTCAGTTTTTCACACTGCTTCCTCTTTTATGATCTGAAATGCATTTTAGCTAGGTCTGCTCTTGCAAAAATGTACTCGAATAGAGTCAGCGGTCTCTTCGCAGTTGTGCTCCTTGGCATATTCATCTTGGGCAGTTTTCACAAGGCTCAAACATATCCAGAAAAATATGCAAAATGAGCCCAACCCTTTTATTACTGTTTTGACCACCAGTTTTCTACGAGACTTTGGTCTTACTGCCTTGACTAATTTTCAGCCTAACACTTTGAATGCTTGGCCACGCTGATGCTGAATTACTTCAGCTTTGTTTGAGACCACATGCACAATTAAGTTTTTGATTGTCCCTAAGAAATCCAAACCTGATACGTCATTGGAAGAGATATTGTAATAAACGTATGAGTTGATCCAATATAAAAAATATATAAACCTACCTGGAGGATTTGTGTTTTTTAAAGTATTCTGATTTTTAAAAATAACTTCTATGTATAATTTGCTGCTGATAAAGTTTTCATAGAGAACAAAGA
This sequence comes from Apodemus sylvaticus, assembly GCF_947179515.1. Taxonomy (NCBI): domain Eukaryota; kingdom Metazoa; phylum Chordata; class Mammalia; order Rodentia; family Muridae; genus Apodemus; species Apodemus sylvaticus. The sequence continues at coordinate 60,868,668 of NC_067482.1, read as the reverse complement.
AAGAAAGTCATAGAATTTGATGCCTTAAGAAATGAAATGAAATCCAGCTCAAATATGGCAAATAATTAACTAGTCTTAATTTAATACTTGTTATGGTTTGAGAACTAGTAGATAGAACTTTAAAAGCATTAATCTTCTGAAATCATCAACCTCAAAGAGCAAGTAGTACCCAATACTCATTTGGCTAGCTTAGCACCATCCCATGAGATGTGCAATGTTACTAAGAAATGTTACTGAGAAACCGAGACATGCAACAACTGTGATACTCATGAAAAGGCTAGGATCTAAACCAGTCATGTCGAGCTTCAGAATGAAAGCTCTAGGTCTACTTTGTGCAACTTCTATAATGACTTGTATTATGGTCATAAAAGTTCTCCATAGTCCACATTCTTCCTCACTGACTCCGTGTTTTCTTATGGTTAAGCCAATTATAATAGTAAATCGTGATCATGTCCTGGAATGAAAGAATTTAAGAGTAGTATGTGGTGCTTAAGTAAATCCTACCCCTTCAAAGTGGCATAGTATGTCCTCTATGTATTCCAAATGCTGCTTCTTCATGTTCCCAAGTCCACACATTAAATGCTACCACAATGATGATTCAAGGTTAAATCCAAAGTAACTAAAATCCCCCTTTATGTTAGTTCTGATCCTTATTTTTTTCCTCCTAATGAAAACTGTCCATATATTATTAATATGTAAATAAAGTTCACTAAATCTTCATGCACTGTTGTCTTACAGACCAACCTTGCCACCCCTGACACAGAATTGTCACATTTTAATATCTTTTTAACTCTAAAAGCTATCATTCATGTAACAATGAGTTGTTGCTTATTTAATCTGTAAAGGTCCTGAGCGGAAATGTATCTTAAGTAATGGGATTTCTATCTTTGGGCTCTGGAAATGTTGGTGTATTATTGCTTGTTCTATCTGTAGATCTGGTGAATGCCCATTTAAATAATGACATCTTCATCCATAGGCTCCAGAAGACAGAGTCTATTGTACTGTTGAGTATAACTGCAAATCTGATGGCCATGATTGAAAGATTTTCTAAAAATCACTGCTTTATTTCTTGTTTTTATTTAATTTTTATAAGTCAGCTTATCTCATTCTTGCCCATGTTATTATTGAACTTTGAGAAATACAAAAAGTTAAACGTAAGATCTATACAAGATATAACCTGAAATAACTTTTGAACAATCAGGCCTATGAGCCTTGGAGAACTTTCCTGTGTATATTTATTTGGGTCTTCCTGCCAAATGCTCTGATCCATCACTAACAGGCTTTTCTGAAACCTGGAAAACTTCATGATTCTATTCCTTGAAACTTGTACTGTTTAGAATCCACATGAGATAAAGAAGGTAGAAGAAACTAAAATGAGATCGTGGTAACTCCTGGATGCCACTACTGATCATTTTGGACTGTGGTAGTGATGGTTTAGTGTCTAGCCCATGCAAAGACTCATCACATAGAATGGAGAAAAGTGGAACAGTGAGTGCCTCCCTCAACAATCCTGTCACTGATTGATGGCTAAGGTGCTTGTCATGGTCAAGACCAACTGGCATTTTATTCACTCTGACGCCATCCTCCACAAAAAAAAATAATAAATAAAATAAAATAAATCTTTTGTCTGCTTCTTTATATCAGGATGTTATGTTTTTAAATCTTATTAACCTAGCAGAAGTGAATTGTCTTGCTTCTGAGTAAGTATCCTGACAAGGCAGGTGATTATTAACAGAAGTGGCTATGAGTAGAACACTCTCAAGAAAATAGATATCTCAGATCGGTGCTGATCTAATTAAATCTGAAGACAATGAGTACACAGTGTTATTAGACAATGCAGCCCCGTTTGCTGGCTCACCCAGAAGCAAATGGTAACATGATGATTTCTCGTGATTTCTTGTAATGCAATGTCTGCTGAAGCAAGCCTGTAGCGCAGTGGGTGTTCAGTGATGTCACAAAGTACAAGGAACAAGCTGACAAATTCTAATTATATAGAAAAATTTAAACATGTAATTCATAATTTCATAGCATATAATTATCGATTTAATATACAGCCATGGAACTAAGGGATTTTCTACAATTGCCCTTAGAACATAGGATCTTTTGCCACTGATGAAGCTCTAATCAGACACACAGTATGATCTTGTAGATTAATAAATTACACTATAGGTTAAATTCTTAACATTACAAAGTGTATTACATGAGACTAGGTAAAATAGTTCCTCAAAAAGACAAAAAATGTAGCTTCAGTATGACCCAGCTATATATAATACTTGTCTTAGTTAGGGTTTCTATCACTGTGACAAAATACCATGTCCAAAAGTGACCTGGAGAGAAAATGGTTTACTTCATCTTAGCTATTGTTCAGGTCACACTTCATCTCTGATGGAAGTTAGGGCAGGAACTGCAAGAGCAGGAACTAAAACAGAAGTGACAGGGAAGTACTGCCTGCTGGCTGGCTCATCATGGCTTCCTCAGCCTCCTCCCACTTCCAAACCCACCCACCTCTACCCCCCTATGAACAGAAAAAGATTTATTTGGCTTACACTTCCATATCACTATTCACCATCAAAGGAATTCAAGATAGGATCTCAAACAAGGCAGGAACCTGGAAGCAAGAACTGATGTAGAGGCCATGGTGGAGGTAGGGCGTGGAGGAGTGTCTTTGTGTCTTGCTTCTAATGGCTTGTTCAGCCTGCATTCTTATAGAACCCAAGACCAGCTAAGAGATAAGACCACCCAAAATGGCCGGCCAGCTCCTCCCACATTAATCACTATTTTTTTTTTTTTAAAGAATCCCCTACAGACTTGCCTACAGACTGGTTTTATGGAAGCATTTTCTTAATTAAGGTTCCTTCCTCTCAGGTACCTCTAGGTTGTCTCAAGTTGACATAAAACTATCCAGCTAGAAGAGGGTATCAGATCTATTTAGAGATGGTCATGAAGCACCATGTGGTTTCTGGGAATTGAACTCAGGACCTCTGGAAGAAGAGTCAGTTCTCTTAATCTCAGAGCACCACACCAGCCCTGAGAGCTCACATCTTGATCAATAATCATGACACATGAGAGAAAACTTACTGGAAATCATATAATTCTATTGACACCTCAAAGCCTACCACCAGTGTAACACCTGTCTTCAAACACCAGACCTCTTAATATTTCCCAAAAATTTCCACCAAAGGAGACCCAAGTATTCAAATATATGAGCCAATGTGAGGGAGCATTTTCATTCTCTGATTGCAACTATATCGCAATGCAAAATACATTTAGTACCACTTCAAAAGTCCCCATAGTCTTTCACAGTCTCAACACAGTTGAAAAGTCCCAAGTCTCTTTCGCAACTCAAGGCAATCTCTAAATTGCAATCCCCTGTAAGATCTGAAAGCAAATGACATACTTCCAACATACAATGGCAGGGAATACACATTACAACTCCATCAAGGAGGACTAGATAAATAATGAGAAAATGTCAGACAGAAGAAGACAGAAGCCCAACAGGGAAACTCCAAATCCATGTCTGATATCAGATAGTTTGGATGGCTCTGACCTCCAAGCTTTGCTGCCTGCAAATGACTTCTCTCACTTTGGCCGTTTGATGCTGGCATGCAGCTCTCCTTGCCTGACATCCCATGGCTCTGGCGCTTCTAAAATCTTGGAGTTTCCCACACAGCCCAGGCTTCACTGTCACAGCTTCACAAAATGGCCCCCTCCGTGGAGGGACTGCCCTGTCTCCCACCTGACATCACTGGTTCTCTTTAACCATAGACAAAGATTCCACAGCCCTGTATTCACCTGTCCTTCATTGTTCTAAATCCAGAACCACTTGGACAGCACTGTCAACTCCGGATGCCGGGTTAGGCTGGATCCTGGCTGCATATATATTTTCATGCACATTCTATCTTCCAATAAGAATGTACATTAATAATTTTAAATATCCTTCTCTAGATTTCTAGTCACTGACCTAAATTGTTCTCTATTTGATATTAATATAATTATCCCTACAAATTATTAACATTATTTGCAGAGTTGATTTCACTCTATTGGTTCTTTACTTTTAGCCGATCTGTTCCTGTTATTTAAAATGCATCTCTTATTATAATACATAATTAATTTTGGCTTTAATTTGATATTTCAGTCTCTACTGATTAATAAGAAATGTTTATTTCATTTACACTTAATGTAACTATTGATGTGACTGTGATTTAAGCTAACATTTTGCTAGTGTTTACCTATGTGTCCCATCTGATTTTGCCCATTTTATTTGTTTCTTCATTTGAGAAATTAATTTTTTAGGGGTTTTCTTTCAATGTTTATTCTTTTATTTTCTGCTTAGTTCTATTTAATATTGTCCTCAAATTAATATATTCAATCATATATATATACATATATATATATATATATATCCTTAACTTATCAGAGTCTATGCAAATGTAACCTTTTGAAAAGAATGTTACACTACATTCTGTGTGATGTGTCAGCATTCCAACATATCTTTCTTCTTACGGTTGGCTACCCCGATTTTACTTTGCATTTGCTCTGATCCCCACACTGAATTGTTATTGAGTTAATTTGAAACGAAAGGGGGAAAAGAGTTGACCTTACATTATATTCTTTATTTCTGGTGGTATTGACTTTGTATTTACTTCAGTTTCCACTGATCTGTAGTGATTCTCCTTTGTGGACTGGCATTTACTATGTGGTATGTCCTACTGATAAACCTGTCCACTTGTGTTCTTTTGAAACATTTTTTATTCCACCTTGGTTGAATGGTATTAGGAATATAAATAGATAATAGATACAAACTTTAAAATGGTCCATGAAAGAAGCATGGAACAAGTGGTGGAAGCGTATGCATGATGAACAGCATCCAGCAGAGATGAAGACTCACACTTTCCGTGTGTTAAGATTGCAAGTGAGAGACAAAGAGGGCAGCTGAGGTCCTACTCAGATAAAGTGAGTATAACAGGATTAGGAGAAATCCACACCATGTGTAGATTACTTCCTTTATGCTTCTGTCTAAAATTGTTGTCAATTAAAAACTATGAACTGAAATGACTAGCCTCCAAAATTCTACCTGTGTATTATTGCATAACTAACATACCACATGGGTCAGAATTAAGCATTTAAGAGGAACACTTTGCATTTTTAAATCTCTTAATATACATTAAGTGATGAGACTCCTCCCTGGTTAGCTTCTACCCTGTGCTCTTGGAGCTGACAGAAGAATTGTTGAAATTCCAGCTTCTTAATCCTGCCTTACCAGCATTCCTGGGGCAACCTGAAGGATTATCTCTCCCAGTTTCCAGGAAAAATCATGAGGTGCTCTACTGGGAATGCTTCAGGTAAAGGCAGCCACCTTTCTTGTCAGGCAAGTACCATCACTTGCCCTGTTATGCCGGAACCGAGATATGCTCAGGATTTAATAAAATGCTTGGGTTCTAGACGACCTATAAGTATATAGCCCTAATTTACCTTCAAAATTTCCTCTAGTATCAATAGCCAACTTGTTTTTGGATCTCATCCTTAAATCTGATCTTCCAAAGTGCTCCTCAAACCATCGAATGCACTTAGTTGTTGATACTAAGTTTGCTTACTCTTATGTAAGAATTCCTACATGCTAGTTAGCTAAAGAAAAGACTTACCTGTGAGCTTTGTTTCAGGGAGAAGAGATGTGGAGTTCGATGGCTAGGTCTGTGAGGAGGATCTGGGAGAATTCAGGGAGCTAAAAATCATGATCAGAATATACTGTAGGAAAAAAATTTTCAATGAAATAAGAAAAAACCCTTCATAGAATCAAAATCTTAATAGCAATGTTTAAAATTCATCTTTGAAACCTTAATCATATCAGAAGAGACATGCATACTGAACACTGAATCAAAAATTTCAAGAGAGAATGATTTTAATCTGAACACAACTTAAAATTCTTTATTGCTGTAAAGAGTGTCTTGACTTGCTGTAGGTGAACTCCAGAAATCAAAAAGCTGATATTGAGAATTCTGAGCTTGTATTTCACAGAAAAACTAAACCAGCTATCTCATGTAAGATTTCTTTTAAAAAGTCCTTCAATAGGAAGAGATTAAATAGGTTATATTTTGATTGGTTTTTCATATATTATGAAAAATCATGCATTTGCTTTTTATGTTCTTGTCTTCATGCTGCAATGTGTATTACCAATTTATCAATTGTCCCTTTACTGAATCTGTTTACTGACAGGTTGTAGGCTTTAGCTATGCATTCGAAATTATATCTTGCTAACCATTAAGATGCCTAGAAAGCCTGTAAGCTGTACATTTCCAACAGCCAGTCCCATGCAACCTTCTATGTTGAGATTTGAATGTTCTCTGTTATTCAGACATTATTATTATTCCAACTATTATTATTCCAATCCCTACCCTGCCCTAGAGTGGATGGAAGATCTGAAAAGTCAATAATGCAATGATGAAAAAATACAATACATTTAATATTATAGTGACAAGCCCATCATTCTCATGCAAAGCTCTTTAAGCAGGGTCCCCTCATAGGCAAAAGTGAGATAACATATAAGCACATAGATGATTTTGACACTAGTGGTTGGCCTTCTTCAGCCAAACTAAAGGATATGGAGTAAAAACCTCAAGTTGGAGTTTGGCATTTTCCTTTCTTGCTTCTCACGAACTCCATTACATTGTGAGCTGGATGAGTCTGGCAGACCCCACCGTCCATCGTATGTACTCTCGGGCACTGGTTGCCAAAGCAACTGTTTTATATAGATTTGCGCTCAGAACTGTGGCACTCACTTTTCTTCGGTCATACATTGCTTCTTAAAACTTATTTGTAACTACGTATATGAGTTGTGTGGTGTATATATGTGAAATATATGTCCATGTGTGTGCAGATGTGTGCTTCTGTGCATACACATGGAGGTAAAAGAAGGCCATCAAATGTCTGATTCTAGCTGTCTCTTTACCTTATTTCCATGATATACATCCTTTTCCTGAACTTAGAGGTAAACTGGTGGGCAGCATGTCACCATAATCCTTCTATCTTCACTTTCTACTGGGCTGCGATTACAGGTGTGCACAGTCAATCCTGTCTTTTCTACTCAGAAATTCGAAATTCAGATGCTGGCCCTCTTGTCTACATATCAGGTTTCCTTACCTGCTGAGCCATCCCTCAGTCCTCAGTGTATATTCTTATAGCACAATGGATCAAAACCAAAGAGGATAGTAGTTTAACATTGTATGTCATTATGTCACTTCAATTACACACAGTCCTTATACCAGTCAATGCTCAAACAACATTTATACTATTATGCATGGGTGGTTTTCTGCATTCAACGAGGTAATATCTGCTACAAGTGTTGCCCCTTACTATCTCCTGCCATAATAATAACTCATGCTAAATTAGAAGTCCTGAAAATGCCTTCAGTGAACTAAGCCCTAATAGATCTGGTAACCTGTCCAAGGCCATGCATGTCATTAGTGAAAAAAAGAAATCTAGAAAGAAAACGCATATATTCAGGTTTGTAGTCATTTACACTTTGTGATTCTGATTTTTAACTATGGGCATGCCTATACAAATATAATGTGAAGTTTTTAAGGCAGATAATATTTATTTGTCCCTTTGGCGTGGCTTATCATGGATGTTTCAGAATGCCGGGTTCCCCAAAGTTACCCAATTCATATTTTCTCATGTCCAATGTGGACACAAAAGAATGTAGCTTGACAAAGACAAATAGTAAGGCCAATTCAATTTACTCAGATGGTCAAGCAAAGTTAATTGGGGGAAGTAAGACATGAAACACCCTCACTAACAGAGCTAGCAAGCAATCAATCCCAACGCTGAGAGGGATCACAGTTTCTGATAGAGTTGAGAATTAAACAGAATTTGGAAGATTCTTGAATCAATAGTCACCATGGTTTTCATTTTAATTTAAGGGATAAAATACTTCAGGCTTTCAGCAAGACTGATAGATTGCTCTGTAATCGATTCTTCCTTTGTCCTGGTTGTAAAAACAAAATCATGAATTAAACTAATTCTTATTTTGGCTAAATGACTCTCAGGGTGGAAGGTGACAGCCCATGTCATCATGGATTCATCATTACACAAAGCCCAGAATTGCTATAGCTGAACCACTCCCTCCTGCAGTCCTGTGCAAACATTAAGGCTCTCCCGGAGTCAATATGGTAATCTATTAAACAATTAAAATTTTTCATTTTCATTCAAATAATGTTCCCTCTATTTCTGTCAGCAGGTGGAGAATAATGGCATCAATTCTCATCACAGATAAATAAGACATGATAAATATTATGTGTTGTCAGCCTAGTTTTTCTTTCTAATGGATGACTCTTGACTTCTTTAAAATAAATAAATTCTAATGAATATGCTTTAGTATATCTTCTTGTTGAAATCCTTGCTGTCACATGCAGATGCTCTTCATCTGTTATGAAAATGCTTCATGGCTCAATAGGATGAGCAAGCAAATCAAATTAAGTGTAAAAAGAGATAGATAATGGCCATCAAAGAGCAGTTGAGAGAACTCAGACCCCACTCAGCCCTGCCATTTCTTTGAGCTGGCACACCATTGTCCCATGGAGCCATTTTGCATGAGCAAGAGTCATGATTCAACTTTGATGCCAAGGTCTCTGTGTCTGATTGAAATGAAAATGAAAGTTGGATTTGCATTATATAGAGACTCCATAAGCTTTTTCTTCCCATAACTCTGTTATTTTAGACTTATTCCTTAAATTCTGGTTCTATAAAAGACCCTGTAAAAACTCTGAAGGACACCAAGACAAAGAAGACCAATATGTTTCCTTCCTCTGAGACAGAATGTCAGTCAGGTTCCTCAGCAAAGAAAACAAAACAAAACAAAACAAAACAGAAGAAATGGCTGGATAGATTGAAAATGTGTGTATGTCTGTATGTTTGTATGTATATATGTATGTATATATGCATGTATATATGTATGTATGTATGTATAAATAGATGGATGCTGGATGGATGACTTGTAAACAGATGGGTAGATATAAAGGTAAGTATGTATATTTATATATTTTGAGAGAGACTAACTCTGGTTGATACTTATTTTAAAAACTTATTTGCCTCTGGTGATGTATTAGGTCCATCAAGACTGCTATCAACTGGGCAACATGTTAGGCTGGCAACTGTTCATCATGAATTTATATTCCTTCATCAGAGAAATCTGGGGTTCTCACTTAAAGCCTTTCAACTGATTAAATGCTACCCACTTGGGTCATTAAAGGTCATTTATTTCTTTTGCTTAAAAACAAGTAATTACAGATAGATATTAACCATTGTTACAAAAACACCTAGAAATTGATTATATAAATGGGTGATATAGTCTACCCAGGTTGGCAGATAAAATAACCACCAAGAGAGCTTATAGTTTATTAAAGGAGATAAACATTAAAGAGATAATTTTCAATATTATGAAAAATCACACTGAAGCTTGAAGAATTTAGAAGAACTGGGAAACATTAGGGCCCAAAGGATCCTATATGCAAGCAGAAACCAGAAGATGAACAAGAATTTTCTAGGATGAGAGGGGAGCAAAATCTTTGTTTGTTTAAACAAAATCTTTGAGTTGATAAGAAAACTGTCACAAATTAGCAACAGAAAGGAGGCTGGAACATCTGGAAACTAAGAAGCCTTTAGCTCAAGTGTCATTAGTGCACATAATAGACAGGGAATATACTGAGAATCTTTGCTATTTGTTGGATCTGGGTACCTAACCTACCTGAAGTTATGCTACCTTTGTGGACAATTTTATCTTTTAAAATCTATTGATCTCATGATTAAAGGCCTCGCACACTCACGTATTACATGTAAAATAAAATGATAGTTTCCTAGAGGATTTAAGAATCATGGTCTGTTGTAACTGACTCAACAAAATCTACCACTTTTTGTTCTATGACCACTTCCCATTAAGTCCCCAAACATGATAATGCCTTTGAATTCGCTCTTTACTCTCCTTGCATCTCTGAAAGATTTCTAACAGAAGTCTTTTCAGCTTAAAGATATGACAAAATCTCCTCATTCCTCTCTGTCTCACTGCCTCAGGGCAACTCAAGGCCATCCCGATTGTGCACACGTGTATATGGATGCCTTCCTTATTTTCTACCTCCCCTCACATGTCAGACAGACTCATCAGTACAAAGCCATTCTCATTAAGCAGATATTAAAAATTAACTTGAGTTGCCAGAAAAAAAAAACAACTCAATAGTCTCTACATGATGGAACAGGAGTTCTGCACACGTTTACATTGTAGGTGACTGGAAACCTGGCTTATTGTAATAGGATGAGAATAATAAACATTTTCTGTCTGAACTTGTAGTTTTTGTATATTTGCTTTTATTCAGTTTCTGTGTCTCCAGTACAGCAAAAGGGCTAAAAAGGGCCATGATTTAAACAATGTCCAGATGGGCTATCACGAAGTAATATAGATGAAATAAAACTTGTAAAATGGTCTTATTGTATAAAAGGCAAGCCATTACATACCTGTTCACATTTTTCTTAAAAGGAACATCATAAAGCTATATTATAGTAGAAAAGTAAAACAATACTTATTTTAGAAATAATGATTGGTCCAAACCAGAACTATTGATAATTGTTTGCAGAATGGACAAAGATGTTTAAGACCAACAAAAGGATTGTTATGATAACTGAGAAATACAAAACCATACAGCATGTACAAAAAACTATTGTCACTGCTACTACCATAACATTTGTGAAGTACAAGCATACCATCTCTATTGATGTTGACAGACTGGAGACAATCAATTAATGCCACACTAGCTTATGTCTGGAAAGAAATCACTGAGTTGCAGGCACTAGCATTCTAAAGCATCACTTTTCATATAAGAATATTTCAGAAGCTAGCAGATGCCATAGCTTTGGGCAGTACTCTGGAGCACAGGTTCTTTGGTATTTCTTGATGCTGTTGCATCCCTTAGAGAAGCCAATACTGAAGACTAATGTAAAGGCTAAGCTGAGAGGTACCCAGGCGAAAATGATATTATCTACTAGGTTTAGAAGGAAACTAATGCTTTCTGTTTTCCAGAGATGCTTGAGTTTGTCTAATGGATGTCCCAAGGCTACAGTAATGAATAGCATGGTTCAAGGCATTTTCCTTCTCTTGATAAAAAGCTGGTTCCTCAGCTTCCTCTTTTTTATTGATTTGCTTTCTGTACTTCTCATGAAGTCTGCCTCTGAAAACAATTTAGTTCTTAGGCAAGATCTTCCTCCTAGCCTTAGTTTGGCCTGCTCTTAGGGGTCAGTCTGACGCATCTTCCCTGTTCTGTTAGGGTGAATCAATGCCTAGCTAAGGGGGAGAAAACACTGTCTTATACTTCAACAACTGCAGTTTGTAGTTTGCTTGCTATTCATATGACATGTCAGGTTTAGGGTACTTAATTATTTTAAATCTTATGCCTTTTTTCAGTAGAACGTTATAGCATCGTTATAAATGTATAATTCTTAGGAAGGACATCGATGAGATCAATTTCAATTGAGCCTTCCTTGTATAAAGATTATTTTAGGAGTTGAAAAGAGTAAAACATGAGGCATACTCATAAAGAAATACTGTCTTTGGGGAATAGCAGATTACCAACTGCAAACTTTTTATAGGCAAAACTTTTTTATACTCAGAATACATTATAGGGAAAGAATTTTGGCATTTAGCTTAAGGTGTGGACTGGGAAGTAGACGATTATGGATGGCTTCTTGGAGGAGGAATATCTCTTCCCACAGAATATAGAAACCCTTGTCAGGACGCAAGTGTTTGCACCTCTGGAAATGAGATAAGACATGTAGACAGGGGACCAAGGGACTGTGTCTGAGTTACTGTGTCACCTGCAGAAAAAAAAATGAGACTAAACTATGTTCACTCACATAAAAGGACATTCCTTAATGGTTTTCCAACTCTGGTTTTGTGAACTTCAAGATAAAATATAGAGACTGATAAGAAGACAGCACATATAAGGTCACATGACCCAAGATGGTTGTCACCACTTAGAAACATTCAGTGTTTGTGAGCACAAGCTAAAAGGACTCATAGATATCAGCAGAAATGCCAACACCTGAAATAAAACCAAGTTTCTAAGACATAAAGTATGAGGGGCCATGCTCCAGCCATGTGCTGTTACCTAAGCTACGAGTGCTTACAGTGAGCCTATGTAAAATATGGTACGTGTCTGATTCACAGTATACACAGACAGGGAAGAACTGGTACAATACTTTAGTTAAGAACTTGATGTGCAAATAGTAATCAGAAGTAATATTGCTGAGTGAAGTTTTCTTCCTCGCTAGCTTTAAGTAATTATATGTTGTATAAAATACATAATACACACACACATACACACATACACACACACACACTCACACACACACAAACTACACTTCATATTTATTAGCTAGTTTCAAGAAAAAAATAGTTTGCTTAGAAAAACTATGTTGTCATAGATAGGATTTTATTGAAGGCCTATGGAAGCTCTCCTCAGTTACTCTGGGTTCCTAAGTAGCCTAGGGACTGTCTACAGTTAATCACTCTGATGTGCATTAGGGAACCGGGGGTTGATCAGACTCAGAAAATCTAGTAATGCTCATATCTAAGAACATTAGCTGTTTCGTCTACTCCCTACCATGCTCCTATTCTGGAGCACATGACCACAACACCCTGCATGAGGATCACGACCACTAGTCATGCAGCACAGAGCACAGAGTTCTCCATGTTAATGAGGTATTTACATGGGCCATCCCTGAGGGTTTAGCCAATAAGCTTACCTGCCTGGACATTCCTTACTTCTTCATTCATTCCTATTTTGGATCACCCTGTGTAAGTGATATGCATCTATTTTCCACTTCAAATAAATGGTTTGGAGAAGTAAGGACTGTCTGTCTTATAAAGAACCACCATGGGTCATACAAAGTAAATCTGGTCCCACTGCACTCCAGACATGGACACTCACCCCTGAGCTAAGCCAGAGTTTCCCCCACCCCAAGCTCATTACATGCCCTTGGACATGGACACTCACCAGCAAAGGCTAGGTGTCTGGGAATTTGGGAACTCCAACTTCAGCTCCAGCCTGCCTCATTTCTCATATGGGCTGGGGCCTCCATCTTAGACTGCATTCCACTACTGCCAAGCAGGTATCGGTGTTCTACAAGTCCTCACCACCAAGGTGGAGAAGATGGAATATAGTCTAGCACCTCCTGTTTTGTCTGCCTGAGCAGTGAGGCAGAACATAGACCTAAAGTGCAGAAGTAATATTACAAAGATCTTTTTCCTACTGGGAATACAAGCCAGTGTCAAGACAGCAATGAGAATCTTCAGTCTAGACTAAATAAGGAAGAGTACAGTAATATTCATTAATAGTAAAGGGAATGCCATAGACATACGTATTTGTATCCATATATATTAAAAAGCAAATGTATATTGAGCATATACATATATATATAGAAGTAAATATGTATGTTTGCATGGATATTTTTAATATCACTTTTACTATTTTCTAAAATTGTTAGGAAACTAAGCAAATGATATGATTCAGGCTAAGCCTTATTCCTGAAAATTTAACATACTTTCCCTGTGGGGAACTCCATGTAATCTGTATTCACAAATCCAAGCAAGCACAGATCAAAATATCTGGAAGGAAAACACTGCATCTGTTTTGCTGATATAAATGATACTGTCCCAACACCGTTTAGATAGCATTTTCAGTATATTTGTGGTATAAGAAATATAGAGATAGCTTGTGTGTTACTTTTAATTTCCATTCAGAGGAAATGATTTCATTGATGATATGTTAAGCCTTAGGGTGCTTGTAGAGGCCATCACCATTAGTGACCCATGAATGCCTCTAATCGAGTCATCGTACATCAATACTCTCAAAGTGCCCCTAGATTTTTCCACATTTGCTTTTTAACTAATCTCAAAGAGTCTAGATGATTTCATCACACTGCATCTTCTCTGAACTAGGCTAATCAGTTTGTGTCTTTTTTTATTGTTGATACTTTGGTTTGTGTCAGCAGTACATGGAGATGATAAGTGATTTCATGAAAATAACAATAATTGGAGGGGGGAAGGCCTAGCAAGTAGCTATATATTTACAGAAAATCTGCTATTGACAGTTAATATTCCACCCAATCAGTCCACTAGTCCTTCTGTGAAAAAATAAGAAAAATTATATGTGTCACATAATTAAGTTTACTGGACTAAAAATTATAAGATTTAACTGGAGAGTGTTTTAATGTCTTCCATTACTTTATTAGCCCTACATTTTTACCTCTTTTCCTTGCTTCCCATATACATGCTTATGAGCTGCTTAATAACAGTTTGGTATTCAACAACTGAATGAACATCATTTGGGCAGGGATTGCGATTAGCATGTAATATTCATCCACGGAATCCAGTGTTCATTATGTGGCCATTTTCCTTCATGTACAGAGTGGATAACTTGGTATGAAATCTGCAACTATAAACATCCATGATGAACACTGTATTAGAAACCTAGTCTGTTATTACTGTGGAATCCGCATATGACAATCTGGCCATCCAAGGCATATGAGTAACTTTAAAGTTTATAGAAAACAAAGCCTAAAAGTACGATTTCACATGTTTGAAACAGCTTCACAGCCCTTCTCTGTAGAAAAAATTTTGTAGTAAGCAAGATGGTAGCTGTATTCCAAGGAAAGAATCTCATTACTAAGTCTTGGCCACTCAGAAGAGCATGGTCCTGTGCATTTAGACCTGAGAACAGGTCTTGAGTTCTATGGCACTGGATAAAATACCCTCAGATGTAGCCTACTTAAAATCATCTTTTTAGAGTACCTACTTTAATATCTTCATTGATAGAATATAACATTATTGCGAATGTTAAAACTTTGGTTCTTTTTATTATTAGTATTTTCTAAATTCTTTGTTTACATTCCAAATGATTTTCCCTTTCCCGGTTCCTCCCTCCCCATAAGTCCCATAAGCCCCCTTCCCTCCACCTGTTCCCCAAAAAACCCTCTCCCACTTCTCTGTCCTGTCAATTCCCTACAATTCTGTATCAAGCCTTTCCAGGATCAGGGCCCTCCCCTTCTTTCTTCTAGGGAATGAGTTGATATGTGAGTTGTGTCTTGGGTATTCAGAGCTTCTGAACTAATATCCAATTATCAGTGACTGCATTCCATGTGTGTTCTTTTGTAAGTGAGTTACCTCACTTAGTATGATATTTTCCAGTTCCAACCATTTGCCTAAGAACTTCATGAATTCATTGTTTTTAAAATAAAATATCCAAATTTTCTGAATCCATTCCTCCATTGAGGGACATCTGGGTTCTTTCCAGCTCCTGGCTATGATAAATAAGGCTGCTATGAAAATAGTGGAGCATGTGTCCTTATTGCATGCTGGGGAAACTTCTGGTTATATGCCCAGGAGTGGTATAGCAGGGTCCTCTGGAAGTGTCATGCCCAGTTTTCTGAGGAACCGCCAGACTGATTTCCAGAGTGGTTGTACCATCTTGCAATCCCACCATCAGTGGAGGAGTGTTCCTCTTTCTCCACATCTTGGCCAACACCTACTGTTGCCTGAATTTTTAATCTTAGCCATTCTGACTGGTGTGAGGTGAAATCTCAGGATTGTTTTGATTTGCATTTCCCTAATGAGCAAAGACGGTGAACATTTCTTAAGGTGCTTCTCAGACATCCGAAGTTCTTCAGGTGAAAATTCTTTGTTTAGCTCTGTACCCCATTTTTAATAGGGTTATTTGGTTCTCTGGGGTCTAACTTCTTGAGTTCTTTGTATATATTGGATATTAGCCCTCTGTTGGATGTAGAATTTGTGAAGATCTTTTGCCAAATTGTTGGTTGCCATTTTGTCCTTTTGACAGTGTCCTTTGCTTTATAGAAACTTTGTAATTTTATGAGGTCCCATTTATCAATTCTTGATCTTAGAGCATAGGCTATTGGTGTTCTGTTCAAGAACTTTTCCCCTGTGCCTATGTCCTCAAGGGTCTTCCCCAGTTTCTTTTCTATTAGTTTCAGTGTGTCTGGCTTTATGTGGCAATCCTTGATCCACATGGAGTTGAGCTTAGTACAAGGAGATAAGAATGGATCAATTTGCATTCTTCTGCATGCTAATCTCCAGTTGAACCAGTACCATTTGTTGAAAAGGCTATGGTAAAAGCAGTATACAGCAAACCGGTAGCCAACATCAAACTAAATGGAGAGAAATTTGAAGCAATCCCACTAAAATCATGGACTAGACAAGGCTGCTCCCTCTCCCCATATCTTTTCAATATAGTGCTTAAAGTCCTAGCTAGAGCAATTAGACAACATAAGGAGGTCAAAGGGATACAAATTGGAAAGGAAGAAGTCAAACTATCACTACTTGCAGATGATACGATAGTATACTTATGTGACCCCCCCAAAAAAACTCCACCAGAGAACTCCTACCCCTGATAAACAGATTCAGCAAAGTGGTTGGTTATAAAATCAACTCAAGCAAATGAGTAACCTTCCTATACTTAAAGGATAAGCAGGCTGAGAAAGAAATTAAGGAAATGATACCCTTCACAATAGCCACAAACAATATAAAGTATCTTGGTGTGACTCTAATCAAACAAGTGAAAGATCTGTAATGATAAGAACTTCAGGTATCTGAAGAAGGAAATCAAAGAAGACTTCAGAAAATGGAAAAATCTGCCATGCTCGTGGATTGGTAGGATTAATATAGTTAAAATGGCCATCGTGCCAAAAGCAATATACAGATTCAAAGTGATCCCCATCAAAATCCCAACTCAGTTCTTCACAGAGCTAGAAAGAGCAATTCTCAAATTCATCTGGAATAACAAAAAACCCAGGATAGCTAAAACTATTCTCCAAAGTAAAAGAACTTCATGGACCTCAAGCAATACTACAGAGCAATAGTGTTAAAAACTACATGATATTGGTACAGTGACAGGCAGGTAGATCAATAGAATAGGATTGAAGACCCACAAATGAACCCACATACCTATGGTCCCTTGATCTTCAACAAAGGAGCTGAAAACATCTAGTGGAAAAAGCTTTGGGTTTTGATAGGTTTTTCCCAGTAAAATAAAAATGGATTTGAGTGAAGATTAGTTCAAAATGAAGGAATAGAAAGTAACATAACAGTGAGTTGTGGGCTGCTGTCTGTACAGCTGGGAAAGCCAATGTTTTCTCAAGCTGTACCCTCCATAGAAGAGTCAGAGAGCCCAGTGCTTCCTACATAATTTACAGTTGTCAAAAATTCCACCCAAGAGTGTGGAGAGGCCTGAGAGCACAGGTGGGACCACCCCTGCTGCTCAGAGGAATTCATCCAGAATGCTCAGGTAGGAGCCTTTCAGTTTCTGTGTTTCTGTCTCTGGTTGGGGGACCATCCTCTGCCACAGAGCATTATATCCAGGTAGCACAGGGAGGCAGCTAAACTCCCAGGAGTGCCGAAAGGGCTGAGAGCACAGGTAGGACCACCGCTGCTGCTCAGAGGAACCAGCCAGAAAAAGCTGAGGACATGAGAGTCCAGGAGTAGCGTGGGATAGGAATCTTCTAATTTCCGTCTGCACCCAGAGCTGATCCTGGGCCATAGAGCTACATATACAAATACCATCAAAAGAAAGCTGATCTCCCAGGAGTGCCTATAAACCTGAGTACACAGGTAAGACCAACATCTCTTCAAATTCCTGGCCCAAGAGGGACCTGTCCAGAGCCATCAGTACACAGGAACCAAGGATCATCTGGGCACAGGATCCTTCTGGTTTCTCTCTGCACACCTGAACTGACCCTGTATCACAGCTCTCCATAGTAAATTCCTCCCAGAGAGAAAGGGTCTCCCAGGAGTACAGATACAGAGGCTTGCAGGATGGATAAGCCGCAGTCAGAGAGAGAAGGATCAGCTAACACCAAAGATAACCAGATGGCAAAAAGGCAAATGCAAGAATATTACCAACAGAAACCAAGGTGACATTGCATCACCAGAACTGAGTTCTACCACAACAATGAGCCCTGGAAACCCCAATACATGGGAAAATCAAGATTTGGATCTAAAACCACATCTCATGATGATGATAGAGGACTTCAAGAAGGAAATAAATAACTCCTTCAAAGAAATACAGGATAACATGGGTCAACAGGTAGAAGTCTTTAAAGAGTAAACACAAAAATCTCTTAAAGAAATACAGGAGAACATGGGCCAACAGGCAGGAGCCTTAAAGAGGAAACACAAAAATCCCTTAAAGAATTACAGGAAAACACAGACAAGTGAAGGAAGTGAACAAAACCATCCAGAATCTAAAAATGGAAGTAGAAACAATAAAGAAATCACAAAGGAAAAAAACTCTGGAGATAGAAAACCTTGGAAAGAAATAAGGAGTCATAGATGGAGGCATCAACAACAGAATATAAGAGATCGAAGAAAGAATCTCAGGTACTGAAGATACCATGGAAAACATAGACTCAACAGTCAAAGAAAATGCAAAATGCAAAAAGCTTGTAACCCAAAACATCCAGGAAATCCAGGACACAATGAGAAGACCAAACCTAAGTACTATAGGTATAGAAGAGAGCAAAGATTTACAATTTAAAGGGCCAGTAGATATCTTCAACAAAATAATAGAAGAAAACTTCCCTAACCTAAAGAAAAAGATGGCCATGAACATACAAGAAGCCTACAGAACTCCAAACAGACTGGACCAGAACAGAAATTCCTCCTGTCACATGGTAATCAAAACACCAAACAAAGACTATTAAAAGCAGTGAGGGAAAAAGGTCAAGCAAAATATAAAGGCAGACCTATCAGAATTACACCCAACTTTTCATCAGAGAGCATGAAAACTGGAAGAACCTGGGAAGATCTCATACAGACCCTAAGAGAACACAAATGCCAGCCCAGACTACTATACCCAGCAAAACTTTCAATCCCCATAGAGAAGGAATTCAAGATATTCCATGATAAAACCAAATTTATACAATATTATTCTACAAGTCTAGCCCTACAAAAGATAATAAATGTAAAACACCAACACAAGAAGTGAAACTATACCCTAGAAAAAGCAAGAAAAGAAGATAACCACACAAACATAAAAATAACATAAAAAAATAACAGGAAGCAACAATCACTATTCCTTAATATCTCTTAACATCAATGGACTCAATTACCCATAACAAGACATAGAGTAACAGATTGGATACATAAACAGGACCCAGCATTTTGCTACATACAGGAAATGCACTTCAGTGTCAAAGACAAACACTACCTCAGAGTAAAAGGCTAGAAAACAAATTTTCAAGCAAATGGTGCCTGGAAACAAGTTGGAATGGCCATTATGATATCAGATAAAATTGACTTTCAACTAAAAGTTATCAAAAAAAGACACAGAAGGACATGTCATAGTCTTCAAAGGAAAAAGCTACCAAGAAGAACTCTCAATTCTGAACATCTATGCTCCAAATGCAAGGACACCCCCATTTGTGAAAGAAACTTTACTAAAGCTCAAAACACACACTGCACTTCACACAATAATTGCGGGTGACTTCAACACCCCACTCTCATCAATAGACAGATCTGGAAACAAACTAAAGAGAAACACAGCAAAACTAACAGAAGTTATAATCAATGGATTTAATAGATATCTACAGAACATTTCTTCCTAAATCAAAAGAATATACCTTCTTCTCAACACCTCATGGTCCCGTCTCCAAAACTGACCATATAATTGGTCACAAAACAGACCTCAACAGATATAAGATGATTGAACTAATTCCATGCCTCTTATCAGATCACTACAGATTAAGGCTGGTCTTCAATCACAACAAAAACAACAGAAAACTCACATATGCACAGAAGTTGAACAGGACTCTACTCAATAATACCATGGTCAAGGAAGAAATAAGGAAAGAAATCAAAGACTTTTTAGAATTTAATGAAAATGAAGGCACAACATACCCAAAGTTATGGGACACAATGAAAGCAGTACTAAGAGGAAAACTCATGTCTGAGTACCTCCAAAAAGAAACTGGATAGAGCATACACTAGCAGCTTAATGGCACGCATGAAAGCTCTAGAAAACAAAGAAGCTAATACACCCAAGAGGAGTTGACAGCAGCAAATCATCAAACTCAGGGCTGAAATCAACCAAATAGAAACAACAACAATAAAAAAAAAAAAACAACTCTACAATGAATCAACAAAACCGGCAGCTGGTTATTTGAGAAAATCAACAAGATAGATAAATCCTTAGACAGCCTGACCAGATGGCACCTAGACAAAATCAGAAATGAAAAGGGAGAGATAACAACAAAAACTGAGGAAATTCAAAAAAATCATCAGATCCTTCTATGAAAGCCTATACTCAACTGGAAAATTTGGATGAAATGGACAATTTTCTAGACAGATACCAAATACCAAAGTTAAATCAGGATCAGATAGACAATCTCCAGTCCTATAACACCAAAGTAATAGCAGTATCCCAACCAAGAAAAGCATAGGACCAGAAGATTTTAGTGCAGAATTCTATCAGACCTTCAAAGAAGACCTAACACCAATACTCCTCAAACTATACCACAAAATAGAAACAGAAATAACATTACCCAACTTGTTCTAGGAAGCCACAATTAAGCTGATAACAAAAATCAAACAAAGATCCAACAAAGAAAGAGAACTTCAGACCAATTTCCCTTATGAATATCGATGTAAATATACTTAATAAAATTCTTGTGAAATGAATCTAAGAACACATCAAAATGGTCATTCACCACGAACAAATAGGCTTCATCCCAGGGATGCATGGATGGTTAGATATAATCCCTTACCTCAAGCAGTACTACAGAACAATAGTGATTAAAATTGCTTGGTATTGGTACAGTGACAGGTAGGTAGATCGATGGAATAGAATTGAAGATCCAGAAATGAACCCACATACTTATTGTCACTTGATCTTTGACAAAGGTACTAAAACCATCCAGTGGGGGGAAAATAGCCTTTTCAACAAAATGTGCTGGTTCAACTGGAAGTCAGCATGCAGATGAATGCAAACCTATCCATTCTTATCTCCTTGTATGAAGCTTAAGTCTGAGTGGATTAAGAACCTCAACATAAAACCAGTCACACTGAAACTAATAGAAAAGAAACTGGGGAAGACCCTTGAGGACATGGGCATAAGGGAAAATGTCCTGAACAGAATGCCAATAGCTTATTCTCTAAGATCAAGAATTGATAAATGGGGCCTCATAAAATTACAAAACAAAAGGCAAAGGACACTGTCAAAAGGACAAAACAGCAACTAACAAACTGGGAAAAGATCTTTACCAACCCTACATCTGACAGAAGGCTAATATCCAATATATGCAAAGAACTCAAGAAGGTACATTCCAAAGAGCCAAATAGCTCTATTAAAAAAGGGGGGTACAGAGCTAAACAAAGAGTTTTCACCTGAGGAATATCGAATGGCTGAGAAGCACCTAAAGAAAGGTTCAACATCCTTAGTCATCAGGGAAATGAAAGTCAAAACAACCCTAAGAGTTCATCTTATACTGGTCAGAATGGCTAAGACAAAGAACTCAGGAGACAGCAGGTCCTGGAGAGGTTGTTGAGAAAGAGGAATGCTCCTCCACTGCTGGTGGGATTGCAAGCTGGTACAACTACTCTGGAAATCAGTCTGGTGTTTCCTCAGAAAACTGGGCATAATACTACCGGAGGACCCTGCTATATCACACCTGGGTATATATACAGAGGATTCTCCAGCATGTAATAAGGACATATGCTCCTCTATGTTCATAGCAGCCTTATTTATAATAGCCAGAAGCTGGAAAGAACCCAGATATCACTCAACAGAGAAATGGATACAGAAAATATGGTACATTTGCACAATGGAATATTACTAAGCTATTAAAAACAATGAATTCATGAAATTCTTTTGCAAGAATTGGTGGAAATGGCAATGGAAAAGGCAAATGGGGGGAACTAGAAAATATCACCCTGAATGAGGTAAGCCAATCCCCAAAGAACATACATGGTATGCACTCAATGATAAGTGGATATTAGCTCAGAAGCTTGGAATACCCAAGGCACAATTTACAGACCAAATGAAGCTGAAGAAGAAGGAAGAACAAAGTAGGGATACTCTGGTCCTTCTTAGAAGGGAGAACAAAATAGTCACAGGAGATACATAGACAAAATGTGGAACAGAGACTGAGGGAAAGACAATCCAAAGATTTCCCCACATAGGGATCCCATATATAGTTACCAAACCCAGACACTACTGTGGATGCCAACAAGTGCTTGCTGACAGGAGCTTAATATACCTGTCACCTGGGAGGCTCTGCCACTACATGACAAATACAGAGGGGGACACTCTCAGACAACCATTGAACCCAGCACAGGGTCCCCAATGGAGAGCAAGAACCCAAGGAGCTTGGGTTTATATCATCAGGAGGAGGAACAACAATATGAACCACCTAGTATCCCCCCAGATCTCTTGGGGACTAAACCATCCATCCAAGAGTACACATGGAGGGACCCATGGTTCCAGATGCATATGCAACAAGGATGGCCTTGGTGGACATCAAAGGGAGGAGAGGCTGTTGGTCCTGAGAAGGCTAGATGCCCCAGTATAGGGGAATGCCAGGACAGGGAATTTGGAGTGGGTAAATTGGTAATCAGGGATGGGGGGACGGATTAGGGGGAGGTTGTGGGGAAACCAGGAAAGGGGACAACATTTGAAATGTAAATAAAGAATATATCTAATAAAAAAAATCCAGGCTCACTTTCCAATATAAGTTATCCTGGTAAGGAAGGTTCTTGAGGATTTCCCTGTAACAAAAGAATCAGTAAAATATTCTGGAAACTCTACTTTTTTATTGATGCCAACAAACACTTGTTGAGCACATAGTTTATGCTAGACTCACTGGGAAACTGTAAAACAAAGTCTAGGTCTACATTCCCAAACATTTTATTTTCCTCAGATTACTCTAAGGTTACTCAGATTACTTTCTAAGTTTTACAACTTAGAAAATTTAGTAGACACACACACACACACACACACGAGAGAGAGAGAGAGAGAGAGAGAGAGAGAGAGAGACAGAGACAGAGAGACAGAGAGAGACAGAGAGACAGAGAGAAATGAGAGAGTCATGCACAGACATGTGGATATACATATACAAAGGCACTCAAAACATAGGCACAAAACCAACTCTGTTAATTTCTCCTAAACTGTCAGAAAACAAGAGGTCCACACAGAATGCTCTTGTTTCTGGCCCTCTTTCTGAGAACTATACATAGGATTTACATTTGACTTGAATTAATTGAATACTTTCAGCCTGAAACAGTCATCACAATAAACTATAAAGTAATAAAACCTCAGTGGAGGAATTTGAATGTTACCTAATAACTATGTTTAATGAAATTAGAAAGTGTGTCTTAGCCAGAAACAAGGATATTTGAAACCCCTGGGACCAGGCAGCTATCACAAACTATAACCATTGGCGTCTAGTTTATCAAAAGGAAGTAAACTATGTTGTTGGAAAACTAAAATGATCATCTGTATTGATTTAACATATTTCATTAGCTAGTCCAGAGAAGGAAATACTATACTTTCTCTTTTATTAGTTAATTATTTATTTTATTTATTTACATTCCAAATGCTGCCCCTTCCCTCAAAGAATTCTTTTATCATTGAGGACTCTCCTCCCTCTGCCTCAAATGATTAAATTTGCTCCCTTCTAAGTGGGATTTTTCCATCCTCACTTGGGCCCGCCTTCCTGTTTAACACCTTTGGGTGTGTAATATGTATCATAGGTATTCTGTATTTTTCAGCTAGTATCTACTTAAAAGTGAGTACAAACCATTGTCCTTTTAGGTCTATATTATCTCACTCAGGATGATATTTTCCAGTTCTATTCATTTGGCTGCAAATTACATGATGTCTTTCTTTCTAATAGTTGAATAGTATTCCATTATGTAAGTAAACCACATTTAATGTGTCCAATCTTTGATCAAAGGACATCTCAATTGCTTCCAGTTTCTGGATCTTCTAAATAAGGCCTCCATGAACATGGTGAAGTACATATTCCTGTGGTATGGTCATTTCTATTGGCAAAAGACACTGTCAATAAGACAAAATGGCAACCTACAGATTGGGAAAACATCTTCACTAACCCTACATCAAACAACAGCATGATACATTCTACTAAAGAAGGTAGACTCAAAAACACCAAAAAAAAAAAAAAAAAAAAAGAACAATTTAAAAATGGGGTATGGAGCTAAACAGAGAATTCTCAGCAGAAAAATCTGAAAATATACAAGAAGCACTTAGAGAAATTTCAGCATCCTTAGTCATCAGGAAAATGCAAATCAAAACAACCCTGAAATTTCAACTTATAAAAATCAAAATCGTTAAGGTAAAAAATCTCAAGGAATAGCATATGCTGGTGAGGATGTGGAGAAAGGACAACATTCTTCCACTGTTGGTCAGATTGCAAACTTGTACAACTACTCTGGAAATCAATCTGGAATTTTCTCAGAATATTTATACCCAAAGACCAAGCTATACCACTCCTGGGCACGTACCCAAAAGATACTCCAGCATCCCACAAGGATACAGCTTGTTATAGAGGTCAAGTGTCCATTGAATGCAGTTGTTTGTGGTGAGGAGCAGAGCCCAGCATCTCTTCCATACAGGCCAACTTGTCTTAGCCTCACAGATCTGAAATAGATTTCTAGAATTCACATTATTCTCCATCTGGTGATTCTCAGTACATCCCTTCTTCCCTAAACTTTCTGCTTATTTTCAACAACATCCTTTTAGTTATAACACTCAGTTGCTTCCTATGCCCACAGTGACTCACTCAGGCTGGCTGTGTCAAGTTTGGCATTGAAATTTCGGGTAACTGAAAAGGGTTAAAGCAAAGACCAGCAATGCCAAGAGAGGTCTCAGCCTTCACTGTTCCCTAGCATCTAACTCATTTCCCCCAAAACAAACATTTGGTTGGCAACAGTTTTCTGTTGGACCCTGCTCTTGATTGCTTCTCTATCTTCTCTTGGTTCTTGTCTTTCCTCTTTTCCATCCTATCCAAGTGTCCTATTCTTTCCTTTGAGTGACTTTGCATGGCAAAACATAAACACAAATATCTATGCTAATGCACAATCAGATGACCAAATAAACAATCCCACTTGAGTTTGGCATGGTTAGCCAATGCATTTATTGGGATTACTTACAGGAATGTGGGAGCACATATTACACTGAAAAGTCCTTGCCACTGAGATAGTGACTCAGGAGAACTGCATTCTCGAAGCTCTGCACTACCTAAAGGCAACTTCACAGGAGACAACTAGCTCCTTCCCAGCAGTTATCTACTGCTATACAACCTCATGAATCTTCCACCAAGTATAATGCTAAGCCTTGTAAGTCTGAACAGCTTCCTGTGTTGTAGCAGAGTCTCTCTGTCTTTTAGGATGGCGTGTTCTCATTTTAAAGAAAAAAACATAATAAAATAAACAGTACAAAAATAAAAGCAAATGATACAAAATCTTCTATCACCTCCATTTTTAGAAAGCTGCTGTGGATAATGACTAGTTTCTTGAAATATGAAGATCATTTCTTTCAGACCACGGCCAAGGAGAGAAACAATATATTCCAACCTGAAAGACCTCAAAATAGTATTTGTCATAACAAAAGATAGATTGTTCTTCCTGGTAGGAACCCCAACTTTCTCCAAGATGAAGAAGGATATATCCTTTACTGTCTTTTCAAAGTAATATGTTTTCTCTTTTGTTATCTACCTATTAATTCCACAAAGAATTATTCAGTGCCTTCTATGTATGATGTATCACATCAGGGGTTGGAAAATGCAAACAAATCTTAATATAAGATTTAAAATATCAGATCTCTTTCTTAAAAATTTTATTCTGAAATATATTATTCCATCATAGCTGATACCTGTGCCTGGAAGAAAACACAAACCTTTTTCTTACACTCAGTACTGTTGGAACAATAAAACTTTCTCACCCTGTCCTTATGTTTTATGGTGAACTTTATTATAGTCTCAGTTCAAATGATTTAATTTCTAAGGGTTTGAGAGTAATTCTGTAAAGCCTTTAGAATGCATGGCCAGGCTGAGGAACCTTGGGAACTGGCCTAGTATGTGTTTCTTCCAAGGAGTTAAAAAATGCAATACTTTACAAGTATTGTAACAAGATAATATAACAGCCATCTTCATCTGCATGTTTGTTTTGATAAATGAATCATGCCAAATATGCCCTTTATGATAATAACTGCCCAAGTTGCTTGCCTGGTATAACAATATAATAATTCCCAGTTCAGAATGTGTACATGTTAGTCATGACCAAAATGAGGGAAGTGTGTGGTAGGTTCTTATGTCAGCTGACTCAGAACAAATTTCACAGCTTGGGAAAATTATACTTTGTCATAACAGTATCTGAGCTATGACTTCTAGGAGTAGAGTGGGGTGAGTCATGGCTTGGGCAGTGGATGCAGAAAGTCCTTCTTACCTACTCCTGGGTGGAATAGAAAGCCTCCTTTGTTTCCAGTACCGGGCAGGGTTTCTGTCATTCTAATCTCTTTCATTTCTTTTTGTCACATGTTGGGTTAATCATCTCACAGGAGGTGTGCTCTCTCTTGGAGAGATTTCATTTATTATTCCACAGACAGTAGCTGAATGAAAAAAAGTTGCATGTGAAATTCTTTCAGGAAATTATTGTAAGGCAGGAAATTGTCCATAATTTTAAAAAGAAGGAAATCTTGGTTCATGCCTATTAGAGCAATTGTCCTTACTGACTCACTGACTCATTTCCCCAAAATAAAACTAAGGGTTGACAGGCCATTTCCACATTCACCCGCACCCCATAGTCCAGTAGGTTTACTCTTGGATCTGCGGAGTCTGGTTGGTTAGCAAAATATGATACAGCTGAATTTTGTGTGGGTTCATCTTATAGACTTTTTTTTTCTCCCTTGAAGGCTATATCCTGAGTACCCTTTATGAACCAATGAAATATAATGGCATGTTTTCCAGACAAAAGTCTTCCAAAAGTCAGGAAAAGTATGTCTCATTAAATATACCCAATTAAAAGATATAAAAATGCTTTTCAACCCATTTTCTATTCTTTTGGTTCCTGTTTCGTACATTCATAATTCCTCAGTTAGGGAATAGTTACGTTTTGCATTAAAGTTTATGGATTCTATATGCCAGACACAGTGTTTTCTAAATGCATACACCTCATGCAATCTCTACAACAACCAATAAGCTGCAGCTTCTGAGGCCAGGTGTACCGAGGAATGAGAGGGGACATAATTACCCCAGTTTGAGGTGACACTCATAGCTATATGCTTCCAGCAGACTTTTCATTTTTCTGTAACTTAGGGCAGTTCTTAACTGTGATGGGTGTGCCTGGTCCTGTTACATCACAAGAGTCAGGATAAGGCCACATTATACGGACTCTTTAACCGCCAATGTTTCAATATCTATGTACCAAGACAAGGGACCTTATAACATCTGCTTCCATGTTTGTACTTTAAGTTGAAGTATCCTAATACATTTATTTTTGTGTCTTTGAACAGACAGATTTCCAATCCTTACTAAAAGTGGGGCACAGAGACACCTTTAGACTATGTGAGGCATCCTGTACCAAGACAAACCCCAATACCTTATGAGATAATGACCCCAAGCTCTGGAACTCACTTCTCTGCCATTAACATTTGGCACCAATCATTCAATTTTACTTCACTCTAAGGAGATTTCCCATCTTTTAATCCTTTTTCTAATAGAAAAACAGAACCCATTACCATATCTGGCATCATTATTATTCCAAATAAAGAAGTTGAAGTACAGAAAAATTAAGGAAATGTTGCTGACAAGGCTAAGGCGGTGTTCCTAACTTTGAGACAAGTCTTCTTTAAAGTTGTATTCCTCCTCACATGTTGTCCCACCTCTCCTCTGCTGAATTCATTTGATGAAATCTTAGTTCACTGTGCATCAAAATTTGATCTCATTTTGATGTAATCCCTTTTTCATAGTAAAGTTAAAGTGAGGTGATTGAGAGGACTCTAATCTAAGATGAGAGGTGTCCTTATATGTTAGGTTAATTTGAACACGAGACATGAGAGGCAGAAAGACAGTTGGAAGAGTACATGTGTAGATGGGCATCTTGGGCAATATCTACAATAATTCTTTGTCTCACCACCTTCATCCTGCCCACACCTTGATTTCATACTTCCATGGTGCACAGTATTAGCAATAAACTTCTTTTGCTCGAATTGTCCTACTTATGGTACTTTGTTACAGCAACCCTGTAAAATAAAACAGTCTCCTCTCCTGCTCTGATTCTACTCAGACCAAAGAAGGGGCCTGAGGTCCCCTGTTAAGATTCACATCACTAAACCACCCTTATTTTATCTTGCTATTTGGTTACTCTGAAACCAGGATTTGTTGTTTCTTGCACCACAAGGCTTATTTAATCTGCCAATACACTTCGAGCCTACACAATTCTGCAGTTCTTCCTTCCGTTTAACTCCTCTTCTTCCAATTGTGCCTCCTTGAATTCTGTTTGCTACACAAAAAAGAATGCTGAGAGAAAATCACACCAAATGTGCTTCCTTTCTGTCAGGAAGAAAAATCCTCACAAGAGACTACACAATAAGTCATAATAGAAAATCTACTACCACAAAAGCACACCCAAAGGAAGAGAATAGTGACCCATTGGGTTCAAGGAAGAGAAAAATACAGACTTCGGAGTTACACAATTCTTAGTCTAAAACCCAGTGTGCCACTTATTATTTCAGCTTTTGAGACTATTTTACGGGCTTCCTGAAACTGGGTGACACACGGTCCTTTTTCTATATGTAAAATAAGTCTAGGCTCTTCTTCATTAGAAAAGGGAAATTAAGTAACTTTCAGTAGTAATTTTGATAATAGACATATCTCAGGTGGAACTTCTTTTCCAAACTCTCTCTTTCCCCCTCAATTTATAGTCAGTCTGCCTGCAAAGAGCTAGCTTCTACATAGCACACAGCTTGATGGATTGAAATGCTGCTTGTCTTCACTCAGTAAGGCGACAAACTAGTGGCCATAATGTATGGAGGTAGCATGGTTGAATTATTTGGGAATATTCTGCTCTTAGGAAAGGCCGTCTCAGAGGAAATCATGAGTGAAATATTCAGGCTAAATCTTCTCAGAAGTCAGAACCCATTCATTGAATGCAATTCTTTTCCCTTCCATCCTATTAATAATTTTCCTTTTGATTAAATAGAACAACAAAGGTCTATTGTACAGCAAAACCGAATACTGCTAAATTCTACTGAGTTAATAGAATCATACCAGATTGGATGTGAAAAATAGGAACCAGAATGTTATCACAGAAATTCTAAAGATAAACTTCTCTGGAGCACCTGACTGTCTTTGGTCACTCAGCAATGGGTCTTCTACATCATAATAGGCTTGGCAGCAACCAGCAAAAAAAGAAAATGTGAAACCCAACCTGCCAACCTCAAACAGATTTGTATTTTTTCAAAAGCTTGTTTGGAATTCTATTTTAGTGAATAAGAAGCTCCTGGGCATCCAATTATGAATAAGATAAACATATCCGGTTCCTATAAGTTGCTTTTATTTGATTAGCAGTGTTATATTTTTAAAGTTTAAAAACTCCACAAAATGGAAAGTTTTGAATTGGAGGTAATTATTTCATGGCTTTGACTCAGTGACTAGAAATTTCATCCCATTTCTTTTAGAATGAGTACTACATCTGCTATCATACCACCAAACCCTGAAATGTTGGTTACTTTCATGCAAATATTCAATTTTTAAAGAGGCTATCTGTCTATCTGTCTGTCTATCTAATCTCCATGTTAACTATGCCATCCATGGTTAGGAGGCCAGCATTTTTCACAGACTTTTCTCCGACCCTTGAACGTTTATAAACATAGATTGCTTATTCCATAGAAATATGCCATGGTAAAGTAACTTTACTGAGGGATGAGGTCCATTATAAAGTCCCTCTTTCTACTACTGTCTCTTGCTTTCCTGTGATGAATCTACTAAGAGTCCATTAGCCTCCCATTGCTTAACTTTTACACTGCAATGAAGAAAAAAAAAAACAGTGGTGGGTCAGATTTAATGAGGGATATGGGGGAATTTCTTCAACCTGTGTTAGAATTTTTAGAACCTGTGTTAGGTTTTTAGAATGCCTCAAGCCAGAGCAAATCAGGCTACAACTCTCAGTCTACTGCCTACCTCTGTGTGGGCTCTGAAGTCTTCTTAAGGGATCATTGTTATGACCAGCCATAGTATCTCTGTGCTTAGGCTCCTCATAGCCAATGGCTTCAGGTGAACTCATAAATGTAGTTGTTTTTCATTGAGTAACAACTGTTTGGGGTTCTAGAGCCAAATATCACAGAGTAGAGGACTAATAAACATTAGAAACTTGCATCCCATGGTTCTGTAAACTGTAAACTGCTGGAAAATTTTAGCTTTATTGAAGATCCTCCCTAGGTTGAAGACTAATAAATTCTGACCATTTCTTCCTATGACACAAAGAAGGCAAGAGAGGTCTCTGAGGTGCATTTTGTAAGGGCACTGTCCATTGTTTTTTCCTTCTATAATAAAATTTCTAAAAAGAGACATTAGAACAAGTATTTGTTTTCTCTATTCTAGAGACTGAGAAGCCCAATATCAAGGCAAAAGCCACAGATAGGTTAGCTGTCTGCTGATTTCTGCCCAAAATGGCATTTCAAAGCTGCATCCACTGGAAGACAAATGTTTCATCTTTCTGTGGTATAATAAAGTTGAGAGGGAAGGACCAACATCTTACAATGGCCTCCTATTAGTACAGTTTCTAATCCCCTTCATAAAGAAGGATCTTTCACTGACTGATGCCTCTCAAAGACTTTACTTCATAATATTCACACACATTAACAATCTCCAAATTTTGGTGAGGACATATTCATAGCAGACATTAAACCTATTCATGAGGGTTACATTTTCATGACCGAATTCTTTTTCAAAGGCTTCACATCCTAACACCAGTGGATATTAACATATTAACATATGGTTGGTAGAATACAGATGTTTGCTCTATGGAAAGCACCAGTCATAGACTGCCCTGCTCTAGCTGTTGAGAATCAGCTGTAAATAGGATTAAAGGATTCTACTATCCTGCAGCTGAATTTATTTCAGGGAATATCATTTATTTCAATGTAACTAATTGGGAATGACATTCTATTTCACCCACATTTTTAGCTAAGGACCTGTTTTCCCTATCCCTTATACCCAGCAACTTATCCCAAGCATTGATTTATGACAATCAGGTTATTTCCTTCCTACACAATGAGTTTGCCTCTATAGGTTCCTAGTGTCTTTTCCAATAGCAAAATTTCATTAGAAACTAGGCTGGCTATATGCAATCCCCAGTGCATGTTGTGTAACACTTTAGTTTCAAACAATGCATTTAAATGCTCTGTGTCTTAGTGAAATGGAGTTGATAATAATATCTACTTCACAAAGTTCAAGTGACACAGATGCTAAAACATGGTTGTTAATGAGACAAAGGATAGATCTTTCTGTGTTAGTTTCTATGTGTCTGTAGCCTTCAAAATATTTTATAAATATTAAATCATTCGAATTTCCCACAGCTTTATGAGAAATTTTTCCATAGGAAAAATGAAATGATTAGACAGACCCAGAAATACTGATGAAATACTGCTAGGCTGCATGCAATGTGGAGCACAAATGCATATAGTCTAGATCCAAAAGCAAGAATTTTTCAAAACAGGAAGATTTTAGGGGCTGATGTTCAGAAGCTTTGCATATTTTGTTTTAGTTTGGGCTTGTTTTCTTTTTTTCTAGCGTTTAGTGGCGTTTTGTGTTAATTTCCAGACAGGGAGAAATAAACTCAAGAAGGTCTTTACCTAATGGTAGCTTCCAAATATTACTTTCTTCGAAAAGCAAGTTATTGGCTCTCATTCCCTAAATCCCATTTTATAGGTTGTATTCTAACATGGCCTTCAAACTTTCATACCTGTAAAATTCCATTCATGTTGCAGAGTTGTCAATAAGATTTGATGGTACTCTACAATAATTCTAGCAATTAGGAAGTAGAAACAGGATGATCAGGAGCTCAAGGTCATCTTTAGCTGCATTGTCACCTCAAAATTAATTCATTCAGATTACCTCAATACCTTGTCCCCCACCCAAAAAAAAGTAAGCCTCTCTCTCTCTCTCTCTCTCTCTCTCTCTCTCTCTCTCTCTCTCTGTGTGTGTGTGTGTGTGTGTGAGTGAGTGTGTGAATGGTGTATATACAGAATTTGTAAGTTTGATGGGCTAGCATGCCTATGGTGATATTATGTTGTATGGAAGATGATTACAGACATAATTAAAATCCAAATAAGTTGACTTAAATCTAATTAAAATAAAAATTGTCCTATCATGTGGCCTATGAAAGAAGTCACAGTTATTTAAAATGAGAAAAATGGTAATATTCTCAACAGAACTAGAGAACATGTGCTAGAGAACAGCATGAGACCAAAGATACTGGATGAGATCCTCCAGCTCACAGTCCTCTGGTTGGTTTAAAGATGCAAACTTCACGCCACAGGAACAAAATATCAACAGAAACCCTGCGTGGGGGCAGGTAACAGGGGGGCTCAGGAGGGGAGATTAGAAGACCACACTTAATTCCAAAGGAGAATTCCCTGGAGAGACAGTAGAAGCCACTGGAGCCATGTTCAAATTTTAGATAAAGAAAACTGTTAGGCAGGAAATGAATATGTCACACTCCGTTAAGTAGTCATCCTTCCTTATGCAGCAATAGAAGACTAACACATTACCTTGCAATTTTTTACTTGAATATATTAAAGATTTACTGTGGTAATTCAGTTGTAGCTGGGTATTTTTCAAGTGATTTAATAGCATAGGAGTCACTGGTTATTATTATTCAAATTAAATTCCCTTAAACTCATCAGCAAAGCCTGATTTTCTCAAATATAGTTTCACTCAATCTCATGTCTCACAGAGAACATGTTACATGGGAACTTTCCTTACTGCACCAACTCTTCTCTTTCACAGAACATGAGCTCTTCATGGTAAATTTCTATCTATGATGAAAGCTATCGATTGAGCCATAGAAAATTATTGACTAATCAGTCTATATGGGGTCAGTGTACTGGCACCATGAGATCCTATGTTACAGGCCATGCCAAAGTACATGGCAAGTTGGATTCAGGTTGTGCCCTGGACCACATGCAACAGGTACCTCAAGCCATTTGTAGAATCAATGAAGTGAAAGATAAAAAAAAAATAAAATAAAAAAGAGGACACGTAACATATATGACTCAACAGCTTGCCTTTCAAATAAAGGTCAGTCTTCCTCACAGGGTTCAATTTGCTTTACCTATGCTCCAGCCCCCATTATGACTCTTTATTCCTCATTCTGAGTCCAACAGGAAAATTTCCATAACTCTAATCTATTTATAGGTCAGGTCCATTTGAGAAAGCTTATCCTACAGTTAGTGCCAAGGCAACTGATTCAGGATTTTAGTGGCACATGCCAATCATTCGTTTCTTCTATGATATAGCATCATAGTAAGACAACAATATCTGTAGTGAGGAATTGGCATTTGAGATTTGGATCTACCAGCTTCTGGTGTGCAACTTGCATTCTTCTGCCCCAGTTTCCTCATTCAATACACTGATATGATCTCGTTGTGTCTTGTGTACATTAAGGGGCATTCTTAGAACAATAGCTGAAGCACACTCATCACTCATAAGTGTCAGCAGGATTTCCTTATGCATTAGTTCCTAAAAGCATGAACTGAAAAATGAATATTTATATGTGAATCAATTTTTTAGGTGTTTCTGTTTTGATATTTTGCTCATAAACTCAATTATGTTCCTTCAGTTTTATTTTGAGTTAAATTTGAAAGGAAGCACAGTACCTCTGAGTCCCAATGTTTTTATCTAGAAGAATGACAAATGTGTGCTTAAGTAATGAAAGCCAGTGACTTCAAGTGGCGCTTAAAGGACACTTAACAGACAACCTCACATGGACATCTCCAAGCTTTGTTCTTGCTGAAGGTCAGAAGTGCACTGTCCTATATGTTCATAAATGTTGGGGTCAGAAAGTGACACTGGCATGATTGAAACAAAATCTGCTCATCATTTTCTCACAAAATAAATGTTCAACAATATATGTTCAACCTTCTCTAAAATTGAACTGAGTTTCTTAAAGTTCTGAAAATAGAAATGTCAAGTTGTATGGCTCAAATTGAATGTGATGGGTTGTAGACCTGGGATGTTGTGCTCATGGTGGTCCAAGATGACCTGGGGAGATATTTTAAAAATATATTTAACCCTTAAGAACACACAACTTCCCAGTGCCTGGTGTCCGAATACCAGTCTTAACTGTCAATGTGGAAAACACTATTTTTATCTGAGATCAAGTACAATGTTCAGAATTCCTGGGGGTGAGTATCTGATTTGTGTTAAAAGGTGGACCATATAGCTATAAACACAGTGACCAGGATGCAAGATAAAGAATGAACATGCATTGTAAATAACTTTATAGGAATAAGCATAAATGGCAACTATGAAGAAATTTATTAAATCAAAACAAATCTGGTTTAAATAGTGATTTTTTAAAAAAAAGTCTTAGGGCTTTGAGCATATTTGTTGGAAGGATTACAGCTTACCTCCATCTATGGACATGTCTACTGTGCATATGAAACAAGGTAATTATAGGTTATCATTACATGAAGCTATAGCTTTGTGATATGATGCTGTGTATATTTTCTCCTGTGGATAGCAAGTGACACTGCCACTGTCAAAGAAAGTGATGACTGTTTGGACTAGGTCTGTCAATCACCCCGTGATGCTCCATTTCTTCTAAATTGGGGTGTGCATTCTCAACACAGAATGAGTTCACCACTGGCTCATAGATAGAATGAGCTTAAAATGTGATTTATGTTAAGCTTTATCTCTGTGTGTATGTGTGAGTAGGAAGAACACCAAGGCAATGATTTAATCCAAATTCAGCTGCTGCCAACATTTCAAGCTATGACTCAAAGGGACTTCCCTGTCTAGAAAGGTATGTGATTAAAAGTAGGTGGTGGTTGTTGTAGAAATATCCTGAGAGAATCAAGGAGATATTTAGATCTGGGTTGCTGAAGTATTGGACAGATCCTGGTTTTTTTGTTTGTTTGTTTGTTTGTTTGGTTGGTTGGTTGGTTGGTTGGTTGGTTGGTTTTTTGAAGATGAACGGCTTTGCTGATTGTAAAGACTCAGTTATAGTGAACATGACAAAATCATTTGTAATAAAAGATCACGTGCTTCTAATTTTTAAACAAGCAGCTTGAGCACACTTTTAAAATTAAATACAAGGACTTGTAGCATATGTTATTTTAGAACATGATATCTAGACTATGATTCTGATGAATAGGCAGCATATTTTCCACTTGCATGATCTTTTGGGAACTCATTCTGAGAAAAAAAAACTCAAAACTTTGCTCATCAGGGTTATGAATTACCTGCAAAATCAATGGACACAATATTGTCAAATATGATCAACAGCATCAAAGTAAATCTTCATCTCTGACCTCATATGCCTCATAAGAGCCATATATTTCCTCTCATTAGAATTTAAGAACTCTAGAGTTAGAGATGCTCTATTATTGTTCATCAATAATAACCTAATTTTTGAACTTGTTTTCTATACAAAATAATTGAAAAGGCAATTTACACAATTAACTCATTTAAACCTTTCATCTACTCAGACTAGTCTTATTCCCATTCTACAGGCAGAGGAACTTTAGGAATCATAGACTATTTCAGTACAATGTTTAAGACAATGCAGCTGGAAAATAAAGTGTGAACTTTAAACCAACCTTGCTACCCCATTTCCAGTCTGCCCACTGCTTTCAGTCAGATGAATCAGGAAAGGGAAGGATTCCTAATTTAAATCACCATAAACAGATTAATTCAACCTAGTCATCTTTTCCATAAGTTAAAGGGTCAGGAAAGAATTCTGGAATTTACCACCATTCTCCTCAGAAGTTCTGATGATCCACTGTTCTGAAAGTACTTCCAGTTCTGACCACAAACCAGCTGTTTGATTCCCTACCATCATGTAACACTTTGAATGTTTCTTAATTATATTTTCAGAGATGATAATATTATTACATTATTTTCTCCCTTCCCCTTCCTCTTGCCAACCCTTTCTTTCCCTATACCCTCTTCACCTTGCTGTCTTTCAAAGTTGTGGCCTGTTTTTCTTTGATTGTTGTTACATAGAGCATTGCCTTGTGGACCAGGAGTAATATATGTTTACTGCCATGTATTAAACATGCATTTCATGATAGCAATGAACTAGATTCTCTTCCCACACTACCATATTCACTCTTATCATAACGCTATGGAATACAGATTTTTGTCTTATCTGAAGGCTACTGACATTTGGAATTGGAATTTGAGCTATGTATTCCTTCATAGTATAGACTCTTTTTGTGGTATTTTGTGTTTCAAGTCTTACCTAAGCATGCTAGCAGAATGAATTCATACTAGCATATGAATCTGAAAAAGACCTTTCGTTGCCTCCAGATCTAAGGTTGGTTATTTATTCTCAGGATGATAACAATTATTACAATATCAATATTTTTTATTATCTAGCTCAATATCCTCTCTATAAGATTATTGTATGAAAAATGTAGGTAAAGTACCCTGATTAGTCTCCTTTAAAGTTCACAGTATTTACTAACTCTACTATCCATCACTGCACATCTTGTACAAAATAAAACAAATACAAATTATAGAGCCCAAAACTTGAATTAAATATTCAATTAAAATAGATTTTTCCCATTGATTGTTTCAATGCAGAACTGTGGGTAAATGTCAGCAGACTTTGAACAATTTCTAAGGCACAACCTGTTTTGGAGTCAGTTCAGACAACTGTAGAAGAACATTGCTTACCAGATGGGTCTCAACCCTGGTATCAGTCCTTACTCTTCTGCAGGCTGGAAAGGCCACGGACTGGAAGGGGATGCACTTAGTTCTTGGTGAGGGCAGAAAGTTACCTTTTTGCTGTGTCTTTACCTCACCATGGCAGAAAAGAAGCCCTTATGCCCCAATCATATTTTGATAAAGTGATGAAACCCAGCATGGAGACACCACTCATGTTACCAGCCATGCTGGTGGGGTCCTTTCCCTTAGATAGGGTATGTATATCAGAATAGAGATATTCTTTCCTTGCTATTTCTTAGCAGATCTTGTGGTCCTCAGCTTTGAGCATCAGCCAGTGGTGACTAAAAAGAGCTGTGAGCAGCAGAAAGTGTCACCTTATGTTGCTATAGTCCACATGCCTGCCTTACATATTGGGACCAGTATTCTAGCATGGTGGTCTAGAAAATCAGTAATCTCAAGCCCTGATAGCAGCTAAACACTCATAGGCCTAAAGCGTCTTAAATTCTTGGCTCCTTTCTTTTTTTAAAAAAAGGGTTTACTTTTATTACTTTTTAATTGTGCATATGCATGTGAGTGTGGGTGGTGAATGCAGGTGCCAGTGGAGTCAAAGAGAAGTTATCAGATCTAGGAATTAGTGGTCCAGTTGGTTATGAACCATCTGCTGTAGATGCTAGAATCTAAACTCAGGAACTCTGCAAGAATACTATGTGCTCCTAACTACTGACCCTTCCCTTTAGTCACAAACCCTTAACTCCTGAGGCCTAACCACTCTCTAGAGCTCTGCTAATAATCAATGTCAGTAGTTTTTTTTTCACTCTTTATACCCTTCTAGCCTTCTTCAGTGTCAGCCTTTTCTTTCTCATTCTCTTTACTTTGGCCACTCCCCGTTGTCCTGCTCTAGATTCTTCACCTACATCCGACTCCCATTGCCATTGCCTCTGTTAGCCCCACTGGGTGGAATGCTCCTGCTTTTATTGCTGTTCAGTGCTGTTCACCACTACAACTCTCTCCAGTGCTGAAGGTGCCATAGTTCTTGCTACTATAACTTGTTCTCTTACCAGATAAATTCTCTTTACCAAACACACAGGTCAAAAGCAGTCAAGAAAGACCACTTGAGAGAAGCCTTTCTGATAGGCTTAATGACAATGCCTTTCTATACTGTTGACTATAGTCTTCAGTTGGGTCACCAGAGGAAAAACTTCTCCTCTGCTTTAGAGGATATAGTTAGATAGCTATCTATATTTCATCAAGATTTATGGCTTTAAAAAGGTGACCACAAACCATCTGAAACAACTGTGGCTGAGCAACTCTTCAGAGGTCAGCACCATGCTTTGGCAGCAAGCAGCTATAGTTGTTATATAGCTTCCTCAAGCATCCTAGAAGCATTGACAGCAGCCAATGGCTTAATGCCAGTTCAGCTACTAGGGTGATGATCTACTCAAGGCAACCAGGACCTGTGAACTAATGAGTCAAATGGGTTCCACCTACCGACATCTTAGCTTGTAACAGGATAAACAAAAATCAGACTAATAATGCATTACTAGTGTTTCACTCCATCCAAATTCCCTAGTGGTATGCATTCCCTGAATCTATCTCATCCTAATCTGAACCTGATTATATCTTAAAGACCTACCTCCTAATATCACCAAATGTGGAGTTTAAGGTATATATATGTGTGTGTGTGTGTGTGTGTGTGTGTGTGTATGTGTAGTGGCTGGTTTTGTGTGTCAACTTGACACAGGTTGGAATTTTCACAGAGAAAGGAATTTCAGTTGGGGAAGTGCCTCCATGAGATCCAGCTGTGGGGCCTTTTCTCAATTAGTGATCAAGGGGGGGAGGGCCCCTTGTGGGTGATACCACCTTTGGGCTGGTGTTCTTGGGTTCTATAAGAGAGCAGGCTGAGCAAGCCAGGGGAAGCAAGCCAGTAACGAACATCTCTCCATGGCCTCTGCATCAGCTCCTGCTTCCTGACCTGCTTGAGTTCCAGTCCTGACTTCCTTTTGTGATGAACAGCAATGCAGAAGTGTAAGCTGAATAAACCCTTTCCTCCCCAACTTGATAACAAACAGTAGTTTTCCTGATGCTCTGAGCATGAGACTAATTTTCCTATTTAATAATCTCACATCAGAGATTGTTATGTAGCACCATGGAAATGATCTTTTGTGTAGTTTTCAGTACCTCTCTATATCCTTCATTATTTATCACTGCTCAAGAGAGCTCAAGAGCTCTCAATTACTGCCTCTCCTTACTGAGCAAGCTCATGCTTTTGCACTCTCCAATTGTCTGAGGTTGAACTGAGTGACTTTCCACTATGTCCCCATATCCATTTGTCCTTAGTCTACTCCAAGCCCTTAGACATATAAAATATAGAAACAAAGAATTTCCTTTAACATCTGACTCTAATCATTTGGAATGTAAACAAAGAATATAGAAAATAAAAAAAAATGGCTGAAAATTTGGATCAAAATAAGTATTCCATAACTCAGAAAATAGGAAAAAAAAATAAGGACAAAGGCTCAGGCATCTGTGTCCCCTGTCCCCTGTCTCCATCCTAGTGGCCATCCAGCTCTGCTGTGATAATGACCTTCACAGGAGTTTGTGGGCTTCCCTTGGGGAGGATGGTACTCTGAAAAGGGAAACTCAGCAGGCTGTATTTGTTTAACAGCTAGACTATGCAAGATTCATGTAGAAATCAATGTCACACTAGTATGCCTTAGCTGGTCTTAATGGGATAAAATCTCACTCAAAAAGCTAAATGAGCAAAAAAGACAATTTAATTTGCAGGGTAAAAGACAAGGAAAACGGGGAGGGGAAATAAACACTCCTGAGGTGCTGATGCTGAGCAAATGGGAAATCTATGGTTTTAAAACCTGAAAGAGGCAGGTGGGAGGAGAAGAGAGAAAAAGTATTATCAAGGCCTGCTTATGAAGCCCATCTAATGGTGAGTCGCTGCCAGAGGCAGAATGCAAAATCAAGTGAGACAAAGGGAAAAGACAGAAGGGATATTTTTAAAGCCCTTTTCTTAAGAGCTCTTCTAATGTAACATGGGAAGGAGGAGAAAACATGTGAAAAGGGAATGGAACAATACACAGGAATTCAGTCACAAAAACTTCCAGGGTTTGGATGTAGTTATCAGATCCTTAAAGAATAAGTAAGGCCCAGGAGCCAGAGTGCTCGGGAGGGCAGAGACTGCTAACAAGCGTAGCCTGAGGCTAACAAAACGGGGGTCTAGGCCCCAAAAGGCACAGGACTGACCCCAAGAACTGGGCGGCTTGGTGGGCCATCTGTGTGTCAACCAGCCCAGGAGGTTATTAGCACAACAGACTCTCCCGGTGCTTTCGCGGAGCGCGGACGCGCACGCCCGCCATCCTGGTCACCTGGCGGACCCAAAAAACAGACATAGCCCTAGGGGAACTTTGCTCGGACCTTGGCCTCCCAGGCGTTTGCCTGGACTCAGGGCCCAGGCGACAAGGCTAACCTAGTGTGCGCCAGCCCGGTTGGGGAAATCGGCTGCCCAGCGGAGTGAGCGGAGCACAGGGGAGGTCACAGCAACATTCACCTTCGGAGCTCCCTGGGGGTGCACACGGGTTCCACCTGGTCCACAGACACAATCTGGGGCAAGGCCTCAGGCAGAAGCCCCCAGCTCAACTCTCTCCACTTCAGATCAGCCTGGGTGGCCGCCACATCTCCAGGTCCCTCAAGAGGCTAGTGGGGGCTTCCGGGCGGCCAGCTGGGAGAAGTCGGTGTGCTCCAATAAATCCTGCGGGCCCCAACGGGAGCCTTCAGGTGCCTGCTTCGGGATCTGAACAGCCTGGACAACAGCACCCTGTCTATAGGCAGTGCAGAGTGTAAGCTGTGCACCAGAGGCCAACGGGGAAGGGGCAGCTTGCACTGGTGAGTCCAGCACTGACAAGACCAAGTAACACCAGTGAGAGCTAGATGGCAAAAGGCAAACGCAGAAACGTCACTAACAGAAATCAAGGCAATATGGCAACATCTGAACCAAATTCTCCTCTACCAGCAAGTCCTGGATACCCCATCACACCAGTAAAACAAGATTTGGATTTAAAATCACTGGTCATGATGCTGGTACAGGAACACATGAAGGACATTGAGGAGAAAATGGATCAAAAGTTAGAAGCCCTTGCAAGGGAAACACAAAAATCATTGAAAGAAATCCAGGAGAATACAAAAGCCAACAAGGAGGAAATGCAAAAAACACTTAAAGAAATACAGGAGAACTTTGCTCAACAGGCTGAGGTCATGAAAGACGAAACACAAAAATCTCTTAAAGAAATACAGGAGAACTTTGGTCAACAGGCTGAGCTCATGAAAGAGGAAACACAAAAATCTCTTAAAGAATTACAGGAAAACACAAACATGCAAGGGAAGGAGCTAAGCAAAACCATCCAGGATCTAAA
This sequence comes from Apodemus sylvaticus, assembly GCF_947179515.1. NCBI lineage: Eukaryota > Metazoa > Chordata > Mammalia > Rodentia > Muridae > Apodemus > Apodemus sylvaticus. Next base: position 60,827,290 of record NC_067482.1, on the reverse strand, counting down.
ATCAGAAGTAGAAACAACTAAGAAAACTCAAAGGGAGACAACTTTGGAGATAGAAAGCCTTGGGAAGAAATCAGGGGACAGAGATGCAAATATCAACAACAGAATACAAGAGATAGAAGAAAGAATCTCAGATGCTGAAGATTCCATAGAAACCATGGACTCAACAGTTAAAGAAAATGCAAAGTGCAAAAAGCTTGTAACCCAAAATATCCAGAAAATCCAGGACACAATGAGAAGACCAAACCTAAGGATTATAGGCATAGATGAGAGTGAAGATTTACAACTTAAAGGGCCAGCAAATATCTTCAATAAAATTATGGAAGAAAACTTCCCTAACCTAAAGAGAGAGATGCCCATGAATATACAAGAAGCCTACAGAACTCCAAACAGACTGGACCAGAACAGAAATACTTCCCGTCACATAATAATCAAAACACCAAATGTTCTAAACAAAGAAAGAATACTAAAGGCAGTAAGAGAAAAAGGCCAAGTAACATATAAAGGAAGACCTATCAGAATCACAGCAGACTTTTCACCTGAGACTATGAAGGCTAGAAGGTCCTGGGCAGATCTCATGCAGACTCTAAGAGAACACAAATGCCAACCAAAACTACTATATCCAGCAAAACTCTCAATCACCATAGATGGAGAAACTAAGATATTTCACGACAAAACCAAGTTCACCCAATATCTATCCACAAACCCAGCCCTAAAAAGGATAATAGGAGGACAACACCAATACAAGGAGGGAAACTCCACCCTGAAAAAAGCAAGATAGTAACCTTTCATCAAACCCAAAAGAAGTTAAGCAATCAAATTTAAAAAATAACGTCAAAAATGATAGGAAGTAACAATCACTATTCCTTAATATCTCTTAACATCAATGGACTCAATGCCCCAATAAAAAGACACAGACTAACTGACTGGATACGTAAACAGGACCCTACATTTTGCTGCTTACAGGAAACACACCTCAGGGTCAAAGACAAACACTACCTTAGAGTAAAAGGCTGGAAGACAATTTTACAAGCAAATGGTCTCAGGAAACAAGCTGGAGTAGCCATTTTAATATCAGATAAAATTGACTTTCAACCCAAAGTCATCAAAAGAGACTCTGAGGGACACTTCTTGCTGGTCAAAGGAAAAATACAACAAGAAGAACTCTCAATCCTGAACATCTATGCTCCAAATGCAAGGGCACCCTCTTTCATAAAAGAAACTTTATTAAAACTCAAAGCACACATTACACCTAACACAATAATTGTGGGTGACTTCAACACTGCACTTTCCTCAATGGACCGATCAGGAAAACAGAAACTAAACAAGGACACAATGAAACTAATTGAAGCTTTGGACCAATTAGACTTAACTGATATATATAGAACATTCTATCCTAAAACAAAAGAATATACCTTTTTTTCAGCACCTCATGGTACCTTCTCCAAAATCGACCATATAATTGGTCACAAGACAGACCTCAACAAATATAAAAAGATAGAACTAATCCCATGCCTCCTATCTGATCACTATGGAATAAAAGTGGTCTTCAATAGCAACAGAAACAACAGAAAACCCACATACACGTGGAAATTGAACAATACTCTACTCAATGACACCTTGGTCAAGGAAGAAATAAAGAAAGAAATTAAAGACTTTTTAGAACACAATGAAAATGAAAACACAACATACCCAAATCTATGGGACACAATGAAAGCAGTGCTAAGAGGAAAACTCATAGCCCTGAGTGCCTCCAAAAAGAAAATGGAGAGAGCATACATTACCAACTTAATGACACACCTGAAAGCTCTAGAACAAAAAGAAGCTATTTCACCCAGGAGGAGTAGAAGGCAGGAAATCATCAAACTCAGGGCCGAAATCAATCAAGTAGAAACAAAGAGAACCATACAAAAAATCAACAAAACTAGGAGCTGGTTCTTTGAGAAAATCAACAAGATAGATAAACCCTTAGCCAGACTGACCAAAGGGCACAGAGAAAGTATCCAAATTAACAAACTTAGAAATGAAAAGGGAGACATAACAACGGAAACTGAGGAAATCCAAAAAATCATCAGATCCTACTACAAGAGCCTGTACTCAACACAACTGGAGAATCTGGAGGAAATGGACAATTTCCTTGACAGATACCAAATACCAAAATTAAATCAGGACCAACTAGACCATCTAAACAGTCCCATAAAGCCTAAAGAAATAGAAGGAGTCATAGAAAGTCTTCCAACCAAAAAAAGCACAGGACCAGATGGTTTCAGTGCAGAATTCTACCAGACCTTCAAAGAAGAGTTAACACCAATACTCTTCAAACTATTCCACAAAATAGAAACAGAAGGAACACTACCCAATTCCTTCTACGAAGCCACAATTACGCTGATACCAAAGCCACACAAAGATCCAACAAAGAAAGAGAACTTCAGACCAATTTCCCTTATGAACATTGATGCAAAAATACTCAATAAAATTCTTGCCAACCGAATCCAAGAACACATCAAAACGATCATCCACCATGATCAAGTAGGCTTTATCCCGGGAATGCAGGGTTGGTTCAATATACGGAAATCCATCAATACAATCCACTACATAAACAAACTCAAAGAACAAAACCACATGGTCATTTCATTGGATGCTGAAAAAGCATTTGACAAAATTCAGCATCCTTTCATGCTTAAAGCCTTGGAGAGAACAGGAATTCAAGGCCCATACCTAAACATAGTAAAAGCAATATACAGCAAACCGGTAGCCAGCATCAAACTAAACGGAGAGAAACTTGAAGCAATCCCACTGAAATCAGGGACCAGACAAGGCTGCCCCCTTTCTCCTTATCTTTTCAATATTGTACTTGAGGTACTAGCTCGGGCAATTCGACAACATAAGGAGGTCAAAGGGATACAAATTGGAAAGGAGGAAGTCAAACTATCATTATTTGCAGACGACATGATCGTCTACCTAAGTGACCCAAAGAACTCCACTAGAGAGCTCCTACAGCTGATAAACAACTTCAGCAAAGTGGCAGGTTACAAAATCAACTCAAGCAAATCAGTGGCCTTCCTATACTCAAAGGATAAGCAGGCTGAGAAAGAAATTAGGGAAATGACCCCCTTCACAATAGCCACAAACAGTATAAAGTATCTTGGGGTGACTCTTACCAAACATGCGAAAGATCTGTATGGCAAGAACTTCAAGACTCTGAAGAAGGAAATGGAAGAAGACCTCAAAAAATGGGAAAACCTCCCATGCTCATGGATCGGTAGAATCAATATAGTTAAAATGGCCATTTTGCCTAAAGCACTATACAGATTCAATGCAATACCCATCAAAATCCCAACTCAATTCTTCACAGAGTTAGAAAGAGCAATTATCAAATTCATCTGGAACAACAAAAAACCCAGGATAGCTAAAACTATTCTCAGCAACAAAAGAAAATCTGGGGGAATCAGTATCCCTGACCTCAAGCAATACTACAGAGCAATAGTGTTAAAAACTGCATGGTATTGGTACAGTGACAGGCAGGAGGATCAATGGAACAGGATTGAAGATCCAGAAATGAACCCACACACCTATGGCCACTTGATCCTCGACAAAGAGGCTGAAAACATCCAATGGAAAAAAGATAGCCTTTTCAACAAATGGTGCTGGTTCAACTGGAGGTCAGCATGCAGAAGAATGCGAATTGATCCATCCTTGTCTCCTTGTACTAAGCTCAAATCCAAATGGATCAAGGACCTCCACATAAAGCCAGACACTCTGAAGCTAATAGAAAAGAAACTGGGGAAGACCCTTGAGGACATCGGTACAGGGAGAAAGTTTCTGAACAGAACACCAATAGCGTATGCTCTAAGAGCAAGAATTGACAAATGGGACCTCATAAGGTTACAGAGTTTCTGTAAGGCAAAGGACACCATCAAGAGGACAGATCGGCAACCAACAAATTGGGAAAAGATCTTCACCAATCCTACATCAGATAGAGGGCTAATATCCAATATATATAAAGAACTCAAGAAGTTAGACTCCAGAAAAACGAACAACCCTATTAAAAAATGGGGTACAGAGTTAAACAAAGAATTCTCACCTGAAGAACTTCGGATGGCGGAGAAGCATCTTAAAAAATGCTCCACTTCATTAGTCATTAGGGAAATGCAAATCAAAACAACCCTAAGATTTCATCTTACACCAGTCAGAATGGCTAAGATTAAAAATTCAGGAGACAGCAGGTGTTGGAGAGGGTGCGGAGAAAGAGGAACACTCCTCCACTGCTGGTGGGGTTGCAAATTGGTACAACCACTCTGGAAAGCAGTCTGGCGGTTCCTCCGAAAACTGGGCACCTCACTTCCAGAAGATCCTGCTATACCACTCCTGGGCATATACCCAGAGGATTCCCCACCATGTAATAAGGATACATGCTCTACTATGTTCATAGCAGCCCTATTTATAATTGCCAGATGCTGGAAAGAACCCAGGTATCCCTCAACAGAAGAGTGGATACAAAAAATGTGGTATATCTACACAATGGAGTACTATTCAGCCATTAGAAACAATGAATTCATGAAATTCTTAGGCAAATGGATGGAGCTAGAGAACATCATACTAAGTGAGGTAACCCAGACTCAAAAGGTGAATCATGGTATGCACTCACTAATAAGTGGTTATTAACCTAGAAAACTGGAATACCCAAAACATAATCCACACATCAAATGAGATACAAGAAGAAAGCAGGAGTGGTCCCTGGTTCTGGAAAGACTCAGTGAAACAGTATTTGGCAAAACCAGAACGGGGAACTGGGAAGGGGTGGGAGGGAGGACAGGGGAAGAGAAGGGGGCTTACGGGACTTTCGGGGAGTGGGGGGGGCTAGAAAAGGGGAAATCATTTGAAATGTAAATAAATTATATCAAATAAAAAAAAAAAGACAAGACAAAAAAAAAAAAAAAAAAAAAAAGAATAAGTAAGGCCTAGGGCTACTCAGGGAGTAAATGCAGTGGAGACAGGAAAGAGGAAAAACATAGGTTACAAAATAAAGGATCTGAGAACTTACCATTGCTTTTGTTAAGACATAATTCTAAGACTTATACTTGATTTAATACCAAACAAAAAGTAATCCTAGGCCTGAGCAGATGGCTCCATGGGTAATATGCTTGAGCCAAAGGCTGGGAGCACTGACTCTGTTGACATTGTGTATGTCCAAAAATGTTATTTTACTCTCACACTATTTGGAGTTTACCTGAGCCTAGAATTGCTGTTATAAGTCTTTCTTCTCAAAACTTTGACATAGTACACATGTGGATGTGAGAAGGCAATCCCAGCTGTCAATCCTTGCCTTCCGGTGTATTTAAGACTGGATCTCTCAGCATCCATCATTGTGTGCATCACAAGACACATTTTAAAAACTTTCTAAGATTCCTGCTCCTGTCTTCCATCTTCCCACTGGAGCATAAATATTGCAGACACCTGTAAGCTATATTCAGATTATACTTATATATTCTGAAGATTTCAACTTTAGCCACTGGTCCATTATCTCAGCCCCCAGAATCTTTCTTTCTTTTTTTTCTTTCTTTTTTTGTGGGTGTCTTTCTTTCTTTCTTTCTTTCTTTCTTTCTTTCTTTCTTTCTTTCTTTCTTTCTTTCTTTCTTTCTTTTTCTTTATTCAATATATTCTTTATTTAAATTTCAAGTGATTTTCCCTTTCCTGGATCCCCCCTCACCGAAAATCCCATAAATCCTTTTCCCCTCCCATTGTTCCCCAATCCACCCCATCCCACTTCCCTGTCCTGGCATTCCCCTACACTGCTGCACTGAGCCTTTCCAGGACCAGGGGCCACTCCTTCTTTCTTCTTGGACATCATTTGATATGTGAGTTGTGTCTTGGGTATTCCAAGCTTCTAGGCTATTATCCCCTCCATTGAGGGATACATGGGTTCTTTCCAGCTTCTGGCTATTATAAATAGTGCTGCTGTGAACATAGTGGGGCATGGATCCTTACTACATGCAGGAGAATCCTCTGGGTACATGCCCAGGAGTAGTATAGCAGGATCCTCCAAAAGTATCATTACCAGTTTTCTACGGAACCTCCAGACTGATTTCCAGAGTGGTAGTACTAGCCTGCAACCCCACCAACAGTGGAGGAGTATTCCTGTTCCTCTTTCTCCACATCCTCACCAGCACCTGCTTTCTCGTGAATTTTTGATCTTAGCCATTCTGACTGATGTGAGGTGAAATCTCAGGGTTGTTGTGATTTGCATTTCCCTGATGACTAAGGATGTTGAACATTTCTTTAGATTCTTCTCAGCCATTTGATATTGCTCTGGTGAAAATTCTTTGTTTAGCACTGTACTCCATTTTTTTAAGGGGAATATTTGGCTCTCTGGAGACTACATTCTTGAGTTCTTTGTATATCTTGAATATAAGCCCTCTGTTGAATGTAGTGTTGGTAAAGATCTTTTCCCAATTTGTTGATTGCCATTTTGTCTTTTTGACAATATCCTTTGCCTTACAGAGACATTGTAGATTTTATTTTATTTTATTCGATATATTCTTTATTTACATTTCCTGGATCCCCTCTCGCCAAAAGTCCCATAAGCCCTCTTTCCTCCCCCTGTTCCCCAATCAAACCCTCCCCACTTCCCTCTCCTAGTATTTCCCTACACTGCTGCACTGAGCTTTTCCAGTACTGGGAGCCACTCTTTCCTTCTTCTTGGGCATCATTTGATATGTGAATTGTGTCTTCGGTATTCCAAGCTTCTAGGCTAATAACTGCTTATCAGTAAGTGCGTACCTTGAGTGTTCTTTTGAGACTGAGGTACCTCACTTAGGATAATGTTCTCCAGTTCCATCAATTGTCTAAGAATTTCATGAATTCATTGTTTCTAATGGCTGAATAGTACTCCATTGTGTATATATACCACATTTTCTGTATCCATTCCTCCACTGGGGAGCATCTGGGTTCTTTCCAGCTCCTGGCTATTATAAATAGGGCCGGTATGAACATAGTGGAGCATGTATCCTTATTACATGCTGGGGAATCCTCTGGTTATATGCCCAGGAGTGGTATTGCTGGGTCTTCTGGAAGTATCATTCTCAGTTTTCTGAGGACCCACCAGACTGACTTCCAGAGTGGTAGTACCAGCTTGCAACCCCATCAGCAGTGGAGGAGTGTTCCCCTTTCTCCACATCCTCACCAGCACCTGCTTTCTTCTGCATTTTTGATCTTAGCCATTCTGACGAATGGGAGGTGAAATCTCAGAGTTGTTTTGATTTGCATTTCCCTGATGAATAAGGATGTTGAACATTTCTTTAGGTGCTTCTCAGCCATTCGATATTCCTCAGGTGAAAATTCTTTGTTTAGCTCTGTACCACATTTTTAAGGGGGATATTTGGCTCTCTGGAGTCTACCTTCTTGAGTTATCTGTATATCTTGGATATAAGCCCTCTGTCAGATGTAATTTTGTTAAAGCTATTTTCCCAATTTGTTGGTTGCCGTTTTGTCCTTTTGACAATGTCCTTTGCCTTACAGAAACTTTGTAGTTTAATGAGGCCCCATTTGTCAATTCTTGATCTTAGAGCATAAGCTATTGGTGTTTTGTTGAGGAAATTTTCCCCTATGCCCATGTCCTCAAGGGTCTTCCCCAGTCTCTTTTCTATTAGTTTCATCATGTCTGGCTTTATGTGGAGGTTCTTGATGCACTTGGAATTGAGCTTAGTACAAGAAGATAAGAATGGATCAATTTGCATTCTTTTGCATGCTGACCTCCAGTTGAACCAGCACCACTTGTTGAAAAGGCTATCTTTGAAGCCCCGCAACCATATTTGCTGCCTGCCTGGAAAGAAAAGGATCACTAGGTACTGTACCACCCTGAGCTTTAGATTTCTGGTGGTGCAAACCACCAGGGGTCTGCCTGCACACAGGAACTGAGCATGTAGGCTCAGCTAGAAGATCCTGGGCAGAGCTCATGCAGACTCTAAGAGAACACAAATGTCAGCCGAGACTACTATACCCAGTGAAACTCTCAATTACTATAGATGGAGAAACCAAGATATTCCATGACAAAACCAAATTTACACAATATCTTTCTACAAACCCAGCCCTACAAAGGATAATAGGTGGAAAACACCATTACAACGAGGGAAACTATACCCTGGAAAGAGCAGGATATTAAGCTTCTTTCATCAAACCCAAAGGAGATAACCACACACATATAAAATTAAAATCAAAAATGATAGGAAGCAATAACCACTACTCCTTGATATCTCTTAACATCAATGGACTCAATTTCCCAATAAAAAGACATAGACTAACAGACTGGTTACATAAACAGGACCCTACATTTTGCTGCATACAGGAAACACACCTCAGTGTCAAAGACAAAAACTACCTTAGAGTAAAAGGCTGAAAGATAATTCTACAAGCAAATGGTCACAGGAAACAAGCCAGAGTTGCCATTCTAATTTCAGATAAAATTGACTTCCAACCTAATGTCATCAAAAGAGACATGGAAGGTCACTACTTGCTGGTCAAAGGAAAAATCCAACAACAAGAACTCTCAATCCTGAACATATATGTCCCAAACACAAGGGCGCCCTCATTCATAAAAGAAACTTTACTAAAGCTCAAAGTACACATTGCACCTAACACAATAATTGTGGGTGATTTCAACACTCCACTCTCACCAATGGACCGATCAGGAAAACAGAAACTAAACAGGGAGACAATGAAACTAATTGAAGCTTTAAACCAAATGGAGTTAACAGATATATATAGAACTTTTCATCCCAAAGCAAAAGAATATACCTTTTTCTCAGCACCTCATGGTACCTTCTCCAAAATAGATCATATAGTTGGTCACAAGACAGACCTCAACAAATATAAGAAGATCGAAATAATCCCATGCCTCCTATCAGATCACTATGGAGTAAAAGTGGTCTTTAATAATGGTAAAAACAACAGAAAGCCCACATACACATGGAAACTGAACAATACTCTACTCAATGATACCTTGGTCAAGGAAGAAATAAGGAAAGAAATCAAAGATTTCTTAGAATTTAATGAAAATGAAGGCACAGCATACACAAATCTATGGGACACAATGGAAGCAGTGCTAAGAGGAAAACTCATAGCTTTGAGTGCCTCCAAAAAGAAATTCGAGAGAGCATACACTAGAAGATTAATGGAACAACTGAAAACCCTGGAACAAGAAGAAGCTAATTCACCCAGGAGGAGAAGAAGACAGGAAATAATCAAACTCAGGGCTGAAATCAATCAAGTAGAAACCAAGAGAACCATATAAAGAATCAACAAGACCAAAAGCTGGTTCTTTGAAAAAATCAACAAGATAGATAAACCATTAGCCAGACTAACAAAAGGGCACAGAGAAAGTATCCAAATTAATAAAATTACAAATGAAAATGGAGATATTACAACAGAAACCGAGGAAATTCAAAAAACCATCAGATCCTACTACAAAAACCTGTACTCAACACAACTGGAGAATCTGGAGGAAATGGACATTTTCTTAGACAGATAACAATTATCAAAATTAAACGAGGATCAAATAGACCATCTAAACAGACCCATAACCCCTAAAGAAATAGAAGGGGTTATAGATAGCCTTCCGACCAAAAAAAGCACAAGACCAGATGGTTTCAGTGCAGAATTCTATCAGACCTTCAAAGAAGACTTAACACCAATACTCTTCAAACTTTTCCCCCAAATAGAAACAGAAGGAACACTACCCAGCTCCTTCTTCGAAGCCACTTTTGCACTGATACCAAAACCACACAAAGATCCAACTAAGAAAGAGAATTTCAGGCCAATTTCCCTTATAAATATCGATGCAAAAATACTAAATAAAATTCTTGCCCACTGAATCCAAGAACACATCAAAACGATCATCCACCATGATCAAGTAGGCTTCATCCCAGGGATGCAGGGATGGTTCAATATAAGGAAATTCATAAATGCTATCCACTACATAAACAAACTCAAAGAAAAAAACCACATGATCATTTCATTAGATGCTGAAAAAGCATTTGACAAAATTCAGCATCCTTTCATGCTAAAAGTCTTGGAAAGGACAGGTATTCAAGGCCCATATCTAAACATAGTAAAAGCAGTATACAGCAAACCAGTAGCCAACATCAAATTAAATGGAGAGAAACTCAAAGCAATCCCACTAAAATCAGGGACTAGACAAGGCTGCCCCCTCTCTCCATATCTTTTCAATATAGTTCTTGAAGTCCTAGCTAGAGCAATTAGACATCATAAGGAAGTCAAAGGGATACAAATTGGAAAGGAAGAAGTCAAACTATCACTATTTGCAGATGATATGATCGTATACTTAAGTGACCCCAAAAACTCTACTAGAGAACTCCTACAGCTGATAAACAACTTCAGCAAAGTGGCTGGCTACAAAATCAACGCAAGCAAATCAGTAGCCTTTATATATTCAAAGGATAAGCAAACTGAGAAAGAAATTAGGGAAATGACCCCCTTCACAATAGCTACAAACAGCATAAAGTATCTTGGGGTGACTCTAACCAAACAAGTGAAAGACCTATATGACAAGAACTTCAGGTCTCTGAAGAAGGAAATCGAAGAAGATCTCAGAAAATGGAAAAATCTTCCATGCTCCAGGATTGGCAGGATTAATATAGTTAAAATGGCCATCTTGTCAAAGGCAATCTACAGATTCAATGCTATCCCCATAAAAATCCCAACCCAGTTCTTCATAGAGCTAGAAAGAGCAATTCTCAAATTCATCTGGAATAACAAAAAAAAACCAGGATAGCTAAATCTATTCTCAAAAGTAAAAGAACTTCAGGGGGATTCAGTATCCCAGACTTTCAACTCTACTACAGAGCAATAGTGATAAAAACTCCATGGTATTGGTACAATATCAGGCAAGCGGATCAATGGAATAGGATTGAAGACCCAGAAATGAACCAACACACCTATGGTCACTTGGTCTTCAACAAAGGAGCTGAAAGCATCCAATGGAAAAAAGATAGTCTTTTCAACAAATGGTGCTGGTTCAATTGGAGGTCAGCATGCAGAAGAATGCACATAGATCTATTCTTATCTCCTTGTACGAAGCTCAACTCCAAATGGATCAAGGACCTCCACATAAAACCTGACACACTGAAACTAATCAAAAAGAAACTGGGGGACATAGGCACATGGGAAGTTCCTGAATAGAACACCAATAGCTTATGCTCTAAGATCAAGAATTGACAAATGGGACCTCATAAAACTACAAAGATTCTGTAAGGCAAAGGACACGGTCAAAAGGACAAAACCTCAACCAACAGACTGGGAAAGGATCTTCACCAACCCTAAATCCGACAGAGGGCTAATATCTAATATATACAAAGAACTCAAGAAAGTAGAACCCAGAGAAACAAATAACCCCATTAAAAGTGGGGTACAGAGCTAAACAAAGAATTTTCACATGAAGAACTTCGGAGAGCTGAGAAACACCTTAAGAAATGTTCAACATCATTAATCATTAGGGAAATGCAAATCAAAACAACCCTGAGATTTCACCTCACTCCAGTCAGAATGGCTAAGGTCAAAAACTCAGGAGACAGCAGGTGTTGGCGAGGATGTGGAGAAAGAGGAACACTCCTCCACTGCTGGTGGGATTGCAAGATGGTGCAACCACTTTGGAAATCAGTCTGGCGGTTTCTCAGAAAACTGGGAATGTCACTGCCTGAGGATCTGTTATACCACTACTGGGCATTTATCCAGAGGATTCTTCAGCATGCAGTAAGGACACATGCTCCACAATGTTCGTAGCAGCCCTATCTGTAGTAGCCAGAGGCTGGAAAGAACCTAGGTGTCCTTCAATGGAGGAATGGATACAAAAAATGTGGTATATTTACACAATGGAGTACTATTCAGCCATTAGAAACAATGAATTCATGAAATTCTTAGACAAATGGATGGAGTTGGAGAACATCATACTAAGTGAGGTAACCCAGTCTCAAAAGATCAATCATGATATGCACTCACTGATAAGTGGATATTAGCCTAGAAACTTTGAATACCCAGGACATAATCCACAAATTAAATGATGTTCAAAAAGAATGGAGGAGTGGCCCCTGGTTCTGGAAAGACTCAGTGCAAGAGTATAGGGGAATTCCAGAACAGGGAAGTGGGAAGAGGTGGATGGAAGAACAGGGGTACGGAAGAGGGCTTATGGGACTTGCGGGGAGTGGGGACCCAGAAAAGGGGAAATCATTTGAAACGTAAATTAAAATATATCAATAAAAAAAAAGAAAGAAAAGGCTATCTTTTTTCCACTGGATGGTTGTAGCTCCTTTGTCAAAGAACCAAGTGACCATAATTCTGTGAATTCATTCCCGGGTCTTCAATTCTATTCCATTAATGTACTTGCCTTGTAAACCAATACCATGCAGTTTTTAACACAATTGCTCTTTAATACTGCTTGAGGTCCAGGACACTGATTCCCCCAGAATTTGTATTACAGTTGAGGATAGTTTTAGCTATCCTGGGTTTTTTGTTATTCCAGATGAATTTGAGAATTGCTCTTTCTAAGTCTCTGAAGAATTGAGTTGGGATTTTGATGGGGATTGAATTGAATCTGTAGATTGCTTTTGGCAAGATGTCCATTTTTACTATATTAATCCTGCCAATCCAAGAGCATGGAAGATTTTTCCATCTTCTGAGGTCTTCTTTGATTTCTTTCTTCAATGACTTGAAGTTCCTGTCATACAGATCTTTTACTAGTTTGGTTAGAGTCACATCAAGATACTTTATATTGTTTGTGGCTATTGTGAAGGGTGTCATTTCCCTAATTTCTTTCTCAGCCTGTTTATCCCTTGAGTATAGGAAAGCTACTGATTTGCTTGAGTTAATTTTATATCCAGCAACTTTGCTGAAGTTGTTTATCAGCTATAGGAATTCTCTGGTGGAGTTTTTTGGGATACTTAAGTATACTATCATATCATCTGCAAATAGTGATAGTGTGACATCTTCCTTTCCAATTTGTATGCCTTTGACCTCCTTTTGTTGTCTAATTGCTCTGGCTAGAACTTCAAGAACTATATTGAATAAATATGGAGAGAGAGAGCAGTCTTGTCTAGTCCCTGATTTTAATGGGATTGCTTCAAGTTTCTCTCCATTTAGTTTGATGTTAGCTACTGGTTTGCTGTATATTGCTTTTATTATGTTTAGGTATGGGGCTTGAATTCATGTTCTTTCCAAGACCTTTAACATGAAATGATGCTGAATGTTATCAAATGCTTTTTCAGCATCTAATGAATGACCATGTGGTTTTTTTCTTTGAGTTTGTTTATTTATTGGATTACATTGATGGACATCCATATATTGAACCATCTCTGATCACCAGGATGAAGCCTACATGATCATGGTGAATGATCGTTTTGATGTGTTCTTGGATTTGGTTGGCAAACATTTTATTGAGTATTTTTGCATCAATATTCATAAGGGAAATTGGTCTAAGCTTTTCTTTTTTTGTCGGCTCTTTGTGTGGTTTTGGTATCAATGAAATTGTGGCTTCATAGAATGAGTTGGGTAATGTTCCTTCAGTTTCTGTTTCTATTTTGTGGAATAGTTTGAAGAGTATTGGCATTAGGTCTCCTTTGAATGTCTGATAGAATTCTGCACTAAAGCCATCTGGCTGTGTGCTTTTATTTGGTTAGGAAACTGTCAATGACTACTTCTATTTCATTAGGGGTTATGGGACCATTTCGATGGTCTATCAGATCCTGATTAAATTTTGGTAATTTCAATGCTTTCTATGGTATCTTGTGCATCTGAGATTCTCTTTTCTATCTCTTGTATTCTGTCCTTGATGCTTGGATCCATGACTCCTGACTTCTTTCCTAGGTTTTCTATGCCCCAAGTTGTCTCCCTTTGTTATTTCATTATTGTTTCTACCTCCTTCTTTTGATCCTGGATGACTTTGTTTAATTCTTTCACCTGTTTTGCTCTGTTTTCCCTTAGTTCTTCAAGGGCTTCTCCCTGTCTACTTGTGTTCAAGGGAATTATTTATGTCCTTCTTGAAGCCCTCAATGATGCAGTCCATCAGCATCATGACCTGTGATTTTAAATCCAGATCTTGCTTTCCTGGTGTGTTGGGGTATCCAGGACTTGATGTGGGAGAATTGGGTTCAGTGGTGCCATATTGCCTTGATTTCTGTTAGCAACATTCCCACGTTGGCCTTTTGCCATTTGGTTATCTCTGGTGTTAGTTGGGCCTGCTGTCACTGTTAGCTTGCCCCATCTGTATGTGTGCCTGTAGGCCTATCTCAGCAACCCTGGGTGAGCTGCTTTCTCCTGGCACTGTGGTGCTGCAGGGTTCCTGGGTGCAGGTAGAGTCCTCGTGGGGTGTGCCCCAAGTGATCCTCTACTCTGGTGAAACCTGCTACCAATTTGTTGCACAGTCACAGAAGCAAAGACAGTGGCTGAGACCCACTCTCTTATAGTTTTATTTGGGTGTGTACTTCTGTGGCCCAAATCAGCTCTGGATGCAGGCTGTGCTGACTATCTCCTCCTCACTGGCTGCTGTGTGTATAGCTGGCTTCCTGCACTGCTTGGGGATGGTGCACTGTGGCCTAGGGCGTTTCTGATCTGGAGGTAGAAACCGGAAGGCTCTTGCCAAAGACCTCCAGACTGGATCCTTTGATCTGCAGGGCCGGTCTCACCTGTGCAGGCTACCTCTTTCAAACTGGCTGCTGGATGTATAGCTGGCTTCCTACACTCCCCCAGAATCTTTCTTATTCATTCTGTTAGACATGGGGCAGGTACTTTTGATGTAGAAATTTATACCCTACAATTAAAGAAACTACTTGCTTGATGGGGTTAGAAAGAGATTTTAATATAAATTAAAGTTGTTCTATTGGTTAGAAAGAGATTTTAATATAAATTAAAGTTGCCATTTTTCAAAACATAACCATGCAATTGACATCACACCTATTCCATTTTTGAAATGCTGTAGATCAGTTTCCATGATCCACCCCATTAGGATCAAGGGCTTTTTATGTGAGTGGGAGGACAGGGATCAGTGGGGACATCCTAAAGGATGCCTGTGATAACTTTCCTAGAAACAAGCCAGGTCTTTGGGGTTTTTTCTTGTTTTTGTTTGTTTGTTTGTTTGTTTGTTTGTTTGTTTGTTTTTATTCTTCATTCACTTCTGTCAATATGGCATTGTCTGGCAGCTAAGCATTTATGGGTCTGATGTAGAAGATTTTCTAGATGGCTTCTAAGGAGTTTTGTTGAGAAAAATATTTCATTTTTCTCTTCTATATATAAGAGTCTAGGATTACTTTTTTGACAGAAAATGAAAACCCAAAACCTCATGCCCATATAAAAATGCTAAGGTAAATGCTTTCTTTTTTAAAAACTACATGGATGACCTTGCACACAAAGGGGACTTTTAAGGAACCTAGTAATAAAAAAATAACTAAAATTACAATAATTAATCATTTCATTAACCTGAACAAAATATTCACTTATCTTCATAAGGTATCTAAGGATAAAAGATTATCTCTCCAAAATGATATAAGTCAATGAATAAAAGTTTCTCTTCACTCTGCTGATGGACATTCATTTTAAATGTGAACATCAGTTACTTCATTTCTTGAAGAAAAGCTCCCAGACCTACAGTGTTAGAAGAGAGACACTTGAGACAATTTCTATGACTCTATCCCTTCTATCTATGCACTACTTACCACAATCTAATTAGTTAATTGGGTTTTCTCACTTTTGAATTGATTGCTGCAACAACAGCACAGCTAACTTTCTCTGCCATATTTTCCATGTGACAGACTAATTACTAAACTCTCCCAAGTCTGAACATGATGTATTTGGAGGCTCTGGATTCAAATGGATAATTGAACAGCTGTTCCCACCACCAGTTCTCTGTGTGTATTTCATAAATGTGCTGCATCTCCTATTAGTCTTCTCAACAAACACTGCAAGTTGGCATTGATTGCTAGGTACAATGTGTGAGCCATTTGGAGCAAAGTCAAAGGTGAGCAAATGTGACATTTTCTCTAAATGAGTTAGAAATTGGTGGGGCACTTGGGGCACACCTTCAGCTCCCACAGCCCAGCTTCTGTGATCAAATTCAATATAAACTCAAATCTGAACAATCTAGAAACTGTTATATGGTACAAAGGATAATGACCAAGCAATTGAAACCAAAATTCCTTATGTTTTCAAGAAACATAGCTCATGTTTTATTATTCCTTAGTGTAATTTTAAAGCACTATGTAGATTCACCTAAAAGGATTAGTAGTGTATAGTCAAAAGAGGATGTTTTAGTTGGGCAGTGGTGGCATATACTTTTAATCATGCTATCAGGACAGCCAGGGCTACACAGAGAAACCCTGTCTCAAAAAAAAAAACCAAAAAAACAAACAAACAAAAAAAACAAAAACAAAAACAAAAAAGAAGGATGTCTCTTTCAAATTTCCATTATGTGTCTATAATCACAATAAATATAATGCTAAGGGAGTGAATGCTATAAATTTCAATCCAAGTGACCAGTGAAACACACAAGAAAATTCTACAATAATTATATATAATAATATACATTTTACACACACACACACACACAATTACTATAGAGTGAGGCTTGAAGAACATAATCCATTTTGTATTAGGATACTGTTAGTGTCTAATATGGTACCTGGAATATAACTGATGCTCAAGAGAAAGACAATGGGTTAATTAGGTAATCAAGAAGTGAATACAAAATTGAATCTATGAATGAACAAGATACATGACACAGAGTGCTACTGAAGATAATTAGTGGGAAAATAAACCTATGGTTTATGATATGGAACTGTTTATATAAGATATGTGGCTTAGCCAAATCTTGAAAAGTTTGAAACATTTTAGTTATAAAAATGAAAAAAATAAAACAAAGCAAAACAGCCAGGCAGTACTGATGCACACCTTTTCTCCCAGCACGCAGGAGACAGAGGCAGTAAGATTTCTGAATTTTAGGCTATCCTGGTCTACAGAGTAATTTCTAGAACAGCCAAAGCTACACTGAGAAACTCTGTCTTAAAAACTAAAAACAAATAACAAAAAATCCCCAAAATGACATTAAGTGATATGTCTTCTTATGACAATGCCTTTTCATATCTTATTAAAGAATCATAAAGAGAAGGCTTCTTTCACAACCTCATTAGTTTATCAATTTCCTGATACATAAAGATGATGTTGCATAATGTTAAAAAGCAAGAAATCTAGCCTTGGACAAAATCTTGTTCTGTGGCCGTAACATTCATATTTAATTTCTCTATGTCAATTTTGCCGTCCACATCTACATGTTCAAAATACTACACACAGAGTTGCTTAATTGGGTAGGGTGAAAATTAGTTTATGACACAGAAAGTCTTATTCCAATGTTACACAAAAGACATTAAATAATTGTCAGATACTTTCACAGATAGCAAACATACCACCAAACACATTTCTACTCGTAGTACATTATTAAGACCACAAAAGGCTATGCCACAAAAAGTGAGCACAGCTATCCACACCATCTTGAATGTAGGTGCAGCAGGTGCATAGCTCTCACCAATGCACATGAGCAGAAAAGATGCAGTCCCTTCCAGGACAGGATAAGAAAAAAAGTATATTGACCTGACCCGCACTGTTCCTCTCTCCTGGCATATTAGCCCAGACCATGCAACAAGCAATACAAGGGAATCAAAAATCAAAATATTTGTTATGCAAGAAGGCCTAGAATATTCCTCCACTTAAAAGAATTAGTGAAGACACTCTACCATTATAACTATGATTTTTTTTCCTCTGAGTTTTCATTAGAATTATTTTCAAATGGAAACAGCCAATGACAAAACAAAACATCTCTTTTTGTGTTTTCTTTTTTTTTTAATATAAATTTCAGCCTTAGCTTTTATTCTAGGTTAAGTATCTGAAAAGGATCTATTAAAACCAAATTATATCTTAAGGGAAAAAAACTAAGCAATAGGTCCTAAGTTACAATTCTCATACATCAAGTGTTGACAGTAGAAAGTGTTCCTTGGCTTTGGCAAAAGTCTCATAGCAAACATATTATGACTTTCCTCTCTCTACAAACTGAGGAGAAATGCCAAAAGTGACTTCCTGTGAGGTGGAAAAAAATGAATTATGCTTTCTTTCCAAACATACGTAGTACCAGTGAAGAAATGTCTAGAAAAATACCTTCATTTATTTGAAGACAAAGGAAATTCAAAAGAAAGAATCCTGGAAATAACATTTCCTGGAAAAAAAATTTCCCTCTTTTAAGAGGAAATAACAACTATTAACTTTCAGCTTTCTACATGTATCTTTGTAAGCGAGAATTTCTAGGATTTAACTCTATGTAAGTAGAAGTTAGAATTAAATCGGTATCAAGGATGACTTGCATATTAACAGGACAGCAAGAAATTGATAATTCTGTTTTCTCAGTAAGTCAAAACAAATTTACAGCTCTCTCAGCCATTTTCTCAAATATTTGGTCTAATGCTATAACAAAGTGACATTTTACAGAACTCCTTTAAAATATAATACATATTTATATTTGTATTATATAATACAATAAAATTTCAAATCCTTTTTAAAAATGCTATAAACTTTGCCTTAAAGAGAACTAGGCCCCAGTGAAACTGTATGTATATGGGCCTGAGTGATAGGACTCAGTGGCTCTGGGTCACCCACCTCTTTTCATATTAGCATAGTTACTGCAGATATCCCATTTTTGTGTAAACATTGTATATTAGATGTGTTATAGCGCATAACTTCCTTCTTTATCACTAGGGTTTTTTTTTTTTTTGCTTGATTTTTGGTGTTGTTTGTTTTTGTTTTAAATAAAAGGTCCACAACTATTATCACAACTTATCCTTGACTTAGATAATGAGACCTTAGGCCTCTAGCCTTTCCATGTACCAGTACCATGCAGTTTTTTTTTTTTTTATTATTCGATATAATTTATTTACATTTCAAATGATTCCCCCTTTTCTAGCCCCCCCCCACTCCCCGAAAGTCCCGCAAGCCCCCTTCTCTTCCCCTGTCCTCCCACCCACCCTTTCCCACTTCCCCGTTCTGGTTTTGCTGAATACTGTTTCACTGAGTCTTTCCAGAACCAGGGGCCACTCCTCCTTTCTTCTTGTACCTCATTTGATGTGTGGATTATGTTTTGGGTATTCCAGTTTTCTAGGTTAATATCCACTTATTAGTGAGTGCATACCATGATTCACCTTTTGAGTCTGGGTTACCTCACTTAGTATGATATTCTCTAGCTCCATCCATTTGCCTAAGAATTTCATGAATTCATTGTTTCTAATGGCTGAATAGTACTCCATTGTGTAGATATACCACATTTTTTGCATCCACTCTTCTGTTGAGGGATACCTGGGTTCTTTCCAGCATCTGGCAATTACAAATAGGGCTGCTATGAACATAGTAGAACATGTATCATTATTACATGGTGGGGAGTCTTCTGGATATATGCCCAGGAGTGGTATAGCAGGATCTTCTGGAAGTAAGGTGCCCAGTTTTCAGAGGAACCGCCAGACTGATTTCCAGAGTGGTTGTACCAATTTGCAACCCCACCAGCAGTGGAGGAGTGTTCCTCTTTCTCCACACCCTCTCCAACACCTGCTGTCTCCTGAATTTTTAATCTTAGTCATTCTGACTGGTGTAAGATGAAATCTTAGGGTTGTTTTGATTTGCATTTCCCTAATGACTAATGAAGTTGAGCATTTTTTAAGATGCTTCTCCGCCATCCGAAGTTCTTCAGGTGAGAATTCTTTGTTTAACTCTGTACCCCATTGTTTAATAGGGTTGTTTGGTTTTCTGGAGTCTAACTTCTTGAGTTCTTTATATATATTGGATATTAGCCCTCTATCTGATGTAGGATTGGTGAAGATCTTTTCCCAATTTGTTGGTTGCCGATTTGTCCTCTTGATGGTGTCCTTTGCCTTACAGAAACTTTGTAATTTTATGAGGTCCCATTTGTCAATTCTTGCTCTTAGAGCATACGCTATTGGTGTTCTGTTCAGAAACTTTCTCCCTGTACCGATGTCCTCAAGGGTCTTCCCCAGTTTTTTTTCTATTAGCTTCAGAGTGTCTGGCTTTATGTGGAGGTCCTTGATCCATTTGGATTTGAGCTTAGTACAAGGAGACAAGGATGGATCAATTCGCATTCTTCTGCATGCTGACCTCCAGTTGAACCAGCACCATTTGTTGAAAAGGCTATCTTTTTTCCATTGGATGTTTTCAGCCTCTTTGTCGAGGATCAAGTGGCCATAGGTGTGTGGGTTCATTTCTGGATCTTCAATCCTGTTCCATTGATCCTCCTGTCTGTCACTGTACCAATACCATGCAGTTTTTAACACTATTGCTCTGTAGTATTGCTTGAGGTCAGGGATACTGATTCCCCCAGATGTCCTTTTGTTGCTGAGAATAGTTTTAGCTATCCTGGGTTTTTTGTTGTTCCAGATGAATTTGATAATTGCTCTTTCTAGCTCTGTGAAGAATTGAGTTGGGATTTTGATGGGTATTGCATTGAATCTGTATAGTGCTTTAGGCAAAATGGCCATTTTAACTATATTGATTCTGCCGATCCATGAGCATGGGAGGTTTTCCCATTTTTTGAGGTCTTCTTCCATTTCCTTCTTCAGAGTCTTGAAGTTCTTGTCATACAGATCTTTCACATGTTTGGTAAGAGTCACCCCAAGATACTTTATACTGTTTGTGGCTATTGTGAAGGGGGTCATTTCCCTAATTTCTTTCTCAGCCTGCTTATCCTTTGAGTATAGGAAGGCCACTGATTTGCTTGAGTTGACTTTATAACCTGCCACTTTGCTGAAGTTGTTTATCAGCTGTAGGAGCTCTCTAGTGGAGTTCTTTGGGTCACTTAGGTAGACGATCATGTCGTCTGCAAATAATGATAGTTTGACTTCTTCCTTTCCAATTTGTATCCCTTTGACCTCCTTATGTTGTCGAATTGCCCGAGCTAGTACCTCAAGTACAATATTGAAAAGATAAGGAGAAAGGGGGCAGCCTTGTCTGGTCCCTGATTTCAGTGGGATTGCTTCAAGTTTCTCTCCATTTAGTTTGATGCTGGCTACCGGTTTGCTGTATATTGCTTTTACTATGTTTAGGTATGGGCCTTGAATTCCTGTTCTCTCCAAGACTTTAAGCATGAAGGGATGCTGAATTTTGTCAAATGCTTTTTCAGCATCCAATGAAATGACCATGTGGTTTTGTTCTTTGAGTTTGTTTATGTAGTGGATTGTATTGATGGATTTCCGTATATTGAACCAACCCTGCATTCCTGGGATAAAGCCTACTTGATCATGGTGGATGATCGTTTTGATGTGTTCTTGGATTCGGTTGGCAAGAATTTTATTGAGTATTTTTGCATCGATGTTCATAAGGGAAATTGGTCTGAAGTTCTCTTTCTTTGTTGGATCTTTGTGTGGCTTTGGTATCAGCGTAATTGTGGCTTCGTAGAAGGAATTGGGTAGTGTTCCTTCTGTTTCTATTTTGTGGAATAGTTTGAAGAGTATTGGTGTTAACTCTTCTTTGAAGGTCTGGTAGAATTCTGCACTGAAGCCATCTGGTCCTGTGCTTTTTTTGGTTGGAAGACTTTCTATGACTCCTTCTATTTCTTTAGGCATTATGGGACTGTTTAGATGGTCTAGTTGGTCCTGATTTAATTTTGGTATTTGGTATCTGTCAAGGAAATTGTCCATTTCCTCCAGATTCTCCAGTTGTGTTGAGTATAGGCTCTTGTAGTAGGATCTGATGATTTTTTGGATTTCCTCAGTTTCCGTTGTTATATCTCCCTTTTCATTTCTAAGTTTGTTAATTTGGATACTTTCTCTGTGCCCTTTGGTCATTCTGGCTAAGGGTTTATCTATCTTGTTGATTTTCTCAAAGAACCAGCTCCTGGTATTGTTGATTTTTTGTATGGTTCTCTTTGTTTCTACTTGATTGATTTTGGCCCTGAGTTTGATGATTTCCTGCCTTCTACTCCTCCTGGGCGAAATAGCTTCTTTTTGTTCCAGGGCTTTCAGGTGTGTCATTAAGCTGGTAATGTATGCTCTCTCCATTTTCTTTTTGGAGGCACTCAGGGCTATGAGTTTTCCTCTTAGCACTGCTTTCATTGTGTCCCATAGATTTGGGTATATTGTGTTTTCATTTTCATTGTGTTCTAAAAAGTCTTTAATTTCTTTCTTTATTTCTTCCTTGACCAAGGTATCATTGAGTAGAGTATTGTTCAGTTTCCACGTGTATGTGGGCTTTCTGTTGTTTCTGTTGCTATTGAAGACCACTTTTACTCCATAGTGATCAGATAGGAGGCATGGGATTAGTTCGATCCCTGTTTAGTTTCTGTTTTCCTGATCGGTCCATTGAGGAAAGTGCAGTGTTGAAGTCACCCACAATTATTGTGTTAGGTGCAATGTGTGCTTTTAGTTTTAATAAAGTTTCTTTTACAAAAGAGGGTACCCTTACATTTGGGGCATAGATGTTCAGGATTGTCAGTTCTTCTTTTTGTATTTTTCCTTTGACCAGCAAGAAGTGTCCCTCAGGGTCTCTTTTGATGACTTTGGGTTGAAAGTCAATTTTATCTGATATTAAAATGGCTACTCCAGCTTGTTTCCTGAGACCATTTGCTTGTAAAATTGTCTTCCAGCCTTTTACTCTTAGGTAGTGTTTGTCTTTGACCCTGAGGTGTGTTTCCTGTAAGCAGCAAAATGTAGGGTCCTGTTTACGTATCCATTCAGTTAGTCTGTGTCTTTTTATTGGGGCATTAAGTCCATTGATGTTAAGAGATATTAAGGAATAGTGATTGTTACTTCCTATCATTTTTGACGTTATTTTTTAAATTTGAATGCTTAACTTCTTTTGGGTTTGATGAAAGGTTACTATCTTGCTTTTTCCAGGGTGAAGTTTCCCTCCTTGTATTGGTGTTGTCCTCCTATTATCCTTTTTAGGGCCGGGTTTGTGGATAGATATTGGGTAAACTTGGTTTTGTCATGAAATATCTTAGTTTCTCCATCTATGGTGATTGAGAGTTTTGCTGGATATAGTAGTTTTGGTTGGCATTTGTGTTCTCTTAGAGTCTGCATGAGATCTGCCCAGGACCTTCTAGCCTTCATAGTCTCAGGTGAAAAGTCTGCTGTGATTCTGATAGGTCTTCCTTTATATGTTACTTGGCCTTTTTCTCTTACTGCCTTTAGTATTCTTTCTTTGTTTAGAACATTTGGTGTTTTGATTATTATGTGACGGGAAGTATTTCTGTTCTGGTCCAGTCTGTTTGGAGTTCTGTAGGCTTCTTGTATATTCATGGGCATCTCTCTCTTTAGGTTAGGGAAGTTTTCTTCCATAATTTTATTGAAGATATTTGCTGGCCCTTTAAGTTGTAAATCTTCACTCTCCTCTATGCCTATAATCCTTAGGTTTGGTCTTCTCATTGTGTCCTGGATTTCCTGGATATTTTGGGTTACAAGCTTTTTGCATTTTGCATTTTCTTTAACTGTTGAGTCCATGGTTTCTATGGAATCTTCAGCATCTGAGATTCTTTCTTCTATCTCTTGTATTCTGTTGTTGATATTTGTATCTCTGTCCCCTGATTTCTTCCCAAGGCTTTCTATCTCCAAAGTTGTCTCCCTTTGAGTTTTCTTAGTTGTTTCTACTTCTGATTTTAGATCCTGGATGGTTTTGCTTAGCTCCTTCACTTGCATGTTTGTGTTTTCCTGTAATTCTTTAAGAGATTTTTGTGTTTTCTCTTTCATGAGCTCAGCCTGTTGACCAAAGTTCTCCTGTATTTCTTTAAGAGATTTTTGTGTTTCGTCTTTCATGACCTCAGCCTGTTGAGCAAAGTTCTCCTGTATTTCTTTAAGTGTTTTTTGCATTTCCTCCTTGTTGGCTTTTGTATTCTCCTGGATTTCTTTCAATGATTTTTGTGTTTCCCTTGCAAGGGCTTCTACCTTTTGATCCATTGTCTCCTGAATTTCTTTATGTATGACCTTCATGTGTTCCTGTACCAGCGTCATGACCAGTGATTTTAAATCCAAATCTTGTTTTACTGGTGTGATGGGGTATCCAGGACATGTTGGTAGAGGAGAATTGGGTTCAGATGTTGCCATATTGCCTTGATTTCTGTTAGTGACGTTCCTGCGTTTGCCTTTTGCCATCTAGATCTCACTGGTGTTAGTTTATCTTGTCAGTGCTGGACTCACCAGTGCAAGCTGCCCCTTCCCAGTTGGCCTCTGGTGCACAGCTTACCTCCTGCACTGCTTGTAGACAGTGTGCTGCTGCCCAGGCTGTTCAGATCCCAAAGCAGGCACCCGAAGGCTCCCGCTGGGGCCCGCTGGATTCACTGGAGCACACTGACTTCTCCCAGCTGGCCGCCCGGAAGCCCAGCTAGCCACTTGCAGGACTTGGAGATGTAATGCTGCCGCCCAGACTGGTCTGGATCCGGAAGCGGAGAGAGTAGAGCTAAGGGCTTCTGCCTGAGGCCTTGCCCCAGATTGTGTCTGTGGAGCAGATGGAGCCCTTGTGCACTCCCAGGGAGTGCCGACGGTGTATGCTACTGTGACCTCCCCTGAGTTCCGCTCACTCCGCTGGGCAGCCGATCTGCCAACCGGGCTATCGCACACAAGGTTAGCCTGGCCGCCCAGTCCCTGAGTCCAGGCAAAAGCCTGGGAGGCCAAGGTCCGAGCAAAGTTCCCCTACGGCTTTGACTGTTAATTGGGTTTGCCAGGTGACTAGGATGGCGGGCGTGTGTGCCCGCGCTCCCTGAAAGCGCCGGGAGAGTCTGCTTTGCTAACAATCACCTGGGCGGGTTGACTCACAGATGGCCCACCAAGCCGCCCAGTTCTTGGGGTCAGTCCTGTGCCTTTTGGGGCCTGGACCCCCGCTTTGTTAGCCTTAGGCTATGCCTGTTACAGGTCTGCCCGCCTGAGCTCTCTGTCGTCCTGCAGGCAAAATGGCGGCGGCGCGCTCGCAGGCCTGGGCAAAAAACCTCCTGGTTGGGTTGGCACCCCGATGGCCCCCCGACCCGCCCAGGGCCTGGGTGCAGGCCAACGCCCGTCGGGCTCAGACCACCACGGTGTTGGCCTCGGATTATGTTTGTGTACCTCAGTCTGTCCGATTCCTGGAGTACGGAACCAAGATGGATCCTCCTCTCCTGACTGGTGGGAGGCCGAGTTCTGAAGTGGCCTCCGTGCAGGAAAGGCGCCGCACAACTGCAGCTGCTTGCTGTCCGGCTGGTCAGCGAAGGTCAGTGGTCGTGGGCGCAGGGCCTAACTGGTCCCTGTGACGCCTTGGTTCCACTGCTGATGGCCCTTCAGCTGGAGCAGCCACTGCTGCCGCTGCTGCCGCCGCTGCCGCCGCCGATCCGAGACCTCATTCTACCATGCAGTTTTTAACACTATTGCTCTGTAGTATTGCTCGAGGTCTGGGATATTGATTCCCTCGGAATTTCTTTTGTTGTTGAGAATAGTTTTAGATATCCTGGGTTTTTTGTTATTCCATATGAATATGAGAATTGCTCTTTTTAACTCTATGAAGAACTGAGTTGGGATTTTGATGGGTATGGTAGCCAACATCAAACTAAATGGAAAGAAACTTGAAGCAATACCACTAAAATCAGGGACTAGACAAGGCTGCCCCCTCTCTCCATATCTTTTCAATATTGTACTTGAGGTACTAGCTAGGGCAATTAGACAACATAAGGAGGTCAATGAATTGGAAAGGAAGAAGTCAACTATCACTATTTGCAGATGATATGATAGTATACTTAAGTGACCCAAAAAACTTCACCAGAGAACACCTACAATTGATAAATAACTTCAGCACAGTGGCTGGTTATAAAATCAATTCAAGCAAATCAGTAGCCTTCCTATACTCAAAGGATAAGCAGGCTGAGAAAGAAATTAGGGAAATGACACCCTACACAATAGCCACAAACAATATAAAGTACCTTGGTGTGAATCTGATGAAACAAGTGAAAGATCTGTATGACAAGAACTTCAAATCTCTGAAGAAGGAAATGGAAGAAGACCTCAGAAAATGGAAAAATCTGCCACGCTCATGGATTGGCAGGATTAATATAGTTAAAATGGCCATCTTGCCAAAAGCAATATACAGATTCAATGCAATACCCATCAAATCCCAACTCAGTTCTTCATAGAACTTGTAAGAAATTTTAGCCAAAATAGTTCCAGGTAAAACAGTAAACAAAGAAATGGAATTTGGATAAGTGAAGAAGAAAAATGAATTTAATGGAATAATAAACACAACTTGTGGCATCGAATAAGCAGAAGCCACAGCATCCTAGGACCCAAACATCAGAGAGTAATCAACTGTACTATCTCCAATGTTCAACAGAAAAGATTAATCAAAATGAAAAAAGAATGGAGAAAAAAGAAAAAGAAAAAAAGAAAAGGAAAAAGAAAGAAAAGAAAAAATGAAGATCTCCTTACTGTATGCCTTGCCAGGTTTTAAGCCTCCAGTCTTTTTACCATTGTCAGCAACTTGAGGAAGAATAAAACAGAGTATCATGACTAATCATGGCCTATGGCCTATGGTCGATACACCTCTGGCCCTTATAATGCTACACAATAAGCCACCCTGAGACCTTAGTAACACAGAACAATCACTATTACATGTAGGTTAAGATCTCTGAATTCATCTGGGAAGCACAGCTAGCTTTAGCCAAAATTGTTTGTGTATCTAGGGAGGGGCTGGTAGCTACATGATCTACCATAAGCAAGTACAAATGCCAATGCTATATGACTCTTTTCTCCTCCCACTAGCTAGTTTCTATCAGGCTGGCTAACATTCATTGAGTAGCTTCAGCTATATAGTTCAGAACAGTCACAAGAAGAGAAGAAGAAATCTTAAAGGTTTGATCCTGAAGTTCCAAAAGCAAAGATCTCTATGTCAACTACCTTCTGAAAGACAATATCATTCAAGCAGTATGACAATTTTTATTTCATTTCTTCTGTTAGAGTAACAGCTGAATCGCCTGGCAATGGCCATGAACATACAAGAGTGTAAAATGCTGAAGCCATCAAAAATTTTTCTCCCTCCCTTACCCACCAGGCTACATACAGTTCTGGTTGAGAACTGATCCTAATTTTCGAAACAAAACAAAACAAAAAACAAAAAAAGAAAGCTAGAGATTTAAGTCAATCCCAGGAAACCAATTATGAAACTAAAGCTAATTTACACAAAATATCTAATGCATGTGAAGTATAGTAAAGTATATTTAATAGGGGGGGTCTAGAGTTTTCACCAAATAATTGTATCAGTTCTGAATCTAGCTATTTGCGGTGTCTCCATATTAAATGGGATAAAAGCAGAAATATAACAATGTTTATTTACAGAAATTAATAGTCATAAATTGTCTCCACTTAACTCTTAACTATCAATTCTATATATGTGTGTATTTTTAATATTTTTAGAAGTTTCATGTGACTATCTTAATCATAATTTATCACCCACTCCTCCCCCTAATTTCTCACAGATCCATCCCTCCCTGCTTCCTCCAAAAACTATGTGTTCTTAAAAAAAAAAAAAAACCCACAGGATTCAGTTTGTGCTTCCTCTATATAATAGTGAATGTTGGGCCATCCAATGGCATGTGTACAACTGTAGTGGCTATTCCTGGTTGTCAACTTGACTATATCTGGAATGAACTACAGTCTAGAATTGGAAGGCTCACCTATGATCCTAATTTGGAGGCTCAGAAATATAAGTTTCTGACCTGGATCTTGGCATGGAGACCTTGAAGCATAGTGGCTAAGACAAGGAGATCTCAGAGTTCAAGATCATTTGGGATTAAAGGCATGGATGCACACACCTTTAATCTGGGCCACACCCACTTCTGGAGACCCACAGGCCAATAATCTGTGCCACACCCTCTGTTGGAGACCTATAGCCTTTCATCTGGGCTATACCCTCTGCTGGAGATGTATAAAGACATTGGAAGAAGGAAGATTCTCTCTCACTCTTCCTTGCCTGCTTGCCTCGTGGGACTGAAAAACTGCAAGATCCTTGGACTTCTATCCACAGCTGCTGCTGATCACTGTTGGGGAGTTGGACTATAGACTGTAAGTCATTGACAAATTCCCTAACTATATAAAGACTATCCATACGTTCTGTGACTCTAGAGAACCCAAACTAATACAGAAGTTGGTATTGGGTGTGGAGTGTGTGGGAAGACCCTGTTGAAATTGAGAATTTTGAATCTTCAGATTTTCAAGAATTTGCTCCACCTGAAGAAGTAGTACCCTCAGCCCCACCCCTTGAAATAATGCCTTCTCCACTTGAGGAAATTAATCCCTCAGAGCCTGATAAACCAGCAGTGACTTTTGCTGACAATACTGATGTTTCTCAAGACCCACCAATAGTTTCTTCTAGACCTATAACCAGACTCAAGGCAAAGCATGCCCCTAGAGGGGAGGTAGAAAGTGTAGTCCATGAGGAAATATACTATACTAATAAGGAGCTTAATGAGTTTGCTAATTCATTCCAGGAGAAGTCTGGAGAATATGTGTGGGAATGGATTTTAAGGGTGTGGGATAATGGTGGAAGGAACATAAAACTAGAGCAGGCTGAGTTTATTGGCATGGGCCCTCTGAGTGTAGATTCTAGGTTTAATATGGAAGCTCGCACAGTTACAAAAGGTGTCAAAAGTTTGTTTGATTGGTTGACTGAAGTATTTATCAAAAGATGGCCTACTGAAAAGGAGTTGGAGATGCTTGATATCCCTTGGCTTAGTGTTGATGAAGGGATTTTAAGGCTTAGGGAAATTGCAATGCTAGAGTGGATACATTGTGTAAAACCTAATCCTCCACAGTGGGAAGGTCCAGAAGATATGCCCTTCACCAGTCCTATAACAAACAGCATAAAGTATCTTGGGGTGACTCTAACCAAACAAGTGAAAGACCTATATGACAAGAACTTCAGATCTCTGGATATTAGCCTTGAAACTTTGAATACCCAGGACATAATCCACAAATTAAATGATGTCCAAAAAGAATGGAGGAGTGGCCCCTGGTTCTGGAAAGACTCAGTGCAAGTGTATAGGGGAATTCCAGAACAGGGAAGTGGGAAGGGGTGGATGGAAGAATAGGGGTACGGAAGAGGGCTTATGGGACTTGCGGGGAGTGGGGAGCCAGAAAAGGGGAAATCATAGCAATGTAAATAAAAAATATATCAATAAAGAAAATGTAAATAGCAGCTGTGGTTGACTGAATGCCGCAGCTATTTGAACTGTGGCTATAGGGTCAGGTAGCTGAATGTGGGATTTAAAAAAAAGCAACAGTGCGAGGTTATGAAATGAGCAGTGATTAAAAATTATTTCAAAACCAAAGATAATGGATCCAAGGTTTTGGCAGGACTTGTGTTGAATGACTTCCCCGTAGCTGTGGTTCTGAGCACACAGCACACATGCTTTGCCTTGTGCACGCAGTGGCAGCCAGTGCTGCCTATACCACCTTGGTTCATATTTGAGACTCTCGTATGTGAAGATTTGCAGTACTTTTTAGCATATGTAGGATAGGAGGTGTTTTTTTTTTCTTTTTAGAATGTAATAGTTAAATTACAGAAAGCAAGGGCTTAATATTTTCTTACAGTTATTCTTCCTCATGTAAGCACCACACTGGGATGTCTTTGGATTGTATTATGATAGAGCACTTGATTATATAAATTACTGTTGGAAGGGACAGAGAGATGACTGAGTGGTTAAGAGCTCTTGCGCCTTTCTTGTAGAACACATGGGTTTGGTTCCCAGCACCCATGTAGTGATACTCTTCCTCCGGATGATCTGGCACCTCCCGTCTTCCAAGGACATTTATGTATACATTCAGGAAAAACACCTATACAGAGTGAGTTCCAGGACAGCCAGGGCTACAGAGAAACCCTGTCTCAAAAAACCAAAAAAAAAAAAAAAAAAAAAAAAAAAAAAAAAGAAAAGAGGAAATGGACCACCTCAGGCGGTGGTGGTGCACGCCTTTAATTCCAGCACTTGGGAGGCAGAGGCAGGCAGATTTCTGAGCTCAAGGCCAGCACAGTCTACAGAGTGAGTTCCAGGACAGCCAGGGCTACACAGAGAAACCCTGTCTCGGAAAAAAAAAAAAGAAAGAAAGAAAAAGAAAGAAAGAAAAAAGAAAAAAAAGCTGCTGTTTGAGTTGTTGACTTGAGTTTCATTAAAAAAAATCATCAAATGAATTTCAGGCTTGGAGTTAGGACCAAATTTTCAACAATTTTGAAATTGCCTTGAACAAGTTTCTGCCATTTTGCACCATATATTTATGACAATGAAATTCTCAGTATTAATGATCAAAATGTTAGTCAACTCGGAAAAAAAATCATTGAAGATGCCATGGCCTGTAGTGTCAAACATTTAGCTAAGGTTTAGTTATTTTCTAAATAACCAAATACATCTTTCATCAGTATGTAAACTTGTTCTCATTGTCAATAACTGATAAAATTATGTATATCCAAGAGAATTGTTTCAAAATAAATTTCTTTATGACTTGCCAGTAAATGTTTGCTTTGTGTGCCTGTTTATAGGATCTACATATTTGGGACTATATAAATCTGTGTTTCTTGGACAAGTGTGAGAAGCTTAAGAAACCCTTTTCTAGGCAGTTGCCTGGACCTATAAATACGTATCTTAAAAAAAAAAAAGATGCAAACTGAACAGTAAGAAACATTCCTCCATGGCCTCTGCATCAGCTCCTGCTTCCTGACCTGCTTGAGTTCCAGTCCTGACTTCCTTTAGTGATGAACTGAAACGTGGAATTGTAAGCTCAATAAACCCTTTCCTCCCCAACTTGCTTCTTGGTCATGATGTTTGTGCAGAAATAGAAACCCTGACTAAGACAACAACCTATCGGAGGCCATAACCTTAAAGAAAATGGGTTCTTCTTCTCCCCAGAAATCATTAATTGTCAATGCTTCTTTGGTGAGGGAGTGAGGGTTTGTGAGTCCTTCTATATGTATGGTAGAATTTTGATAGGATTTATACTATGTAGGTCTTGTGCAGGCAACCTCAGCTACCATGAGTTTAGGGGTGTAGTAGTCCTGCCTAGAACAAGACACTGTTTGGTCTGAGTTCTCCTGACTTTTGGCTTTTAATCTCTGTCACCCTCTATCACCTACTTTTAAGAGTGTCAACATTGGTAAAGCTAATTTAAATTGAGGATCCAAGCTTCAAATAGCTTTAACAAACATGATTCTTCACTTACCTTCCTAGCCCTGCTGCAGGCGCATGTCCATAGCCATCCATAAGTGCTGTGTCTCAATGGAAGGAAGCAAGTAAGAGTTCCTTGAGGTTGCATTCCTTGAGGAGTTTGTGGAACCTCTGGAGACAAAGGAAGAAGTTTTTCTTCTTCTTCGGTTTTATTTTGCCTTTAACTGGTTTATTTTATTTTATTTTTATTTATTGAAAAAGGAAGTAAAGGGAAGTAAAAATACTTTATAACAAAATAAAAGATTTACATGGAAAATATTTCAAATAAACACTTTAAAATTGACAATTTTCATGGAAAATTAAGGAGTAAAGTGGTAGACATGTAAAACATTGCTAAATTAATTGAAATATGGGATAGAAACATTTTGTGATAGAATTAAAGATTTATGTGGAAAATATTTCTGATAAAATTGTAGAAAAATGTAGAAAAACATGGTAGAATTGAAGATTATCATAGAAAATTTTATATAGATATAATAATGGTAGGCATAAAAGTATTCCTAAGTTGATTATAAGTAGAATTATAAACAATTGCTGATAAACTTGAAGATTTACATGGAAAATATTTGATAAAATTGCAAAAATATACAGAAAAAATGTTAAAATTAAAGATTATCATGGAAATTATACAGATAAAATGATAGGCATGAAGATAATTCTAAGTTGATTGAAGGTGGAATTATAAATATTTTCAGATAACGTTGAAGGTTTACATGGAAAATATTTCTGGTAAAGTTCAAGAAATAAATAAACACGTTAAAATTGACTATTTCATGGAAATTTTTACATATAAAATGGTAGATATAAAAACTGTTTCTAAATTAATTGATGGTGGAATTAGGAAAAAAGGCAAGTAGCTTATAAAGGCAGACCTATCAGAGTCACACCATACTTCTCACCAGAGACGATGAAAATAGAAGATCCTGGGCAGACCTCACACAGGCCTTAAGAGAACACAAATGCCAGCCCACGCTACTATGCCCAGCAAAACTCTCCATCCTCATAGATGGAAAAACCAAGATATTCCATGATAAAACCAAATTTACAAAATATCTGTCCACAAATCCAGCCCTACAAAGGATAATTGATGAAAAATGCCAACACAAGGAGGGAAACTACACCCTAGAAAAAGCAAGAAAGTATTCTTCTTCCAACAAACCCAAAAGAAGATACCCTCACAAACATAAAAATAACATAAAAAATAACAGGAAGCAACAACAACTATTCCTTATTATCTCTTAACAACAATGGACTCAACTCCCCAATAAAAAGACTTAGACTAATGAAATATTTCTCATGTAAATCTTCAGTTTTATGAGAAAATGTTTATAAATCCCCTTTAATTAATTTAGTAATGTTTTTATGTCTACCATTTTATTTGCATTATTTTTTATGATAATCTTCAACTTTAATATGTCTTTCTATATGCTTTCTCCATTTTATCAGAAATGTTTTCCATGTAAATCTTTGATTTTTATCACAAAGGTGAAACTTCTTAAGAGGAAAGGTTGGCTCTCTATAGATCCTACATAGTACTTCTGGTGGTTTAAATGAGAATGGACCCAACAGGCTCATATATTTGAATATGTGGTCTCCAGTTAGTTGAACTGTCTAGGAAAAGCTAGGAAATGATTTTGTTTTTGTTTTTGTTTTTGTTTTGTTGGATGAGGTATGTCGCTAATGGCAGGCTTTGACATTTCAAGAGACTTGTGCTATTCCCAGTGTCTCTCTTTCCCTATAACTTGTGGCTCAAGACACAAGCTCACAGTTGTTCCTGCTGCCATGTGTTTACTCTGCTATCCTGGATTCTAATCCTCTGAAACTATAAGCCCCAAATTAAGTACGTTATATTATAAGTTGCCTTTGTTATTGTATTTTATCACAACAATAGAAAAGTATCTAAAACAGCACTCACACTACGACATGAAAAAATTAGAATACTAGTTTAAGTCCTTTTTCATCCCCTTGTGACATTAACAAAGCATTGTTAAAGGGCACAATAACCCTAAAGGTACAGCAATGGTATGCATACTTTGGTGGTAACCAACAGTTCTTTACTTGAACCTAAGGCCTAGTTGGACTTCAACAGGAGGGAAACCATCAAACCATGCCAGGTACTGGAAACCTAGACAATGAACCAGAGCTAGTGATGTCAGAGATCTTCGAGAATCTACAACTGCCACTTTACTAAACCAGCATAATCCTTAACTATCCCTTACCAAAGAAACTTCTCTTTGCAACACAGAGCAAACTACAAGCGATCAAAATGCAGAGAGCTAGAGATTATGTACTGACTGCCTAGTCCCACCTGACACATCTATAACACAAAATACCGAAGACTCCAGGATTATTGCAGAAGAGTGGTAGAAATATGGTAGGAGGCAGAGAGCCAAGAACTTTGTTGTGAGATTGTGACTTTTAGAAATCTCAGATAAGCAACACTCATGGCATCTTATTAAGATGACTGCCTAAAGAAGTTCTAAACAATGGCAACAGCAAAGGACATATGATCATGAAAGGAGAAAAGCTCAAGAGGCCTCAACTCCATAAAAATCAACTAGGGAATGCTCTGAGCAGAAGAAATGGTCTTCCTTAGGTAAAAGTCCTCAATTGGTTGCTGAATGCAAAGTACTCATCCCTGAAATCACACAGATGCAGGTAATATTATGCAGATTGTGCAGGTTTTATTTGTATATTTAGGGGTATGGGTGTAATAACAATTTAAAAAATGAGGCCATGAATTAGAGAGCAATAGGGTACATAGGTCTTAATATTATTAAGAATAAACTATTATTGAAAGCTTGTGCTTCTCAAACATGACTGGCATATATATGTATGAGTACATATATATATATATATATATATATATATATATATACATATATATATACACATATATAAAATGATTCATAATTATATTCTGCTATACTCATAGATCAATGTTTTGTCTAGTCATCATCAGAGAGGCTTCATTTGGCAGTTGATAGGTGCAGAAGCAGAAACCCATAGCCAGACACTGAGCAGAGACAAAACCTAAATTAGAGATCAGTGTCACATCTTTCCCCTCAGATGTTATGGAAACTCTAAGCAGAAAGGAAAGATCATAGGAATCAGAGGACACCAGGAGAACATGGCCCCCTCAATCAGCTAAGCAGAGTTCAACTAAGCACCAAGCACAGGGCTGACAGGTCTGCACTAGGTCCTCTCTGCATGGTATGGCTGTTAGCTTGGTGTTTTTGTGGGAATCCTAATAGTGGGAATGGGTGTGTCTCTGACTATTTTGCCTGATTTCGGGATTCTTTATGTTATTGGTTTGCCTTGTCCTGTATGGATGTGAAAACTTTTGCCTTACTTATTGTATTTTGTTTTGTTCTATTTTGCTGTAATCTTTTGAAGCCTGTTCTTTTCTGAAGAGAAAATGAAGGAGGAGTAGATCTGAGGGAGAGAGGAGGAGGTGGAAATTTGGAAGGAGTAGAGTAGGGGAAACTGTGACTGAGGTGTATTGCATGAAAAGATAATCTATTTTCAATAAATTTTTAAAAAGCTTAAGGTTCTTATTCCATGCCTATATATTCATATCTTTTATAAAATTTTAATCTTCCATCATAAATAATGAGTATGGCACTTTTAAAATCTGTAGGACAGGCATGTTATCTGTGGGTTCAGCTACTGCTTTAAAATGTTGTTTTATATAAATTAAAGAATCTTATGATATACGCAGTGATTTTTCAATTTTTCTAAAAATAAACAATATGTCAAATTCAGTACAATGAAAAAAATGAAGAGAGTACTTCCTAATTTGCAATTCTGTCAGACAGTCTGATAAACATTCTCCTAAGCTATAATGACCAAAGGGCCTGGGGCAGAACCACACTTTCACCATTTCTGTTCTTATGTTTGAGATATATTATTTCCACCTCCATAAAATACAGCCAGGAGCTCATTCTATAGGGAGAGGAAAATAATACCTAAAACACTAAAATGTGAAAAGTAGAAATCCCTCAATGCACTGAGAGATCATTCCTACCAAGCAATTTTTCAGAGTTTTAATTATTTAAGTGAGCATTTTATTGAAATGATGTTTTATATCATATTTATAATTTATATATAATAGTTTAAGTAAGAATTTAAATATTCAAAAGTGAATGATAAATTTTCAAAATTTAGTACACTTAATATTAATAAAATGTCAGTGAGTATTTTTACAAATGGTGAAGTGAAAGATTGAGAAGACAATTCAGTCAGCAAACAATTATGAAAACTTGAGCTGCATCCCTAATTCCTAGATAAAACAAAAAAGACTGGGCATGGTGGCACACATCTGTAAACCCAGCCCCGGAGAGGTAGAAGCTGCTACATTACAAGGTTTACTAAACAGCCAGGCCTAACATACTTGGCCAATTCCAGCAAAAAAGGAAAACTACCATTGAAAAAGGGGGGCAGATGACTCCTAGGCACTGACACCCAAAGTTGACCTCTGTCTGATCTCCACACTTACATGCATGCAATCACATGCACATGAATATACAGAGAAATTAGGACAAATTAGTATAATTAAAAAGTACAGTCAAGAATATGAGACATTCTTAGAATTTGTAGGCAATATATGTTCAATAGCACGCCCCCCCCCAACAAATGTCTTTTAAAATTAGCAAATTTCTAACAGTATCTTTAAAAGTAAAGGATTCAACAATAACTTTTATGGCAAATTCTACTTTGCCTAAGTTGATAAAGACTTATATCAAATAGATAAAATACCTCTAGAGAAAGAAAATCAAATTACATGCATTATAAACTTCAGATTTGCAGACGGCAAAATCAAATCTGGCCTGTCTACAAAAATTACAGATCATGGAGCTGAATTCAGAATGAGCAAAGTTTTGACTTTTGTGTCTCCTTTTTAAAAACAGAAAGAAACCCAAGAGATATCTACAAGAAATCATTTTGCAAAATATGATTTGTCAGGCTCTGGATGACAAACTCCACACTGATCAATATTCCCCCTCACAAACTATCCTAAATTACAATGTTCACTAAGCAAATGCTAACATTTGGAAAGCTCTAAAGTAGGTGCTATTTCAGATGTGAACAAAAATGGGTTGAGGAAGCCTAGTCCTCAATGCTCTGACACTAGTGATGGGGAAAGGCCCGGTACAACAAGGACTTGTACTCATGTTCAACTCCAGAATACTAGAAAGGAAAGCTGACCTTGCAGATGAGTGTTACTAATGGTGACTGCTTATTTTGACTAATTTATTATCCCTTGTAATTTGTATCCTCATCCTCTCTGATGCTTCTACTAATGACTTGCAATTTTTTTCTTTCTCTAGCCT
Source organism: Apodemus sylvaticus (assembly GCF_947179515.1). Taxonomy (NCBI): domain Eukaryota; kingdom Metazoa; phylum Chordata; class Mammalia; order Rodentia; family Muridae; genus Apodemus; species Apodemus sylvaticus. The sequence continues at coordinate 60,790,699 of NC_067482.1, read as the reverse complement.
AGTTGGGAAGCAGAGTATATTCCTTATTGATCTCCCCTTTCTCTCTGTTCAGGAAAACCAGCCACCATAAGAAAAACAAAAATGAATATGGGCTTTTACAAACCTTCGAAATTGAACACAGTTGGCATTAACAATCCTCTGTGTTCAGCAATGCCTGGCTTTGTTTGATTAGAGGTCCCTACTACAAAATTATTTCAATTGCTGAGGCAGAAATTCTCCAACTTTTTCCCACCCAGCCCCTCTGTAAGGAGGTCTACAGGTCACTTGCTTGCCTTCACTCTTTTCAGTACTCCCTACTCTGGTGTGATTGCATAGATGGTTGTTGCTGGACACTGGGTTTGGAGGCCCTGGAGTGACCTGCTTTTGAGAGAAAAACCCAACAGACTGAGGAGCAGAAAAAAAAAAAGCTGGTACATTCCCCCCTCTCTTTGTTGTAAGTAGTCCTCACAGATTCCGTGTGCTCTCTAGTCCAACTGGATAGTCCAACAGTTCAGAGAAAATCCACAGGATTACCCCTTTGACTAGAAGCACCAGCCTCCCACTGAGAGCAGCCTCCCACAGCTGGATGTCTTGAAGTTCCTCACATAATGTTCTCTATGTCTTGATACATTTATAACTACCGTCACAGATTCATCTTATTAACTTACCTATCATAGACACTGCTAGGAGACAGACTCTTATGTAGTAAAGAGGGGTAGACTTACCAGTGCTTCTTCGTGAAAGACCTCACACAGGCTATAACTATACTCTTGGCCAAGTCAATGAAGGTATTATTTTTAAGAAGACTGAAGGACTCATGACTACAGACCCAAATTTCTCTCTGATTAGTGTTAAGATCAAATAATACCTTGGTAACTATACTCTTCTAAGGCCCAAAGCATCTTTCTCTGAAATAAGGACAAATTAGTCTCTTGATTTCATGTAAAATAATATGTCAAAAACAAAACAACACCACCACCAGCATCCCATTACTAGCCTGGGAAAGTACTGTCTCTGCACATGCCCTACACAGAGCACTTCCGGAAAGAACATGGTGGATAAGAACCAAGGTGACCATGTAACCACCAGGAAATCTTTGCATTTTGTTCCTTTTCTCAAAAACTATTTCTTCTGAAATTTCCCTTGTTGAAGTCAATAGCAATTTTATCAGTTTCTCTGTTCCAAATTTCTAGTGTTGTCCATGAAACATTTTATGACATTGTCAATCTAATCCCTCAATATATCTTACCGTTACAAGTTCCCCACATCTCTTCTGATAGAACAGTTGCAGTAACAACAACTTATCTCTGTTCTAATTCTTGTGATCTTATATTTTATCAACCCCAAAACTGTCACCTTTAGGGCTCAGTGGTTAAGAGCACTGACTGCTCTTCTGAAGGTCCTGAGTTCAAATTCCAGCAACCACATGGTGGCTCACAACCATCTGTAACAAGATCTGACTCCCTCTTCTGGAGTGTTTAAAGACAGCTACAGTGAGTGTACTCACATATAATAAATAAATCTTTTAAAAAAATCTATCAACTTTACTATATTTTATTCTACTTCATGGTACCAAATGGCTCCAAATATGCTCAAACCTGGTTCTTCTAAAAGACTCAAATTCTTTATTTAACTATCCCCTTTCTCCCTTCTGCCTTTGTTTCCTGCCACAATCCTTATATCTAATTCAATTACAGTAGCACCGGCATCTTCCCAGAATCTCAAAGTTGCCTCAAGTTCCCACTTCCTATAATCATTATGAGAATATTACCTAAATCAATAAAAAGGTAAACACATAACATGCAATTATTTATTAGAACATAAAAGTTTGGTGTGCAAAATTTTCCCAATGTCCTTGACAGCTCAGCCATAGACAAACTGAAGTGTCTACAGAAGGTGATCACAGTGTTTCCAGGTTTCTATTCTTTGCTTCTTCTCCCCTCTATTCAGGAGACCAGTGCCCTGTCCTCATCTCTAAAGATCTGTGTTATTCAATTGTCATCACCCACCAAGCCAGAGCAAGAATGTCTGCCTACCTGTTTGCTCTTCTGTCTGAATGCCTCTCTATCTTAATCCTAGTGTAGTTCCTAGATGCTCTTTTACACACATACACACACACACACACACACACACACACACACACAATCTGTAATTTGTGTACTAGAAGGTCATACTGCACATCTCAGCCCTGATAAAAACCCTATGAATCCCCTGTTTCTGAGCCAAGGAAAGAATAACACTAAATTCCATCTCACTGAATGGAATATTTAAAAACAAGATTATCTATATCTGTCTGTACAAAGTTCCATGAAGAATTGAATCATATGCCATTCTTTTGGGTCTTTTAACAGTTTTAGAAAGCTCCTAAAGTCATATGGTGTATGATCACATTTTCACCTCTGGTATAAAAGGAAAAGTAGAAAAAAACAGTTAAATATGTTTCAGACCAACATAGATATATATTTATTAACAATAAGACATAGGGACTGAACAAGTTAAAAAAGAACAAGTAAGAGGTATCTTAGTGTAACCTAGCTCCCAATCTTTAGATCTGAGTGTAAATCTGAAGTAACTACAGAAGCCAGGAAGGGAGAAAGGAAGCATGGGGAGAAGGTACTTTAAAGGAGATAGTACATGGGCACACGTGTTATAAAGGGGTATGAAGGACCATCCTCGGTTTGGTTGGGGGTCCTGAGGAAGGGGTGATTAGGAGGAGAGTGACTTAAAATCAAATCATGGGTACCAGCTGACAGCCTGGCTCAAGACAGCTTTCTGAAGATCTTCAAACAGCTCAGCTTTCTCAGACCAAAGCCCAGTCTTTTATTTACAAATCAATTATCCACCCCAGGTTCCCTTTTGATTATCACACCAATCAGAATTTTTTTTTAACCTTATCTCCTTGACTCCTAGGAAAAGATAACAAGTATTTTTCCTAACATTGCAAATGAGTTCTGAGATTTACCTGCCTTTGTAAGCAGAGACAATAAGCTACCTGGGTAGGATCTGTCTCTCAGATTCCCACCAGACCTGGGCCTAAATTCACTGTGTCTCAGGCTCACCCTGAACTCAGGAACTGCCTGCCTTTGTATGTGCCTGTCTTTATATCTTTCTGACAAGCTAGCTCATGTCTCTGTTCTTTTAGGTCCATGAAGCCTCACATACAATTTAGAGTGTATATTTGTATTTTTCATAGTTGAGAAATTATATATATATATATATATATATATATATATATATTTGAACTCATGTTTTCAGAGTTCCTGTCTACAGCCTTAAGTTGTCTTGAATCTCACAGCATTTACCATTTTTGCTAAAGACATAGATACAACCTTGGTTCCTGGTTCTATCTCTGATTATCATAGAGTCATTAACCTTGGCAGAGAGAATATTCCCCAATAACCTTAGCACATTTCCTAATAATCTTGGCAGGGAGAATGCTTTCCAAAGGAAAACATAAAGTAATAGATAGATAGATAGATAGATAGATAGATAGATAGATAGATAGAGATATGTATACACATACACATATACAACAAAGAAAGCCTCAGGCCCAGCAGCCATCTCCATTCATGGAAGCTCACACTCCCCTGGCTCTTTTCTATGGGTAGGAACCATGTCCACACAGGACACTGCAGAGGACTAGAGCTAGATCTTAAGCAAGAGCATCCTCCTGGGGACTAACTTTGATGGGTACCAGAAGTATACATATAATAAGAAACCAACAGTCCCACCAAGCTATGATGCCTATTGACCATACAGCAACAAGCACAGCAGATAATCCTAAGGATGTTACAGAGGCACATATATACACTGGCAGTAACCAACATCTCCCTAGTTAGACTAAAGGCCCTCTGAACAAGAGGAAACTCATGCCTGATACTAGCGACATAGACATCTACCTGCAGTTATTGGAGTCATGGATCCTGGAGAAGAGCATATAATCATCACTTTTCTAAACCAGCTTAGAATTATACCTATAGGTAAGTGCAATACTCACTCCCTATGAATGACACATCTCCTTGGAACAGCTACTGACCGTTAGAGAAATCTACAACTGATAAAAATGTGAAGTTGTATTAATCAATTATCACCTGATACATCTACAGCACAACATCTACTCAAGGATCATTGTGAAATTGGAGGTGGCAAGATTGGAAGGGACAGAGAATCAGGGAGTTTGCTGTGAGATTGTGTCTCCCAGTAATCTCAGAAGCTAAACTCATGAAATCTCATCAACATGACATCCTAAACACAAGCTGAACAAGGATAGCAACAAGAGACATGCTAAAGTGGGATGGCAGAAAGTTACAAAGCTTCAAACCTAGCAAAGGACCACAGGCAATTAAGGGAAACTAAGACCGGGAGAAAATGGACGACCACAGGGGAGAGCATACAAATTTGTTATCAAATATGAAATAGTCAGGCCATAAAATATATGTATATAAAATCAATATTATACAGATTGAACAGGTTGTATTTATATATTTGAGTGTGTGTTTGTGTGTGTGTGTGTGTGTGTGTAAAACAAAAATGAAAGAAAAAAGAGGCCATCAATTTTAAAGAGAACAAGAGAAGTGAGTACAGTGGAGGATTTGAGGAAGAGAAAGGGAGAAATGATTGTATTTTATTACTATATTATAATCACAAAATGTTAAATGATTTTTAAAAAGTTAATATTTTCTCTTTGTTCAGTGAGGAATGTGTATTGCTTTTTTGCCTAAAGGGCAGTTGCATTCAGGAAGAAGCTCAGGAAGATGACACAGTGTTGTAACACATCAGTCAGTTGGGCTCTATTTGCTAGTTGTAATCTATATAATAGATGAAGGAACTTATCCCACGATGGGCGTGCAGCTGTCATAAACAAATTCTCCAGAATTATCTTCCTGTGCATTTCTTGAGGTGGTCAGTGGAAACTTTGACTAGCCAAATTACTATGAAATATATTCTCTTAGTGACAAGGCACTGAGTGAAGTATGGAGAGACTGAAGTAGAACCATCTTGAAGACAAAGATGAAGAAGGAAAAGGAGAGGGAGGGGGAGGGAGGAAGGAGAAGAAAAATCATTTATTAGCAGTATTAGTATTATTAATGTTTTACAACTTACGGCACTGAACACTTAATTCTCAAATTACATTGACTTATTTTCTAAAAGAAGCAAAATGTAAAATTCGTCTTTTTGGAAAGTGAAATTTGTTTATGTATTTAATATGAATTTCTTCTGCCTAAGGACATCTTTAAAATGCTGATACAGGATTCTAGAAACACTTCAGTTCTAATGCTGAATCCTTGCCAGCATTCATTAAACAATAGTGGGAAGGAATCAACTGAAGAGAAGGCTCTCGTCTGCTCTGAGTCGTGCACAAGGTATTTGAGTAAGAAATTGGAATGAATTTAGGGGCTTAAGGATAATTTTCTGTTTGGAAAGCAAAGTAATTTCCTTCAGGCAGGCTATGGTAGTTAGAGTATTAGCAGGATTTTTTGAAGTAGTTACATCATGCTGTATTAAGAAATGATTTTAAAGCTTAGCAAAATATCGAATTTATTTTTAAGGTTTTGTTACAGGTTTCTCTTCAAATCTCAACTATTTCGCTTTTTTAAATTTAGAATATATATAATATATATATATATATACATTACATATATATTAGCATATAGTATATAGAATATATACTAGTACATATTTGTATGTTGGAAATGTATTTTCTCCTTATCAACACATGTTCATTCCTTATTAAAAATTATCTTTGTCCTTCAAGATATTTATTGAGTCTCTGTCATTGTGTCATTATGGCAGGAACTTGGAATATAAAGTGGAACAGATGAGGGTCTTCTCTGCCAGTAATGTGGCAAAGATGATGAATCAAAGTAATTGCAATAGCAAGATAGTATGGTAAAAAAAAAAAAATACCAAGTGTCAAGCTGTAGCATCAGCCCATAGAAGCATCACAAGGCTCTACTTGAGAGATCAGGACCATCCTTTGCAAAGAAGGAGATGGGTATGAGGAAACATGGCAGATGCAAAGTTTACCAAGCATGATGATTGGAGAGGAAAGGGCACACGCCAAGTTACAGATGAGTGCACGGCACATGTAACATCATGTGGTGATAGGTGATTGGACTGAGCAGCTGAAGGAAATATCCCTGCTGAGTTGTATTGGAAACATGCAATCATATGCACAAAGTCGAAGTGTTCTGATTGAAAACACATGAAAAGGAGTTCCATCCTTCATCAAGAGCAATCACAGATACCATTCTCTTAGCCCATTAACCTTTGACTTCCAAGAAGTAAGTCATCAGGAATGTAGCCTGAACATGGGAGATGCCATACAGGGTCTATGTTCTAAATTCAGAAAGAGGTGGCTACAAACACTGGCTCTCAGGACTCCGTGACCTTCGATTATATAATGACTCTGACTCTCAACTTTCTCGTCCATAAAATGAAGATGGTAATAACATCTACTTAATAAAGAATCTCAGAAAGCCTCAATAAAAAAATTCTGAATACTGAGCCAGAGAATAAATAAATAATAATGATTTTTATTGTGATGTGACTAGAAATTCTAACAACTGAAGAAAAGCCACAATTTAAAAAATCAGTGAAGTGTACAACAAAATAAAGTGGGCCACTGCCAATATGAACTGACTTGATATATTTGCACAGATTTCACATATTAGGGGCAACATTCTATTAGATATTTTCTTTAATTTCTCCTAAAACCAAACAAAACGTAGTTCCAATTGCTTAAGTTTTTTAATATTTCATAATTTCAAGTCATGGAGCTTACCCTGGTTTAATATTTAATGGGCACACTTCTATTTTTCTCTCATTGCCTAAATCATATCCAAGCGATGTAGTAGCCACAGTAATTTTATTGCTAAAAATATGCATTAAATTACGTTTGTGAAATCCGGTGGTTTTACATAATTTGCACATTGTTTAGCATCTTTCAATAAAAAAATCTTCCAGTTTCTAATATCTTAAATCTCCAATATTCCCAAACCTGTACCTCACCCTTGTCTCTCATGACTGAGGCCTATATTTCCATGGGAAATGACTGTTGTAACCCGTAAGGCAGTTTTAGATCCCAATGAACTGAGCTTATCACAAAGAAATGGACCTGATGTTTGTTACCATTATTAGCTCCTTAAGGAACTTTAAGACACACTCACAAGTACAAAATTCTTGTGTGTGTGTGTGTGTGTGTGTGTGTGTATGTGTGTTTGTGTGGTTTTTCCAGACAGGGTTTCTCTGTGTAGCCCTGGCTGTCCTGGAACTCACTCTGTATACAAGGCTAGCCTAGAACTCAAAAATCCACCTGCCTCTCCCTTCTTATCTCCTTTTAATAAGCTCAACTCTAAGTGGATCAAGGACCTCCACATAAAGCCAGACACACTGAAAGTAATAGAAAAGAAACTGGGAAAAACCCTTGAGGACATCGGTACAGGGGGAAAGTTCCTGAACAGAACACCAATAGCTTATGCTCTAAAATCAAAAATTGACAAATGGGACCTCATAAAATTACAAAGTTTCTGTAAGGCAAAGGACACCATCAAAAGGACAAATTGGACAAATTGGCAAGCAACAAATTGGGAAAAGATCTTCACCAACCCTAAATCTGACAGAGGGCTAGTATCCAATATATGCAAAGAACTCAAGAAGTTAGACTCCAGGGAACCAAATAACCCTATTAAAAATGGGGTACAGAGCTAAACGAAGAATTCTCACCTGAAGAACATCTTTAAAAATGTTCAACATCATTAGTCATTAGGGAAATGCAAATCAAAACAACCCTGAGATTTCACTTCACACCAGTCAGAATGGCTAAGATTAAAAACTCAGGAGACAGCAGGTGTTGGCGAGGAAGTGGAGAAAGAGGAACACTCCTCCACTGCTGGTGGGTTTGCAAGCTGGTACAACCACTCTGGAAATCAGTCTGGTGGTTCCTCAGAAAACTGGGCACCTCACTTCCAGAGGATCCTGCTATACCACTCCTGGGCATATACCAGAGGATTCCCCAGCATGTAATAAGGATAAGTGCTCCAATATGTTCATAGCCCTATTTATAATAGCCAGAAGCTGGAAAGAACCCAGATGTCCCTCAATGGAGGAAAGGATACAAAAAATGTGCTATGTATACACAATGGAGCCATTAGAAACAATTATTCAGCCATTAGAAGCAATGAATTCATGAAATTCTTAGACAAATGAATGGAGCTGGAGAACATCATCCAAAGTGAGGTAACCCAGTCTCAAAAGATCAATCATGGTATGTACTCACTGATAAGCAGATATTAGCCTAGAAACTTGGAATACCCAAGACATAATCCACATATCAAATGATGTCCAAGAAGAATGGAGGAGTGGTCCTTGGTTCTGGAAAGGCTCAGTGCAGCAGTGTAGGGCAATACCAAAACAGGGAAGTGGGAAGGGGTGGATGAGGGAACAGGGGGAGGGGAGAGGGGTTATGGGACTTTCAGGGAGTGGGAAGTCAGGAAAGGGGAAATCATTTGAAATGTAAATTAAAAATATATCGAATAAAAAAAAACACATTCCCATTCCAAATTGTCCACTTGCCACAAAACAAAGAAAAGGAGAATCTTAACAAAGCCACTGATGAAAAGATGTATAAATTAACGTATAGCCAGATGAAAATGACTTTTTGAAGATTCACAATGGCGATACAAATCTCAGATCCCTGCTTTCTACATTATGTAACCCTAATTCACCAACATCTTTCATCTAAAGAAAACAAAAACATTTTTTTCAAATTTCTTTACCAGTTTGCTTCTCCATACAGGTATTTTTATGTAGCTTAGTCAGTCACAAGTTTCCTACCTTAACCTTCTAAATGTTGTACTACAGTTTTCCTTTACCATGTCAAGTTTGCATAAGCTCAATTTTGTTCTATTTTAATGTGTGTGTATATATATAATACATAATATATAGTGTATAATAAATAATGTATAATATACAATATATAATATACTATATACTATATACTTTATATTATATACCATATACCATATACTATATACTGATATATGATATAAGATATAATGTATAATGTTTAATATATAATGTATAATACATAATATATAATGTATAATATGCAATGTATAATATACAATATATAATATATAATATGCAATTTACAATATATAATATACTATATGCCATATACTATATACTATATACCATATACTGTATACTATGATATACAATATACAATATATATTATATATGATATATGATATACAGTTATAATATATGATATGATGTATATGTATTATATATATGAATATATAATATATGTATTATAATGTATATGATATATGGTATATGGTATGTGGTATGAGGCATGTGGTATATGGTATATGGGATGATATGTGATATATGATATGGTATGATATGTGAAATGTGATAAATATATAATATATATATATGAGTATTTTCTTTGCATGTATGTCTGTCCACCATGTTATTTCCTGGCATTCTCGTGGGACAAAAGAGAGCATCAAATGCCCTGGAATTGAAGTTACAGATATCTTTGAGCCACAGTGTGAGCCTTAGGAATCAAACATAAGTCCTCTGGAAGAGAACAGTGTTCTTAATTGCTCAGACATCTCTCCAGCCTTCTTATCAATTTTTTAAAATAAACAAATGTTAAACAATAGTGCTCCTCTCAGGATCAACATTTATTATAGTTGAAAATGTAACCGTTTGGTTACAAGAGAGTGTAACCATAGCCCCTCACAGGTGACTTCCACAAGCATGGATTAAGGAATGATTGATATCTCAAATCAAACTAACTAGTATCCAGCTCCAACTCTTTATGGAAGAGAGTGATGGTGTTACACATTCTTATAGGAATGCTATACAATTGCAGTGTGCTATTATATACAAATACTTATTACAAGTGAAGATGCCAATATCACCAATATGACTAAGAGATGTAGGAGGCAATAGTGGCAGAAAGTGCTAACAACAGTTGAGATGGAGTAGCGAATGCTGTGATAGAATAGTTATAGATGAAATGGCTTCAGTAAGCCACAGTCATCATAATGGCAGTGCTGTTATTGGCGGTGCCAGTACTGTGAATGCATGATTGAGAACAATAACTCCTTACTGCTACACTGGACTTCACTATGCATTTTCCTAAAACTGCTGTCTTCTCTCCTCCCTTGCCCTCTCCATAGATAACAATTTGTTGTGTCTAGGGATGGACCACTTAAAATCATTTCCACTATCAAAAACATGCTCAGGATTTTGGGGTAAGATGATGATTAAAGAAGATAAGAGCAAAGGGGGCTCTTCGGAATAGAGAACTCTCACAAAGAGAGTGTAGTGGGCCAGATAAAAAGCATGTAGAGAAAGCAATGCTGCAAGCCAAGGTATATGGCTGCCAGGCAGGGGCAAGAGGAAGCCAGATGAAGTCTCCTCCATTAAGTAAGCTAGGTAGCCCTGCTGAAAATAGATGAAGAGTCAAGACAGTAGTGGCAGGATTCAGTGAGAGGACAGCCCACAATACAACAATATGAAAGAAAAATTCATCAAAGATTTTATATTTAGGAAAACACACACACACACATACACACACAATTACAATTAATGAAAGAGGAGGCCAGAAATATGAAGAAGAATGGTGAGGGTATATGGGAGGAAGGTGGAAGGGTATATCTGTATATGAAGGAAGGAATGGGAGAAATGATTTTAATTATGATCTCTATATATCCATATATACATATGTATATATGGATAGATAGAATGAAAGAAAGAAAGAAAGAGAGAAAGAAAGAAAGAAAGAAAGAAAGAAAGAAAGAAAGAAAGAAAGAAAGAAAGAAAGAAAGAAAGAAAGAAAGAAAGAAAGAAAGAAAGAAAGAAAGAAGGAAGGAAGGAAGGAAGGAAGGAAAGGAAAGAAAGAAAGAAAGAAAGAAAGAAAGAAAGAAAGAAAGAAAGAAAGAAAGAAAGAAAGAAGAAAGAAAGGAAGAAAGAAAGGAAGAAAGAAAGAAAAAAGATAGATAGAGAGAGAGAGAGAGATGGATGGATAGATTCTCATTCGGGTAAGAAATATTAACTGAATGAGAATTAGAAAGCTACCTTTTCTGAAGACATGGTCATTTTCTTCTTCAAGTCCTTAGTCTTTACATTAACTATTTAAGGAACATAGCAAATATAAATATCTAGAAAGCTATGATCGAATGCATCCTAAAATGTAAAACACAAACTTTTAAGTGAATGCAATCACTTTTCTCTGGTATGAAACCTGGAGAAACTAATTTCTTGCCTGGGGAGATTTCTAAAGACAGTTTTCTTATAGGAATGTTCTAGAATTGATCCTTCTTGAATGTGACACAATGTATCCAAGCTCCACTTTGTTTAATTCAGGCTTTGTTGTAGGCCCCAACATTAATATTTAATCATGTGGTAATCCCTTCTTCCTCTCCTTGATTTAGAACCCTAAGCAAAGTTCTAGCTCAGCTTAAAAATGCAACAATTGTCAGAGCTTTGGATTCTTGCTTTGTTTTCCATCTGAATAAACCATCTGTTTACTTTTATCTATAGGCTTGTTGCTTGGCTTTCACCTTTTAATGGAGACATTTTTTATTTATTTTCTATATTCTTTGTTTACATTCTAAAAGCTTTCCCCTTTCCCAGTCCCCCCCCCCATATGTTCCATAAGTCCTCTTCTCTCCATTCATTCTCCTATCTTTCCCCCTCCCTTTTCTCTGTCCTGGTACTCCCCTACAATGCTGGATCAAGCCTTTCCAGGATCAGGGCCTTCTTTTTCCTTCTTCATGGGAATCATTTGATATGCTAATTGTATCTTCGGTATTCAGAGCTTCAGGGCTAATCATTGATAAATGGATATTAATGGAGACAATTTAAGGTAAACCCAAAACTAGGCTGTGCCTAACTGGAAAATTTGGCAAGTGTAGTCTGTCAGTGCACAGAATTTTTACCGGACTCCTTTGAGTTAGTTTAATAATAATCCCAGATGCCTGTCTTTTGAAACATTTCCATTAGTAGAGCCAGTTATTTGTATGTAGACATTCATAGTAGTTTCTTTTGCTTCTGCATAGTTCTGTGATATCAGTCGCAATGTCTCCTTTTATATATTTCCTTATATAATATATATAATATGTAAAAGGTTATATATAAATATATAGAATACAGTTTTTCATTTATTTTATATTTCTTATTTAAGAGATTATTTAGCTCTTCTCTCTTTTTTTCTAGTGTAACATTTGTCAAATGTGTTTATATTTTCAAAATATTAACTCATTTACTTGATTTTTGGCTTATAGTGTCATTTATTTTTGCTCTAAAGTTTGTTTTATACTAAAATTTTGCTGATTATTTTGTTGTTTGGAGTCTTTGAGGGGGTATTGTTAGGTTGTCTATAAAAAAATTTTTGATTTACTGTTAGTGTATTCATTAATATTATAAACAAAGAACTAATAAAAAGGTATCTCATTAAACAAACAAACAAACAAACTCCCTCCCTCCCAGACATTTTGGAATGCTCTCTGATGATGAACTTAGAACATACATGTTCATGGGTAATCACATACTCATTCATTTGGTAGGGCAGATGGCTTGCAACTGCTGGGTGGTAGGCTACACCTGACATGAGTCATAGCAAAAGTCATTCAGGAAACAGCAGCTGTGTGCAGGCACTAGGAAGAAGCTACGTTTCCATGGGTCCATGCAGTTCAAGGAGGGCTTTCTTTCATCTGTCTCCCTCAATCATCTTACACAAAATGTTATTGGTCTCATTTCATACTCAGAGCCTAGAGTTTAAAGAAAGTGGCACGATTAGCTTCTAAACATTTTAACATTATGGAAAATTTTTGCTTAGTTTATCTTTGCTTGATATCATATTGTGCTTTAACTGCATGTCTTTTCAATTCTTTGCCCCAAACCCCATTCTGCTTAACCCCATGGATTAGAGCAATGCAACCGCAGCAGAACTAATGAGTTTTCTCCATTCTCCTGTCCATAGGGCCTAATCTGACAGCAAAATCATGCAGGTCCCAAAGGATATATTGTCTCTTTCTGTGTAATCATAAGCTTTAGGAACAAAGTAAGCTGAAGCTATTTGTGGCAACCTGTATTATGGCCAGCTTGGGCAGTGCTTTCAACATAGGAACTCTGATCAATAGTAGGAAAGTTAGAGGATTCTCCCTACAAAGTTAGAAGTCACTGACCTACAAAGCAGGCTTCTGCTGGATTTCTCTCCAATTAGACTATGCTCGGTTCTCAGTCCCCCAACACCCATCTATATCCTCTTCTGGCAGTGTTAGCCCATAATAACCAGAGGATGATGACTGGAGTGACAGGGATTTTTCTTTTTCATCATTTGGGTCGCAAAATGCTGGCATGAGGCCATGCTCCATCACTCACCAGCTTTATGGCCTTGAGCAAGTTACACAAGCCAATATCCAAACGTGTATCCATTGCAACAAAGAGAATAATAGGAAAATCTACTCCTGTAACGTTGTCTTCATGCACACAGTGTAAATTCCCAGTAAGCTACAGCTTTGGTATGGTCACAGTACTGAGCAACAGGACTATGTGAAGAAGGTAAGGGGATAAGGCATAGATGGACCTTTCAGAGACTCATCTGTACTACATAAAATGACTCAGTGCTACACAGCTTAACTTTTACATCACATGCTGGGTGAATTCCCAGAAAATGTGTGTGTTGATGGCGAGGAGGAGGTCAGGAATTCTGGCTTTATTTAAGGTATATTTGGTGCCATTGTGCCAAAGAGCAACAACTTAATGATATGGAGAGACAATTAATACTGACTGATTCCTTGTCTCATCTTCTGCTCCCCTAGACAACTCACTTTACAGATCAGAACTCTGAAACACTGCAAATGATGCATGAACCTATACCACTAATAACTGGAGCTCAGATGTGAAAGCAATCACATCTAGCTTCAGTTCCACACTGTCCTCCACACTGCTATTTACCATGGTGGACCACTGTAATAATCCCAGGTGTTTGAATGCCACCCAAATTTTCCCATCCCTTTATATCATAACCTCCCACACATAAGCCTAGCTTAGCATCTCTAAGATAAGCATATCTTAAATTACTGACCCAAGAGAATTGTGTGATGATCATCCCTTTTGAAGGCAGTTTATTCCGACAGCTCATCACCCACCTTCCACACTTTCCTTATTCTGCACAGCACCCAAGGAACTGTAGTATGTCTGCCCAAGATATAATAAAGGTGTCATCCAGTGGTGTAGATTATCTCCTAAACTATTTACTTATTGGGTGTTCCATTAAAGAATTATCTGCCTCTACCTATGAAGCAGAAGCTACATTTGCATCTTTCTATTTCTAAGGTAAGGTTTATAAAATGATCCCAGGAAATAACCAACTCATAGCTGAAAGGAAAGTGAACTTCACACACATTTACTTCCTTGCTCCATTGTGTTGGTCTTCATCTCTTACCATTGAAAATTAAGTGCCCACCTAAGCAATCTGCTTGTCAGTGTTGGTACCTGGCCATACAGCACATACACGGCTGGAAGCTACTAATTTATGAACTTTTCACTAAGCCTCAGAAGACCACTTCTCTGTAGTTCTTCAATACTCAATAACAGTCCTTTAAGGTTGAGATAGAAGTTACAAATGAAGCTTTGAAACAACCTTAAAATAGCTCTGCAGCGTCCAAAAGGACTGTCCTCTCCTCTCCACTCATGACCAGATTTTATCCTGTACTTACGCGACCCTGTCAATAAGCCACGGCAGTGAAGGGCTGCCTGTGTGATGAAGTACAATGTAATTTTAGCACACATCTTGTTCTAACAGGAGCATAGCCTCAGATGCTTCTGTAATGCATAGCCGTCATACAAAGGCCTGGGTACATCATCCAGCCACATTCCTTTTCTTCCAGTTTCACTCCAAATATTCAGATATTTACTCTAAAATAAAAACTTGCTTGTTTCCTGTTTACCAAAAACTTTAAGATGTTATTTCAATATATACCCATTCAAATAGAAATACAAATAAGATGAAGTATATAGCATTCAAGGACTTTTTAATGCTGCATATATAAGACTCCTCTCAGAAAGCTATAACACTTGTTAAAATCCAGACTGGACCAGCATCAAAAGAATCTTCTTTATTTCTTTAAAGTCTTTCATCCATGAACTTTTGCAGGTATTGTAAGATCACATTAAATCATTGTTTTGTTTTGTTGGATGCTCTGACATCTAGGGGAGGCTGTGATGGGAACCAACTAATACCCCTTAAGAACCAAAGAGATTACTCCTATTGTTGGGAGTGCTGCTGGACACCAGCCACTTGAGTCTCTCAAAAAAAATGTTCTCATCCTGTTTGCCTATTGACGAGGATAGGGTACCACCCATCCCACCGCCATCCACACACTGACTTGGGTTACAACCCTTCCAATGTCACCAAGATCAATACTGAGCCTTACGGGAACAAAAAGTCCTGATCTTACCCAGAGTACTCTGGACAAGTACCACATCCTCAGTTTTGTAGCATTACATGGTATCAAGTAAGATCTTGAAGGGTTTCCCAGCAGCCTCACTTCTCTACACAACACAGCTTGGTTCTTTTCCTTCTCTCCTTAAGTCCACAGTTCTCAATCTGTCAGTCATAACCGCCTTTGGGTGTAGAACAGCCATTTCACAGCAGTCACCTAAGATCACTGGAAAGCATAGATATTTACAGTGATTCATAACGATCGCAAAATTACAGTTAAAGGGCAGCAATAAAATTAATGTTATAGCTAAGAGTCACCGTGCCACGGGGAACTGTATTAAAGGGTCAAAGAATTAGGAAGGTTGAAAACCACTGCCTTAGGTAGTACTGGTTCTGTAGCCACTATCATGCACCATTTCTCATGCCAGTGCATGGAAATGTAGTCTACAGCGACGGCAGGGCAGCACATTAGAGATGAACCCTGAAGAACTACAACTGAGGTCTAGAATGATATGAAGTCTGAAAATTGCAAAGATACAAAGCAGAGAAATTGGATAAGGAAAGATTCGCTGAATGCTAACAATTGTGGAAACTGAGCAATGAGTTGTGAAGGCTCCATGTAATATGATTCTTTTGTATAGGGTTGGAAGTCTCCATTTTAACATGTTTTAAAACATTATTTCCACACTTCTCAAAGAACTAACTTTCCAAGCAAGTTGTCTATTATCTTGGGATATATTCACTGTTCCTTTGTTCCTAACAAGAACCTAAATGAGCCAGGAAATTTGCCCCAATCACTTTCTGTGGCACAGAATCATCCCTATCACTCTGAGTCTGAGTTATTCAGAAGGGCCTCATTAATGCTAATGAAAATGTCATACATTAGCTAATGAACAGACAACCTAGTTGCAGAGGTCTGGAAATCAAGGTTTGCCTGATGGGGGCATTTTCCTCAGAGGTAACCTAGATGTGTGGAGTGTACTGGACTATAAAAATTCCCTCAGACACTGGGAAGAGGAAGAACTATGGCAAAAGCCAGGGGAAAACAGACCAGCCTAGCTGAGCCAATTAACTATGTGAGCTGTCGCCCAGGCGGCTGGAACCAAGAGCTGTAATTACTTCTTGCCTGGAACATTACCCTTCCTTGAAGTCCTAGGACAGGGACCTGTGGGCAGCTCAGGGGCACTTGGTAAATAAGAAGAGAGGTGTGGTTCTTTTCTTCTCAGCACACTGAAGAACAGAATGGATCTCTTAGCAACTGATAAGTAGAAAAAAAATACTCTCAATAATGGAAGACAACTGGGTTTGTCATTTGGCCTTTCCCCTTGAGACTCCCCTTCTTCACGTAACCAAGGCTTGTTGTCATGCAGCCATCTGCCGTTCTTCTGAAAGCCTACTTCCTTCTGAAAGAGTCCCTTAATCTCAGAGGCATGAAACTAAACCTGTATCTCTATCCAAATCAATTCTATTCCGAAGTTTCTTTTGTGAACTTCCTTGGGGTCTCTCCTCCTTTTCCCATTTGCAGCCATTGACTGAATCCTCTAAGGATCCCTCAGAAGGCCACTGCTTTCCATTTGAGGGTGTCTCTTTGATGTTGACAGGTGTGTCAGCTTGGAAATTGTGTCCACAGCAGCCTGTGATGAAAGGTTTACTTCCAGCGTGCAGGGTTTAGGAGGATTGTGCTTTATCCAGAACAATATAAAACTCCCCTCCCTCCTCTACCTCTAACCAGCAAGGGAGTTTCATCAGAAGCCTTCATCTCTAGCCCACCACTTGCTGGCATCTATGTGGGTCCCTTGTGTTGGATGCTGAATATACATTTTTAACATTTCAGTTCATTTGCTCTCTTGGAGTTGATGCACCAACTCCAAGACTCTCTATTGTATTCTGATTCTCCTTTAATACAGGACTAAAGAGAGGCTTAGAAACCAGATGATATGTTCAAGGTTAGCCACATACATTCATGGCCAGCCTCTGCCTGTGTTAGCCTGATCTCAAAGACTAGGGGTAAGGCATGAAAATGAGCTGATGTATGCCTTCAAGGTTTTCTAATGTGGTTTTGCTTTATATGTGGAATATGGAACTCAGAAAGCATCTTGGAGAAAATTTAATTTCATATTACTCAGTGTATTAAGGAACAAGCTAACTGACAAAGACAGAGTAAGTTCTCCAAGACAAATGTATACTGGACAAGGAGAACCTCAACATCAGCTCCCTGTCCCCATTCATGCCATAGACACTCCACACATCTAGGCCAGTCACAGCCTGACCCCAAGTACTGGGAGATTTGGATATGAACTGTAACCCAGCAGTAATTTAAGAATTTATCTGTATGTGCCTATTGAGAGGTACATTATTTTCCATCTTGGAAGTCATTAAACTACCTCCCATCTCTTCTTTTGCTTTCTCCCTTGGAGAATGCAGATGCCAATATATGAGTATTTGCAAGAAGGGAAGAACTCAGCTCCAAAAGAGGCAATTCTTTTTATAATCACCTGTGATTTAGATTGCAGGCACCCTCACTGCTCTGTTTCTGCAAGAGTCTTTGTGCTCTGCCAAAGTGCCTTCCTGCAGGTAGCCCAAGCAGTGACATAAATACAGTCACTGTGTCTAAGTCAAGCTCAATGATGGGTTACGTATATGATACTGGTTGCTTCTATCGCCTAATGATCTCATAAGCATCCTAATTTTGTGTATCCATCCTATATCATGTTTACACAGTGGTGAAACTGTTAAGTGACAGATTTCTCAGTGTGTGCCCAACAGTGAGCTGTACCAGTATGGCTGAAAGCACTGAAAGGATTCATCTAATTGAGATAGGCTGTAATTCCAAGATAGCTGCTGAATTATCACTCCCAATTGATAACTGATAGTTGCTTCCAAATGTGAACAGCTAGAAGCCAGCACCACTCTGGAAGCTCCTGAGATGAAACACTACTAGAATGAGTATATTTCCGTCCATGCCTCTTCTGCACCTAATGCTTTCCCCTCCCTTTTCCTTAAAAGAATCTTATTCAAACATAATAGTACTTTTGGAAATCCTCATTTTCCAATGAATATGAAAAAAAAAAAACTAATGGGCATGAGGTAGGAAGGATACCACACTAAATATGCTAGAAAAAAAAAACCCAGAAGTACACACAAACATATGCATGCTGTTTGCCATGGGTGGTTGGGCTTGGGGACCTTGTAGTGAGTGACATGTTCTCTTCTACCTATTGCTAAAGTTGTTTCTTATAGGACACATTTGTGCATCTTATACTGCAGGAGTAAAAGAGTTTCTTTTCTTCCTTCTTTCTTTCTTTACTTTCCTTCTTTCTTTCTTCTCTCCTTCCTTTCTTTCTTTATTTTTTAAGGAAAGTGAAGCACTAAAATAAAACTATAGAGAAATAGCCCCTGGCCAGGAGATGGGTCTTCATGCAGAGCTGTCATCAGCAACCTGAGCCAGAAAAGATGCTACCATTTAAAGCTTTTTGCCTTTTAAACCATGAATAGGCTGAGAGCCCTTGCCTGGTGACAGCAGGAAGACAGCAGGACCAGAGCAGGGAGGGGAAGAACTCAGTTCCAAAAGAGGGAATTCTTTTTATAAACACCTTTGATTTAGATTGCAGGCACACAGTTCTGTTTTCGCAAGAGTCTCTGTGCTCTGCCTAGGTGCCTTCTTGCAGGTGGCCCAAGCCAGCAGGCCCCTTGCAACCCACCATCTCTGTTCCCTTTGTGCTAAGCTTTGATGGACTCCTATCAAATAGAAGGAAAGAGGTTCAGCATAAACCTCTAAGAATCTGTGTGTCCAAATGAAACAGCAGTCTAAAAGAATGCAGGGACAGGTAGAGATAAAGCATGCTTTAATGCTCTTAAAGAAAAGAGAAAGTTCTGCGAGGAAGAAAAAGAACAACTCTTCCTTTCTTGGCCATAAATGGTTCCTCTCCTACCCCCATAGCTGCCCTCCTTTAAGAAAGCAATAATCAAGGCATCATTTCCCTGAAAACCTTAGCTGAATTCCAAGTCTTATTGAGCTGCCAAGGTAGCTGGGAGTGGGGATAAGAGGTTGTCATCCAGTTTCATGCACTCTGAAATGTAATCTCAGATCCTGGGATGCTCCTGGGGCTTCTGCACTAAAGCAAGTATGGAGATGTGCTAATGGGAGCTGAGGATTTGATTAGAAAATGCTAACCCAAGAGGAGAAACTGCAATAAAAACACAAGCCTAGCTGGGATGTGCAAGTTTTCCAAAGGCTTGTGTTGATGTCCATAAGATGAGACAACAAAGATATTGCACAGTGCCCAAGCTGTATGTGAGAACTGGAAATGGAGGGGATAGCAGGACATTCCTTTGAATGGGACTTCCCTTCAGAAGCATCTGCACGAAGCTGCCTCTGCTCTGGTGCTGGTGCTGTGACCTTGCTAGTCGAATAATACTGGCCCTGTGAATGATTTTATATGACCTTGATAGACTTAAGCAAGAGAACCCTATAAAAAGGAAAAGCAACCAGTTCCAGTCGGTAATGTGTTTCCTTCAACTAGCTTTATGTGTGGCCTTGACACACTGGACCAGGCACTTAGAATAAACTGGAAAACAAGCACAGTCATGTGCTGGACATAATCCTGGCACTTGGGAGTCTGAGGCAGGAGGATTACTATGATTTCCATGCTAATATAGGATATAGAATAAGGTACTGTCTCAACAACAACATAAAAAGCATAAATAAACAAAATCTAAATAAAATACAAATAGGTATGTACCGCTACCATATGTACCTATTATTTAGGAAGACAGACACTAATCTCATATAAATTATATACAACTAAGTAAAAAATTAAAGCTGCAGTAAATAACTGATATGAAGTATTGAGGTGTTGACAGTTAATCCATTGCAATCTTTTCAGAGAGTTCTAGCTTACTAAACAATGCATACATGTATACAGATTGAAACACAAAAACTGACCTAGAGTGCTGGAGTTCACTGAAGTAGCTCTGAGTCATAGGATAGGCATAGTTACCAACTGCTGCTTTCATTGTACAGATATGAAAAGAGAATAGTGTCCCCAAATGCCTAGACCAATAACTATCATGCAGCAGAGAGGCATTCAGCTCAATTCCAGGAGAAGAGGCAAAAGACAGAAAAGGCTAGAGGTTGGGGCTGTTCAGGAACTAAGACCAAGCATCTATTCTCTCATGTCCCTATTTTTTCTTAAATCCTTTATCATTAAATACGATTAACTATGTCTTAGCCCAGGGTGTTGTTTGTGTTTGCATTGAGACATCTTTTTTTTTTAATTATTTTTTACACTCAAGATTTTATTCCCTTAACCCTATCCACCCTCTGACTGTTCCACATCCCATACCTCCTCCCCAATCCCCTGCCCTGAGTCTCCATGAGGAGGTCCCCACCTTCCATCCCCCACCCTACCTGACCTCTAAATGTCCTGGGGTCTCCAGTCTCTTGAGGGTTAGGTGCATCATCTCTGATCTTAATGACCTATTTCATCTACCTTCTGCCTAATCAAATTTTGAACTCTGAAGCATATCACTCAAATCTTTAGGGGCACTTTAGGTTTTGTTTCCTTCACCGTAAAATTTCCACACAAATTTAAAATGCATACTAATAAAATTGTTCTATGGTGACTCTGAGTCATCTTCCCTGGTTTCCCATCCTGAAATGTTTCTAGCTACTAGCATAATGTGACCCCTCTGTAGGGAGAGCTGTAGTCTGGGCATATGATGAGAAAACCTTACACATGGCTTACAAAGTTAACAAGGCCAGAACCACACTCCAACCACAGATAAGAGCTTGGGGTGAAGAGTCATTATGCACATGGATTATCACAAATCCACTCACAATGCTGCCTCAGCACTGTTTTAAACAACAGCTTTTTCTCAGGTTCCTTCACAGGAGCTTCCTGTAGCAATACATGGAACTTAGCTGTAGCTTCAACTTCTGCTTTACAGACTTGGCAGGAAAATAATGTAAAGGCTAAAAATAACTATTCTGTCCTCTGTTCTTTCCAAAGAATTTGGAGCACTCCCTTTCCTTGTAATCAATTTTTAAAGAGTAGTATCTGCTCTTGAGGTCCTCACAAACAATAGAGCTAAACTCAGCGCTAATGAGCTGTGTGCTGTGTGAGTTCACACATAGTGTCAGATGGAGATAAAGCACTGCATGCCACAGTAGGGTGACTACACACAGTAGGAGTTAATGAACAGAGCTTTGCACTGTATGCAGTGCAAGCTACAATCTAATTTAAGAGTTTGAACCATGGACAATGTAAGCACAAGTGTGTTCACGGCACAGCACAGTAGTATAAAGCAAGCTCACGAAGGACAGTAGTGTGATTGCTAAAGTGTGTGATCACACTATGAAATGACAGACGCTACCACAGAGAGTATGAAGGACTACCCAGCACAGTTACATGAACTGTCTATCATACACAGCCTTATTCCATATTTAAAATATGGCTATAGTCTAAAATCATTTCAAAATAAAAGCCTGTGCTAAGGAAGCCTTCGCTACCATCTTCATGGTTTTGAAGCAGGCCCCTTGTCCCACTGTCTGTTACAAAAACAGTTATGGACTAATGTGCCTAAATATTTACTGTAGTGTAACTTCAAATTTGATTCTGAGTCCTTATTGAAAAGTATGAGACCAATGATTACAGAATTCTTACTGCTGGAGAGAGAGAAACTTCCTTGCTCCTTGGCACAAGTAAAGCCTTACCCAGAAAATCCATTTGAAGGACTTAACAAATCGGAACCAAACACTACAGAAGAGAATGTTCTCAGAAGTGCTTTTACAACAAATACAGTGATAAATATCAAATGATTCCTGATGTGATCTTCCACAAAACCTCAAGATAGAGCCACAGGGTAATTCAAGAGAGCCAATTCTAAGGAGGAAAGTATATGGCTGTGAGTTTCCCACAATCCACCGGGAAACAATGGCAGAATGTCCCGGGTAGACAGGAAGACTCTAGCTCTGCGTCATTCCAACAAAAATCTCTTCAATTTTATATTTAGAACGTTGACTCTAATCTATCTTAGAATGAATTTGAAGAAGCTAATTGGAGACATTTCATTTGTAATAACATTTAGTTGTTAAAAAGAAAGAGAGAAACTATTAAGTAAGTTATTCAATGTCTGGGAGGGAGTAAATGTGTACTAGTTGCTAAGCTAAGAGACAAGCTAGAATGCTTAAGCATAGTATCTATCACATTTGCAACATTGTAGTCAGCATCTAGAAATTACCTAGCCAATGATGACTGAGTTAGTATTCTTAGTATTACTATGCTTATATAATACTCATTTCTTTAGCTAAGAAACAGGTCTAGACTATTAACCTGTCCAATGGCATAAATATAATACTTCTCAGAGCCAAGTCTGAATTCATGTTCCAGTTCCAACATTTACTGACAATATGACTTTGGGAAACTTACTTAAATTCTACATGCCTCAATTTTAATAGCTGTTAACCTGGGATAAAATAACAACCTCTGTTGCAGGATTTTTATGATGGTTAGTAAAAGGTTTAACTAATAACCTATGATATAATAACAATGTATGTAGGCCAATAACTAGCACTTAGTAAATCCTCAATGAATGATAAGTTTTTATACTAAACAAAAATTAAGTTCAATGCTTTAGACAGAGAGGCCACCACAGAAGCAGTGCTTTCAGTTAGATCAAAAACTACTTGATGGAACTTTGGTTGAGAAACAAGCTATAGTAAGATTTTTCCTGAAGATGCAAAAGTAATATTCCATAACACATGAATAATGTTTTGCTACAGTCTTCTACATTTTATAAATCATTACTGATAGCACATTTGGTGAACTGTATTGATTATAAAGCAATCAAAGTATGCCTGGACTAAAAAAGAGTGTAGATAGTAACAGAGATCTCCCATTTGTGAGGCTAATGTAACCTGTAACGTTGTGTTCCCTTTAAGTAATATGGGACTTCTACATTGCTTTCCTTGTGTCTGCTAATCACTCATATAACCTGTTTTAACTATGTAAAAATTTGAATTACTTCTCCTAACTCAGGTTATATTGAAGCACTAAAAATGAATAACATTCATAATGAATATGTAACCATGACCTTAAGATAAAAAAGGCATTAAAGTATATTGATAACTTAAGAACAATCAAGCATTAGGTTTACATTTTAACAAGACCCTTGAACTACCTATTTAAATGGATCTGAAGTTCAAATACTGCTGGAATCCCTCCTATACTCCTTTTTAAGTGACTATTTCATTTGAACTGAGACAGAGGACAAATTATCTTCCAGTATGAATCATTTTTTAATCATATTCAGATTCACTCTAAGGTCAAAATTGTGTTTTCTCAACAAAACAGCCTGAGATATCTAACCTAGAACAAGCATCTTGCTACATAACTACATTACCACGTAAAATTGTTACATATAACATCACTCCCATCATATTGCTCACAGTGAAAATGAGTGAGCAAACATACTTAACTAGCTTTGTGTTGAGCACAGCATAGCCTTGACCCTAAGATGAAATGACATGTTAAAAAGAGCTTAAATATAGCACATTCTCACTTAAAGGAGTGGACTATCCATCTCTCATCTAAACTAACTTTGTTTTTTAACCTGGTTCTAATTAAACTTTATTTTATTTTTTGTTTCTGTATTAGATATTTTCTTTATTTACATTTCAAATGTTGTTCCCTTTCCTGGTTTCCCCTCCAAAAACCCCCTATTCATCCCTCCTCCCCCTGCTCACCAACCCACCCACTCCTGCTTCCCTGTCCTGGCATTCCCCTATACTAGAGAATTGAGCCTTCTCAGGACCAAGGGCCTCTCCACCCTTTGATGTCCAACAAGGCCATCCTGTGTTACATATGCAGCTGGAACCATGGGTCCCTCCATGTATATTCTTTGGTTGTTGGTTTAGTGCCTGGGAGCTCCTAAACCAACTCTTATGCCCTAAGGATCTTCCCTTATTTTCTGATCTCCGTGAATACAAAACATGGCTGTCACCATACACGGGAATTTATCCTTATTTCTGTGAGTGATTAGTACCCAAATTAGTTCTATTGATGACGTAGGTTACAGTAAATTAGGGAATCTCTGCTATAGATTTCAGATACTTTCTGATGATTTTCTTAGCTTTGGGGTTAATAGAAATTAGCAGTCTGCTAATTTTTATTATATTACAAATGGTTTTAGTTTTAATAGTTAAAAGAATGTTAGATTAGGTAGAAAGGAGAGCAATAATCATTAAGAAGACCTAAAGATAGCCCAAAATAATTTGGCTACTTTTGCAACATTGCAAATCTCCACAATCACAAAATTCTAGTCTATCAGTTGGCCATAGAATCTTTAATATAGGTATAGTCCCTTACCTCCACCCTGGGAACGTCTGTGTTTCTATATCTAATATCCTTGTGTGTCTAGACTCAGTCTGATACACCAAGGAGCAAGAGTCATAGCTTTTTTCTTTTTTTCACCCTAAGCTAGAATTATTTAATAGAATTATAAAAAAAAAAACCCACTATGTCAAAATCAGAATAAGTAGTCATGGGTATATTTCCCTTTGGATGCCTATATTCAGTCATGGTTTCTCGCTATTCTTAAATTAGCAAAAAATACAGAATGAAGGTAGTGTGTCAGCAGAAGTGTTGTATTAAAGCTATCGGCCCCAGAAAACAGAAAACACAAAGTAAATTCGTGCAACCATTTGCAACTTTGTTGGGCATCAGAAAGTACTTTACTATGATAAACCACAATCATAATACTGTGGGCAAATCATCAGGTGAAGTCTACCCTTTGCTTATAGAATTCCCAAGTTTAGCCATCCTAAAAGGGTAAAGACAAAAACACACCCCTATATAAAATATAAGCAGTTTACTTTCTGTAGGATTTCTCTGAACTTCAGATTCTAGAGTAAGAAGATACCTTTTCACAGACTCCTATAGATTTTAAGTTAAACAAGATTTCTACTAACCATAACACAGTTATTACTATCATTTCAGCACTACTGTCACAGATGCAGAGGACGTTTCCCCCATTTCTCAGTCTCAAATGACTATTCTTCAGTCAAAAATCAATCAGCAATTCATTAAGTTCCACATCATGGAACATGCATTTTGGCACTGGTACCATTTTTCCTGGCCTTTGACATTCTCTTACATAACATTTCAGTACATGACTGAAATAGTAAGTTCTGTATTCAAACTATGACAGCCAATTCAAAGAAGGGGGAACTAAAGTTTCCCAGTCATGTGTTGATTCCTTACCGTGACTGCCAGGTTCTTCTATATACCATGTTTAGCATAGTTATCTTCACAGGAAAGAACCCAGTCCAAAATGTCATTAGTGCCAAATTTGAATAAGAGTACACTGGCCTAACTGTGTATCTTTACAGCAATATTCTACAGTATTAGAATAATAAAACTTCAGATATTTATGTGGTTAGATAAGTAAATGGCCAAAACCATTTAACTGTGAGACACTACTGTGTAGTATATTGAATATAGGGAGTGGTAGAAATTGGAGATTGTAGGTCCTTTATTCAAGTGGTATTGTCTATCAATAAACTGAGACCTAGAAACCTGGGACCATCTGAGATTGTTTAAGATGTGTCACTTTGAAAGGCATTCACATTAAAGAATCAACACATGAGTCATAGCTTTACAGACCCAGATTCTGAGTTCTTCCCAAGCAACACAAAGTAGATCATGCTGTACTGGCAAATCTCGTCCCTGGAACAAAGCCAGCAGAACAGGGCGTGGGCCTCCACAAGTGTTAATGATGGTGTGGGCATAAGGCTTATTTGTATAATATATATATAATATATGTATATATTATTTATATATATTATGTTTGTATAATATATGTATACATATATAATTTTCTGTTCATCCTTTGAGAGGAATATCCACTTTGCCAAGGTTAATGATTTCATTTTAACTAGAGACAGAAGGCAAGAGTGTGGTTAATAGCTCAGCAAAATCATTAATGCTGAGATCTTCAGGACAACCCTTCAGACAATGAGAAAGAACTCTGAAAACATAAGTTAAAGAATATATAACTTCTAAAATATGCAAAATATAAGGATGCAGTATGAATTGTATAAGGTGCTTTGAAGACCTAAAAGAACAGAGGCAGCTGCACTGTGAACCAGCTTGTCAGAAAAATAGAAAGGCGGGTAGATACAAAGGCAGACAAGTTTACAAATTCCTGAATTCAAGGTTAGCCTGGGATAGAAGGAGTTTAGATCAAGGCCTAGATTTGGGAGGAATGGTAATTTCAGGGCAGGGTCCTACCCAGCTAGCTTATTGCCTGTGCTGAACAAATGCAAGCAGATCTCTGAATTCTGCAATCTTTAAAAAAGAAATGTGTTTGCTGTCTTCTAAAAATCAAGGGGCTGGGGTTATTAGATGCTGATTCATGGGAACCTGGGATATTGATTGAATTGATATTTGTTATAGAGGAGCTATACAGAGAGCTTTTGAGAGAGAGAGAGAGAGAGAGAGAGAGAGAGAGAGAGAGAGAGAGAGAGAGAGAGAGCTGTGTAGAAAGATGTCTTGAGCAGAATATAGGTTGTCTGCTTGTCCCACAATTGACTTCAAGTCATTTGTTTTGCTGCTCTCAAACACCCCTTCCTCAGAACCCCTCTCCAAGCTGAGGCTAATCCTTGGCACAATAGAATATGTGTATGTCATTATGGTAATTGCTTCCTGCAGCAACTAAAGAGAAACCTAGGTGCATGTGGAAAATTACTCTAGAACCTGCAATCAAGTGAACCCCTTTACACTAACCCAATTTCTTTTATTTGCATGTCATAAAATATCTCTTTCAAATTCCTTCCATATCTTCCTTCAAGTGGAAACTAATAAATACCATACACAGTCCTATTTTTAATACTCTTTCAGTGACAGGCATTTTTTCCATTACATTATTATTTTAATAAAATGATAGTTCTAAAATCCAGGACAACATGGATGAATCAGGCTTTTTGAACTTCTTGAATTCACTTTAGTCATGAAGTGTTGGCACTACTTGTACAGAGCCATATTGGGGCAGTCTTGCACTTGGTCAGAGTTTGACTTTGGTCAAGGTTAACTTCTCCCAGTTAGCCAGGATTCTGCTCCACCTAGGGTGGAGTGCACGTAGTAAAGGTTAAGTTCATTGTTCTTCCTGGTATAGGGATTCCTGAATTAAACAGGTGACCCACCCAGCTGCCGGAGCAGTCAAGACGAAGACCTCCAAGAGAAGCTAGACAACTTCCACCGGAACTCAGCCTGGAGTCTGGGGGGAGGGTTTGCCCAAACTGTTAAAAGGTCCGGCGCCATTAAAGTTTACGGCTTCGATCAGTGAACATTGACCTAGCCGTACTTTCTTTTCGCCGCTCTTCCCTATGACCCCAAAATTCTCTCAACAGGTAACCCAGTTTACATGTAGCTGCTGGCGGCTACATAGTGGCGCCTGAACGTGGGAAGACCTGGCACGAGAGAATTTCTTGAGGTAGCCCTATCCAGCGAAGCTTCGTGGAAAAGGTGAAAATTAATGGTGTCCGCACGGTAAGCAACATAGAGGGCAAAACTAGCGCTAGTGAATTCGTGTCTATGGTTGTGAGTGCAGGAATGGATACAGTTTTTCAAGCATACTGCGTGGACCCAGCGCAGGACTGCTTGGGTTGATAAGATAGGGAAATATGGGGAAGGAATTTGGTAGGCATTTGCCCAAAGCTCGTAAGAGCTGATTTCGGCGAAAAGAAAGGGGTTTTTAAAAATAGGCATATGTCCACAGCTTCTAAGAGCTGTTTAAAGAGGAAAATGGATGCAATTGCTTAACAAGCACGCTTAACTTTCTGTGTATCTTTCCGTGTTTGTCCCGGTGCACCGACTGTCTATGTGTATGTTTATGTCCTCTCTGTGTCGTTGTGTGAATGACTGTTTCATGTTAAAAAGAAAAAATTGGTAAAGATTACATCTGCTGGTAACCTCTTGAGCTAGCCACAGTTTGTGTGGGGATTGATTCAAAGCCACGCCGCGGCAGCGTAGCTCACTCACCCAAGACAGAAACATGGCTGGGGAAAAAGCCGCTCTTAAAGCCCAGAAACCTCAAGATTTGGGAAGACCTTGGTTTGGCTTGTGAAATTCATGTAGTCGCTTTATACATGTTTCTAATTGGTTTTAATGATATAAGGCTTTACATTTCTTGACTAAAGAGTTATAAATTAATTGGTTATTATGTAAAAGGTATAGTGTTATTAAGAAAAGGTTAGTTTAAAACTGGTGATTCAGTGTTAGAGCTATCTTAACTAACTACACGTGGCCTAACGCCACTCATGCTTTGTTCTTGTTTATAATTGGATTTAAAGGTATATTTTGCATGTCTTGACTATAGAGTATTGGCTTAAGTCACTGCACATGATTTAAAAGGTATAATGTTATTAACAAAAGTCAGGTTAAGGCTGGTAGTTTAGGGTAGTCGCCATTTTGAACACGTGGCATGATGGTTAAGGCTGGTAGTTTAGGGTAGTCGCCATTTTGAACACGTGGCATGACGATTAAGGCTGGTAGTTTAGGGTAGTCGCCATTTTGAACACCACATGGCATGACGCAATCCAGGAAATACAGGCCTTTAAGACGCTCCTAAATTGGCATGGTGTTTTGTGTGAATCTTGGCCTGGAGATTGGATTTTAAGATTTAAAATAATGTCTCTTTAATAAGTTACACTGGCAGACAAACCTTGTGCTGTAAAAATGTGTTTGCCATTGATTTTAAAGAAAATAGATTGTTTAAAATTGGGATTTGCTTCCAAAATTACAATTGTGCTCTAATATTGCAAGAAAACATTGAGTTACGATAAAAATCAGTGTGTCATTGGCTACAGTTTTCAGTTTGCAGGCTCGTAATTGTTAACATTTTGTAATTAAGATAATTTTAAGAGTGATACTGCTGTCTCCAAAATTAAAAAGGAGATCTCAGTGAAAATGTATTTGATATCAAGCAGGTTCCTTTGAGCGTGGAATTACAGGTTTCTTTTGTTTAATCCTTAAATTGTCCTTGTAGGTTTGGGTCTGGTCTTAGATAAAAGGCTCAGATTAGAAGATATTTACATTTGAGGAATCTCATACAATGTCCTTGCCAAGGACTCAAGGTGGATCCTAGGGCAGATAAAAAAATTTACATTTGAGTTAATGCAAAGCTTAGAGCTGCCTCAGGGGAAGCTAGTGAGGAAGTTTTGAGAAATTGTTTCTGCCTTACAGGCCCCACCTAAGGAGTGTTTGGCTTTAAAAAAAAAAAAAAAAAAAAAAAAAAAAAAAAAAAAAAAAAAAAAAAAGTGTTTTGTCTCTGTTTCAATACTAGAAGTTAAGATCTTAAAATTTTCAGTGTATAATGTTCATAGAATGTTTGTTACAGGCCCTTGCTCCTATAGACTTTTAGAATTTTTAGGTAAATGGCTTTCAAAGGTTGTTAGGATATATTAATTGGCTTTATCTTATATTTACCTCATTTTAAGCTTGCCACAGAAGGTCTTAAACCTGTTTTCAAGGTAGGAAACGTTTGTTCCTTGCTTCAAGCAACAATCAAATTTATTATTAATGGTTGATCTATTACATGGCAAGCATTTTTAGGCAAAATTAATAATTGTTATCCAAAAGATAATTTGTACTATCAGATCACATGTTTATTCCTTTAAGTTTCTCCCTGCTCCAACACAGATACCTGAATTGGGTGCTATAGCAGCTATTTTTAAGATGTTAAAGGTCAAGCTTTTAATAATAGTAGATATACATAGCTCATGGTTTATAATTGCTTAAAATTGGTCCATTTTTAATACTGCTAATTCTTAATTTCTACAGTTTATACAAATGTGATTCAAATTTCTAAGAACAAAGGATATGTTCTCTAAATGACTGTCCTTTAGGTATTTGAAATAATTTTATATTTTGTACACATCAAATTATAAAGATTTGTTCTTGATGTCCTCAATTTCTACCTCTACCACGTAATGGTGTTAATCCTAGAGGACTTAGTTATTACAGATAAATGATATTCATATTTCTAATTTAAAAGATTAAAAAAATATGTACATGTGACTAATGATTCATTTTTAGGCTGTCTAGTTGCAACTGCTCTAACAGAAAAAGCAACTATATTTTATATAATTACATAGTTATTGCCTATGTTATGGGTTATACTTTGTGTTCCAACTTAAATTAATAAAACAATATCTTCTTGGAAGAAAGAAGAGAGGGGAAATCGTGTCCCTGTACATATAATTTAAATTATGCTTGCATGTTTTTAAGAAAATTTTAAAATTTTAAAATTGGATGCCAAGAAACTCCTTGCTAAATGTATATGACATCTTGTAATTAGACATATTGATGTCTAGGTGAAATGAAGGAATTCACTTACTAACATATGCCATGATCCTGATTTAATATTGGGGGAGAAGGCATGTCCTCTGTTTTTTCCACAGAATGCTGCAGAAGATATGCTGACTGTGCTTGCTGAATGCCCAGACCATGGTAACATAAGAGCTATATTGGATATATGTTCTTGACTTACCTCAATTGTTAAATGTCCCAGGTTAGATAAATTGCCTAGCTTCAAGCTTTTAGACTTTGTGGGACAGAAAATAGAGACTGTTAAGCTAGCTTAGGAAAAATTAATCTAAAGAAGAGTTAAAATGACTCTTCTCCTTATTGTGTTCAGCTGACTTAACCATAGACTAGTCTAGAAATAATCCCAATATTGAAGATTCCAATTTTGAAGATGGCTAACAATCTTCAGCCAGCTGTGTTAATTTAACATATAGTCTCCACTTTTCCTGAGAAGTAACAGCTTAATTCTTGATTCACAAGGCTACCTCTCCCACCTCAGAGGCCAAGCCTTGGGTCCTTAAAGTTGTTAATTTACAACTGAATTGGATACTTCTGGGACAAGTTAATCCTATTCCACCTTTAACTCTTGACCTTGTCTGTTAAGCAGACTGGCTGTCTCCACCCAGGCTCACCTGGATGGAGAGATTACATGTCTGTTAAAGACACTTGCAGACCCCCCTGGCTTCAAAACTTACACAAGTGGATCTCCAAAGAGGGAGCCACATAGAACTCAGATCTATGTGTGTTTGTTTATGAACAAACATGGGTACCAGCGAGACGTGCGAGGCAAAGCACTGCATGGGGAGGTGAATTTCTGCTTCTGAGTCCCCAGGAAGTACACCTAATTGCATAGGGGTTAACGTCGAGAGGCTGTCCTTAAAATAATAAGGGAGCCTATTACCCCTCCTCTGAAAAAGACGTTATACAATATTTAAGAGGAATTACGGTCAATGCTTCCCCTCCTGGTTAAGGCCCGCCTTCTTATGAAGGATATTTATCCACTTGTTTTCTACCTCCTCGTGTTCAAATTAATAAAAAAAGGGAGGACATGTACAGAGCCATATTGGGGCAGTCTTGCACTTGGTCAGAGTTTGACTTTGGTCAAGGTTAACTTCTCCCAGTTAGCCAGGATTCTGCTCCACCTAGGGTGGAGTGCACGTAGTAAAGGTTAAGTTCATTGTTCTTCCTGGTATAGGGATTCCTGAATTAAACAGGTGACCCACCCAGCTGCCGGAGCAGTCAAGACGAAGACCTCCAAGAGAAGCTAGACAACTTCCACCGGAACTCAGCCTGGAGTCTGGGGGGAGGGTTTGCCCAAACTGTTAAAAGGTCCGGCGCCATTAAAGTTTACGGCTTCGATCAGTGAACATTGACCTAGCCGTACTTTCTTTTCGCCGCTCTTCCCTATGACCCCAAAATTCTCTCAACAGGTAACCCAGTTTACATGTAGCTGCTGGCGGCTACAACTACTAACTTATTTCCATGGTTAAAAGTAGACATACCAGCTAAGTATGACAATCCTTGCCTGTAATCCCGGCACTTGGGAAACTAAAGTAGAACAGACTATCATGCTTTTGAGGCCGGACTAGGCTACATAGTGAATTTGAGCCCAGCCTGAGTATAGATGGAAACCCCATCTCAAAACCAACCAACAAAAGACACTTTTCACAAAATGTGAAATAGTACCTTCTCACCATGTATTCCTAGAGCTTGCTCATGGAGGAGGAGATAGCTCAGCCTCTGTCTTGTAAGGATACTGAATCCATTGCTAGTATTGGACTTAATCAAAACCTACCACCTCATAAATGCCCTATTTCTGACCACCACCTACTGGGGATTAGGAGATCACCTGTTTGAATTCTGGCAGAGAACAGCATTCACCTCATGACTGACGATACAGTTGGGCAGTGAGGATTAAGTGTGTCCTTATTCACAGGTTCCAATATCTAGAATAGCACAGACAAAATAGTAACTCGGGAAATGTCTGCTAGTCATATTAAGAGGGTGAGAATTATCTGTTATTAGAGCGCGGAATTAAAATATAAAAGTCATTATCAAATTTCTTGTGTTACTAATAAGCATGCTGTCCAAATTTCCATTGCTCAAATATCAATGACTTATTGCCATGGTTAGGACCATGAATTAGAGCATAGATATTGTGCATTTAGGACTTTCATAATAACATGCATAATCTAGCATAAAGATTGACAAACACTTTCTTTAAAGGACTAGGCCATAAACATTTCAGCTTTATGGGCCATGTTGTATAATTGTTGTGTAGTGAAAAAGCAGCCAGACACAACATATAAATGAACTATCTTCTTCTAAGAAAACTTTATTTACAAAAGGAGGAGCAGGAGGAGGAGGAGGAGGAGGAGGAGGAGGAGGAGGAGGAGGAGGAGGACGTAGGCATGGCAGTATGCTTTTGTAATCCCAGTACTGTGCAGGCAGCAACAAAAGGATCCCTGATGCTTGCTAACCAGGTGGCCTGGGCTACTTGGTGCGCTTCAAGAGAGATGCAGCAACAGGAGAGATGCAGTCTCCAAAAAACCAAGTTACATTCTTGAAGAACAATGCCCACAATTAACCTTTGCTCTCTACTCACTTGTGTGTACATATGCAACCTTATGCACTTACAAAATCACACTCACAGGTGTACTCAGTAATACACACATGTACTACATATACATAAGAAAACAGAGAAAAATAAAATCAGATTGTCAGGAAACACACAGCAAAACATGAAGAAAGGTACTAAGTATAGACAAATCTTTAAGTTCTTAATCCTCCTAACACATGATTCTTTTATGAACTGCACAGTTCAGACAGGAACAATTATGAGTCAGAGTTGTGACTGTGGGATGGCCCCCATCTCCCTCATTTGATGCCCTTTCTTCCTGCTGGAGGTGGGCTCTATAAGTTCCCTCTCTCTACTGTCAGGTCCCTCTAAGATCCCTCCCTTTGAGTTCAGAGAATCTCTCATCTCCCAGATCTCTGGTGCATTCTGGAAGGTCCCCCCAACCTCCTATTTCCCAAGGTTGCCTGTTTCCATTCTTGCTGCTGGCCCTCAGGGCTTCAGTCCTTTTCCCTCACCCAGTATCAGATCAGGTTCCCCTCTCCCCTCCACTCCCACCCCTGACCTCATCCATTTTCTCTCCCATGCCCCTCCCTCCCTACTTGTTATTGGTTTGTTCTCCCTACCACGTGGGACTGAGGCAGCCTAACTTGTGCACATCAGCTTGACCTTTTTGAGTTCTGACTCATAATTGTTCCTGTCTGAAAGAAATACGGGGATAGAAATGGAGAGAAACCCGAGGAAAAGAAGGTCCAGGGACAGGCCCAAAGCGAAATCCAGATCAAGGGGAGGTCCCAAGGTCTGATACTGAGGCTATGCAGCACTCACAAAAATGGACCTAGCATGACCACACTCTGGAAGTCCCAACAAGCAGCTGAAAGAGTCAGATGCAGATATTTGCGCCCAACCAATGGACAGAAATGGCTGACCCCTGTTGTTGAACTAGAGAAGGTTGAAAGAAGCTGAGGAGAAGGGCAATCCTGTAGGAGGACTAGCAGTCTAAATTAAACTGGACCCTGAGATCTCTCAAACACCGGATCACCAAACAGGAAGCATACACCA
The DNA here is from genome assembly GCF_947179515.1 of Apodemus sylvaticus. Classification (NCBI taxonomy): domain Eukaryota; kingdom Metazoa; phylum Chordata; class Mammalia; order Rodentia; family Muridae; genus Apodemus; species Apodemus sylvaticus. The sequence continues at coordinate 60,756,249 of NC_067482.1, read as the reverse complement.
GCTGATATGAGGCCCTCAACACACATATAGTAGAGGAATGCTGGGTCTGTTTTCATTCAGAAGTAATGCACCTAACCCTCAAGAGACTAGAGGCCCCAGGGAGGTTAGAAGTCAGGTAGGGTGAGGATATCCATGTGGAGACAGGGGTTGGGGAGAAGGTATGGGATGTGGAACAGACAGAGGGTGAACTGGGGTGGGGGGAGTAAAATATAGAGTGTAAAAAAATTAATTAATTAATTTAAAAAATAAAATAAAAGGATAAAAGATCTCAAAATAACATTTTAAATTAAAAATAAAATTTTATGAGGTCCCATTTGTCAATTCTTGCTCTTAGAGCATACGCTATTGGTGTTCTGTTCAGAAACTTTCTCCCTGTACCGATGTCCTCAAGGGTCTTCCCCAGTTTCTTTTCTATTAGCTTCAGAGTGTCTGGCTTTATGTGGAGGTCCTTGATCCATTTGGAGTTGAGCTTAGTACAAGGAGACAAGGATGGATCAATTCGCATTCTTCTGCATGCTGACCTCCAGTTGAACCAGCACCATTTGTTGAAAAGGCTATCTTTTTTCCATTGGATGTTTTCAGCCTCTTTGTCGAGGATCAAGTGGCCATAGGTGTGTGGGTTCATTTCTGGATCTTCAATCCTGTTCCATTGATCCTCCTGTCTGTCACTGTACCAATACCATGCAGTTTTTAACACTATTGCTCTGTAGTATTGCTTGAGGTCAGGGATACTGATTCCCCCAGATTTTCTTTTGTTGCTGAGAATAGTTTTAGCTATCCTGGGTTTTTTGTTGTTCCAGATGAATTTGATAATTGCTCTTTCTAACTCTGTGAAGAATTGAGTTGGGATTTTGATGGGTATTGCATTGAATCTGTATAGTGCTTTAGGCAAAATGGCCATCTTAACTATATTGATTCTACCGATCCATGAGCATGGGAGGTTTTCCCATTTTTTGAGGTCTTCTTCCATTTCCTTCTTCAGAGTCTTGAAGTTCTTGTCATACAGATCTTTCACATGTTTGGTAAGAGTCACCCCAAGATACTTTATACTGTTTGAGGATATTGTGAAGGGGGTCATTTCCCTAATTTCTTTCTCAGCCTGCTTATCCTTTGAGTATAGGAAGGCCACTGATTTGCTTGAGTTGATTTTATAACCTGCCACTTTGCTGAAGTTGTTTATCAGCTGTAGGAGTTCTCTAGTGGAGTTCTTTGGGTCACTTAGGTAGACGATCATGTCGTCTGCAAATAATGATAGTTTGACTTCTTCCTTTCCAATTTGTATCCCTTTGACCTCCTTATGTTGTTGAATTGCTAAGGCAAAGGACACCATCAAGAGGACAAATCGGCAACCAACAAATTGGGAAAAGATCTTCACCAATCCTACATCAGATAGAGGGCTAATATCCAATATATATAAAGAACTCAAGAAGTTAGACTCCAGAAAACCAAACAACCCTATTAAAAAATGGGGTACAGAGTTAAACAAAGAATTCTCACCTGAAGAACTTCGGATGGCGGAGAAGCATCTTAAAAAATGCTCAACTTCATTAGTCATTAGGGAAATGCAAATCAAAACAACCCTAAGATTTCATCTTACACCAGTCAGAATGGCTAAGATTAAAAATTCAGGAGACAGCAGGTGTTGGAGAGGGTGTGGAGAAAGAGGAACACTCCTCCACTGCTGGTGGGGTTGCAAATTGGTACAACCACTCTGGAAATCAGTCTGGCGGTTCCTCCGAAAACTGGGCACCTTACTTCCAGAAGATCCTGCTATACCACTCCTGGGCATATACCCAGAAGACTCCCCACCATGTAATAAGGATACATGTTCTACTATGTTCATAGCAGCCCTATTTGTAATTGCCAGATGCTGGAAAGAACCCAGGTATCCCTCAACAGAAGAGTGGATGCAAAAAATGTGGTATATCTACACAATGGAGTACTATTCAGCCATTAGAAACAATGAATTCATGAAATTCTTAGGCAAATGGATGGGGCTAGAGAATATCATACTCAGTGAGGTAACCCAGACTCAAAAGGTGAATCATGGTATGCACTCACTAATAAGTGGATATTAACCTAGAAAACTGGAATACACAAAACATAATCCACACATCAAATGAGGTACAAGAAGAAAGGAGGAGTGGCCCCTGGTTCTGGAAAGACTCAGTGAAACAGTATTCAGCAAAACCAGAACGGGAAGTGGGAAGGGGTGGATGGGAGGACAGGGGAAGAGAAGGGGGCTTACGGGACTTTCGGGGAGTGGGGGGGCTAGAAAAGGGGAAATCATTTGAAATGTAAATAAATTATATCGAATAAAAAAATTAAAAAAAATAAAATAAAATAAAATTTAATAAGTTAAAAAAAACATTAATCCAGAAAAAAACTGCACATTTTGTTTTCTTCTATAACTTTTGCCTCACTCATCACAGTGACAATAAATAAAGGACATGTTCAGAGAGTCATACCATGCTCTCTGACCGAGCACCCAGCCACTTTTATAGGGCCCTGGACCCATTTCAAAATCCCAGTAGCCTTCTGGACGCTCTCTGAAGTGCTTAGTGTATTCATCATGTTAGACCTTCCAGACACATGGTGGCTTTTCCTGTCATTATTCCTGTTCTTTTCTCCTCTGTCATCTTTCTGTAAGGTCTCTGGAAGAGAGCAGTGACATCACTTTCCCTGGTTTCTGCTAGGGTAGGTCACCATGAGAAGGTGGCTATCTGCAAATCAGGAGGCAGGACCTCTCCAGACACCAGATCAGCCAGCACCCTAATTTTGAACTTCTCAGCCCCCTGGAGTATGATCAATAAATGTATTCTTAAGGTACCCAAACTAACAAAAATAGTCTGTCTCTGTTGATAATTTATAAAAACAAGGCGATACATTGACTCCAAAAGCTCATGCAACTATTCCAGCTACTTGAGTTGTTGTTTTGACAATTATCGTAGTTTGCATTTAGAAACAAGACATTACTAGGCTTTGGGCATTTAATGGGAGTGTAATGTAAGCTTTAAACTTCAGAAATTTGCTAAATAATTCCTTCAAAGGTTAGAAATAATGTTATAATTAGCAGAATATTCTCTCTCATTAGCTTTTTTGCTTCTTCTCCTCATGGTTCTCTGTCTTATTTCAGGATCTAAACTCAAAATAGATTGCTTACTGATTAGAATGTCTTCATTTTATGCTGTGAGCTATAGCAATTAAAAAAAAAATTGACAAGTATCAAAAGTACCGTTTGCTATAAAAAGAAAGATATTCAGTACATTCCAGACATAAGACTACTCCTAATTTTAATTCCATTGTGTAGAAATTGGAGCTGTGGCTCTAAATTTATCTGGGTCTGACCTGCCTCAACTAAATTCACTCATTATTAACAATGGGAATCTTTAAACTTCCCAATCCCTGCCAGTTTCTATTATTTATCACCGACACTTAGTCCTTCACACCCCAAGAACAGCTTCATTACAATTTCAAAGTTAGGGTTGCAAATTCTGTTGAAATTATATTTGTTAGAAAATATGATTTTAAAAGAAGTAAAAGCCATGCAACTTGATAAAAGTGTATTTGTGAGTAACTCATATTTTCAAAAGAACAGTATGCTTATCTTATAAATTGGTCCTCTAAAAATCATGGCTATTTCTTTAGAGGTGGGATCAGGTGGCTGAGAAGAAGTCTTTATTAATTTGATGATCTCTTGACCAAAAGTCGCTTGCCTTTCTATTTTTCTCTAGAGGAGGAACAAGTTAATTTATATTACTTCCATTTCCTCCCATGAAGAACAGACTCCAGGGCTCTGAATTGCTGAGCTCAACATCATGGTTGCAGAAGATAATAAGAGATATGTTACAGCCTCTTTCATCAGCATCTCAAAAGGCTGGGTAGCTATTAGAATACCACTCTGCCTTCCTAGGTAGATGGGTTATGTGGATTGGTTTGAGAGTAAGAAATCAACATCGTCACAGTTATCTTTCCCTTTGTCTGAATTTCTTTGCCATCTATTCAGTGCTGCAAATTCACGACAAAAGATGCTGTGTACTCAGGTGCTCAGCAGCTTTCACAGTGCTCCGACATGGAAAGGAAACAACTTAGTCCCTCATCATAAGGCCAAGCAGATGCTCCAGCAGCACTGCTCAGACCTGAGCCTGCTTAAAGGCTTTGTTGACCAAGAATTTGGTTCTTTGGCACACTTATTTTACTCGTAGATCTTTCCTTAAATGAATCTTCATAACTTGAAGAAAGAGACAGGACACAGAAAACTGGGTAAGTTCAGTCAGAACCAAGGCTAATAATGATGTAGGGTAGAAGACTACATTGGCAAGAGTTTTGTGCCAAGAAGAGATCTGAGTTAGACCAACATTTATCAGAAATACTTAGAAATATTTCCCATATTGTTCATACGAAAAAGATGCTGTATAATGGTGTGCTACGTTGTTCTTCTTTGACCACTTCTATTCTTAATTCACAATTTTATATTTAAAATTAAAAGCTGACGTTTTTCAAGATCCGGAGCTAGGAATCTCTGAACACAAATTTTATTTTTAACCTATTAACTTCATGAAATTAAATACAACATAAATCTAAGCTTTAAATGTATTCCCCTGTCACAAAATCTTCTCAGTTATATACTCACTATTAAGATAGAAAATACATAAAGAAAAAAGAAACCAGAGGAATGAATTCAATGAGAGTTGCTGTTAAAGAGAGGACTATATATGTTAGGAGGCACTGTATTAATTTCTTTTCCTGTGAATAAAAAAAATACCTTACAAAAACCATTTACAGGAGAAAGCACTTGATGTGTTTATAAAAAAGATAAAAAGAGGGGGGATATGTTTTATGGAGGTGGAGTCAAGTATGGGGGAAGGGGCTGTGCCCTTACCCCTGAGGGACCAGCCACAGGACAGTATAAAGTTTATAAAGGGCATGGGGAGGGGAGTTAAGAGACAGAGGGAGAGGTAAAGGGAGAGAGGCAGGGGGAGGCATAGGGAGAGGGAGAGGAAAGAGAAGAGAAGAGAAGAGAAGAGAAGAGAAGAGAAGAGAAGAGAAGAGAAGAGAAGAGAAGAGAAGAGAAGAGAAGAGAAGAGAAGAGAAGAGGGAAATAGAGGAGCAGAGGCCGGCCATGAGCTTGTGGCAGAGATGAGGGAAGGGAGTAGGGAGAGAGGGGTAAGGGAAGAGCAAGAGCTAGAGAAAGCAAGAGAGCAAGGAGGGGAAAGCAGCCCCTTTTATAGTGAGTCAGGCATACTAGGCTGTTGCCAGGTTACTGTGGGGCAGAGCATACCTGGCTGTTGCCAGGTAACTGTGGGGTGAAGCTTAGCCAGAAAGCTAGCAGGACTTATTCTGGTTCACAGTTCACAGGTTCAGTACATCATGGCTGGGGGGAGGTCCAGTCAGCTCGAATCTTGAAGCAGCTGGTCATATTAGATCTACAATCATAAAGCAGAGAGCCTGAATGCATGAAGCTGCTTAGCTCCATTTTGACTTGTATAATCAAGAATCCCTGACAGGGCATGATACCACCCACAGTGGGTAGGTCTTCCCAATCTCAATTAATGTAACGATAACTCCCCTATAGGCATGACCTAGCCAAACACTCCCTCATAAGTATGTGCCCAGTGGCTTTTATCTTAGGTGATTCTGGATTCAGTGCAGATGTTGGATATACCCAATCAGCATGCAAACCACCCCTATCCTTAAAGGAATTATCTAACAGGAGTAGAAAAACAGAAACAAGGGAATCTATCATGCCCCTTAATCCGGGGATTGTTATGGAAGGACATATCTGGGATACTGTGAGAACTGGAGCAGGAGTCTAATAGGTAAAGGATAGACTTTTTGAAATGATGTTGTTGAGTTAAGCTTCAAAATGACTAAGAGGGAGGAAGGATATCTGTAGCAGCAGGGAGGGGACCCAGAGTTTAATTCCTCTGTGAAAACAATGAGAAACCTGGCAAAATATTGTTTAAAAATAACTTTTTGTGAATGCAGTGCTGGGCATTACTCAAAGCCTTGCCATAATTGGAGAAGTGTTTATTAAGAAAACACCTGCAAATCCCATTGAAAGCAATGAGACTTGCCTTTTATCTGATGCTGTTCCCATCCCCACCCCACTCTACAGCAAGCAGCCTTTGGCTACAAGAGAAGTTGTAAGAAAAGCAGTTTAGCACTGCGGGGTGCCAAATGGGTTTAGGGCAGTGCAAAAAGCCCCACCCCCAGGGAACCTCTCATTCTACAGTGCTCTGGGCTTTCTAGGGGCTTGTCTTAGGCTACCCAACTAGAGCTCACTTGTATAAAAATCTCTACCCTGGAGCCATCTGTCTAATAAAACAATCAGAGGCAACTATTTAACACAGCTGTCTGAGGTAGAGTGAAAAGTTGAGAAAATAAGAGGTTTCTCTAGAAACCTACAAGGAAAAATATAGACTGAGATGAAATATTAACAGAGAACTTTGAAAGATTATGAAATATTCCTGGGAACCTAGAACTCTATTTATGTCTTAGGAAAACCCTGAAAAAAAAAAAATCCTGAGATTTCAATGTAGGATAATCTCAGTTTCTTTGCTAGAAAAGTAAGGAAAGGCCAGGATGGAGTTCTAAATTGTCAACAGGATGCAAACAGCTCTTGCAAACTGCAGAGATGCTCTGCAGTCTTGTAGATTCCCATAGAATGTAAGGATCTCTCAGCCTAATCACCTGGTGGTCACTCATCTAAGTAAACAGAGATCTGAGTGTCTTGTATGACAAATATTGACATAGATTGCCCTTAGTGGCAGTGGGATGCGGGCCAGAGACACAGCACCATGCTGCCAGCTGTAGCAGTTTGGTTCATTTTAGAAATCTTTACTATGGTAAAGCTAGATTGTTGATTTCTCTGAAAAACAAGGACAAGCCAGTATAAGAAGTAGAGTCAGAGATTATTAAAGGATATGATATAAGCACAGGGTAACCTAAAAAAATTACAGACATTATCATTCTAGAAAAGTAAGTGTGGGAATGGACATGGCAAGGGAGAGGCACATTTTACTCTTTGTTATAACTATATATAGAATTTTGGGAGGTTCAGACATTATTTTGTGAGGGTTTCTAAGAAATTTAAATAAGATCTTAAGACACAGTACCTGAGGGGCACCCAAAAGGTTAGACCTCCTCACAAGAACTACACTGGGAGTTTAGAATATTTTCACTCTCCCGGAAGGTTAAAGGTCAGACACCAGGTGAAACCAGCATAGGCAAATGCCTTTACAGCACATTCCCAGGAAGATCTCTGAAAGCCTAAGGCTAGCCTGGTCTACCTAGGGAATTCTAATCAGAGACATATTGTAAGACTATCTCAAAAAAAAAAAAAAATAGCAGTCTCCAGAGCTTGTTTTGTGGTTCTAACAGGAAAGCCCAGCTGTTCATGGACCCTCAGGCAAAGAATGGCGTGTGGGGGAAGTGTTAAGTTATATTTGTGAAATTCTAGAGATATATCTGGAAAGGAGTTAAGCCATATTTGAGTCAAATTTGCTCAGGCCTTAAGCATAGTTTACTGAGATTTGAGCAATTTTATTTGAAATCTCTCTATAAAAGGCATATTGTCTCCTTGTAAGCCATCTTCACAGTAAATCTTATTAACTATGTTGGAACTCTTTATTCTCAGTTAGCAGAAGGCTTTACAAAGACTCTGGAAGAAGCTCCTTTATCTGCTTGTGTTACCACAATATTTCACTCTCAATCATTCATGCCTCAGCAGACTAGACATTGAGTATTGTTTCATTCTTTCAGAAAATTCATAAAACAAACAAATAACCATGAATAGAAAGACAAAAAACTTGGTTTTGTCTGTGTGTGTGTGTATGTGTGTGTGTGTGATGTGTGGGGACTCTGATTTTCAGAACTGTCACGGAGCAGATCACAGAATACAAAAGATGAACAAAGCACATAAATAAGTTTAAAATGATAGATATGAACCCCAAAGTATCAGTGATTACACTAAATATAAAGACATCAACACTCAACTCAGAAGGCTGAGTTTGGAGTGATGTTTACAAAAGTCAACTATTAGCTGTGAACTAAAACCACAATCAAAAGTAACAGGTGAACTGAAATGAAAGTAATACAGTAATGATATTAAGCATAAAACACCCAGAATGGCTACATTAATATTCAAAAATAGATTTCATGAAAAAAATGTATACACCCAAAGTGGAGCATCCTATAGTCAATGGAGTAACAATGACACTATGCAAATGAAGAGAAATAGACATGTGTCCTAGTGTCTGAGTTAGGGTTTCTACTGCTGTGAAGAAACACCTTGACCAAGGCAATTCTTATTAAGGACAACTTTTAATTGGGGCTGGCTTACAGGTTCTAAGGTTCAGTCCATTATTATCATTGTGGTGGGAAACATGGCTGCATTTAGGCAGTCATGGTGCTGAAGGAACTGAGGGCTCTACATGTAGATTGTAAGGCCAAGAGGAGAAGACTGTCTTCCAGGCAACTAGTCAGAGGGTCTGAAAGCCCACCCGGACAATGATACACCTGCTCCAACAAGGCCACACCTCTGAATGATGTCACTCCTTAGGCCAAGCATATTCAAACTACCACACCTGGATAGAGTTTCCATCATGACCAAAGCAACTTTTATACATGCAAACATGTGATTGCAGTTAGCTTATAGTTTTAGAGGTTCAGTCCATTATCACCGGGACAGGAAGCATGGCATCAGGCAGGCAGGCATGTACTGGAGGAGCTAACAGTTCTACATCTTGATCCTAAGGCAGCCAGGAGAAGACTGGCTTCCTGGTAGCTAGGGGAAGGATCAAAAAGCCAACCCCTACAGTGACATACTTCCTAAAACAAAGTCACACCTACTACAACAAGAGCACATCTCCTAATAATGCCACTTCCTGGTCCAAGCATATTCAAACCACCACAGAGTGGTCTGCTTGATTCCTGGGGAAATAGGATAACAGCCATCAGAAGAGCTGGGTCAAAAACAAAGCATTTACATGATTGTAAGTAAAATAGAAGTTTACAGACCAGAAGAGGAGAAACTTCAGAGTTCATTCCAGAAGGACTGACGAAGTTTAGGGAGCTCCTCACTCCCATCAAGGATCCCAGAAGAGGAAGGAAGCCATGCTTTAAGACTGCCTCAAAAATATATACACTGCACTTTCAGTAAAAGACATTTTCAAGGAGAGAAAAAGAGGAGGGATGAAATCAAAAGTTGCACGTAGCACTAACAGAAGGAAGAGAAACAGCTGGAAAAAAAATTCTCTATTAATCATTAGACCAGAAAGCCAAAAAGGCATCATTTTTTTGTTTAGTTAAGATTCTTTTAAACTAATTGTATGTGTGTCCATATGTTTAAAAGCCATGTGTGTGCCATGTAGAAGACATAAAATGATATGCTTCTGAAGTTAAAGGTGGTTGTAGGTTTTGTACACAGAACTCTGGTTCGCTGGGAAAACAAACAAACAAACAAACATGTGCCTTCAACCTCAGAGCCATTTCTCTAGCCTTGAGAAGACATTTTTAAGTCCTCTGACTCATTAAGAGGCTGGCCCTTCCCCAGTCCTTGAAGTACTATAACTTGTCAAATCTGAAGCCAAGATCATTGGTCTGTATCCCAAGCTTAGATACAGACTCCTGAGAGATAAACATTATTTCAGGATTGCTAGGAAATAAACATTATCTCAGAATCACAGGTTATATGATTATAGTTCTTTTCCTTCTTATTTTTCATTCTACTTTAGGTTGGCCTACCTCATCTCCCACTCCTCTCTCTCTCTCTCTCTCTCTCTCTCTCTCTCTCTCTCTCTCTCCACCTCCCTCCCTAATACTTTTTCTGTCATCCCAGTACCAATCAACAATCTTACTCTTCTCTTTTCCTTTTCATTCACATCCATTGTATAGAATATCTTACAATATAAAGTATTACTATCTGTGTTAATTTACTTTCTATAAAGATTGGAATGCTACTTAGAGACAGTATTATATTCTCTGAAGAGGAGGGAGAATTGAACCTGATGCTCAAACACTTGGACTGAGAATCTAAGAACTGAGCTAGATCCTTAGTCAAATAGATGAAACATGACTTCAAAATTATTCCAGCCAGTACCATTCTCAGCACTTCCAACACTTCACTTGAAGAACAAAAGTGATTCAAGAATTTAAAACCCAGCCAACCAGAAGCCCTCAATATGTGAATGTCAATAAGAAAACACAAGAAAAATAAAAATTAAAATCAAGGGAACATGACTCTTCCAGAATTTCTAATCCTATAGGAATAGCTTCCAATAAGAATGAATTATAAAAAAATAAATAAAGATTATAAGGGTTGTTTTTTTTTTCAAAGAAATCAAAGAACATACAAGGGAACCCTTGAATGAATTTCCAGAGAACACAAATAGGTCAATGAAATAAAGTTAGTCTAAGACATTAAAGTGTAATTCAATAAAGAGATAGAAATTCTATAAAAACAAAAAAAAACTTTTTGAAATATGGGAAATGAAAATTTCAACACCATAAATAAAAAACTAATTGGAAACCACACCAATATAATGAATTAGGTAGAAGAGAGTCTATCAGAACTTCATCAAAGTAGATGAATTTAAACAATTAGAAAAAAATAAATGAATAAGAAAATATGGGTCACATATTTGAAATCTATATGTACATTATATACAATATGAAAAGACTGGATCTAAAGTTATGGGCAAATTAGAAACTCAATAAAAGAACAGAATCAAACACATATTTCAATAATAACTTTGAATATTACTGGCCACAATTCCTGAATTAAAAGACACAAACTAGTAGATTAAAATAAAAGACAAGATCCTTCTATTTTATTCCTCTGGGATATAACTCATTATCAAAGATAGATGCAGCTTTCAAGTCAAAGATCAAAAAAGGGCATGGTAAACCAATGGCATCAAGAAACAGATGTCATTATTTATCACATGACACAATAAACTTCAGACAATTGAGGGAAGATTAAGAAGGCCAGCTACTTCATGTTGATTAAAAAAAAAATCCTTCAAGAGGATATTACAATCCTAAATATGTATGTACTGAACACCAATGCAGCTACCTTTCTTGACTATACATATGCTACCAGATGTAACAACATGGATGAAACACAGCACAGGAATAGTAGGTTATTTCAATATCTAACTCTCACCAGTAGATATTACCAACTTGACACAAAATGAACTGTGAAACATTTCATTTAAAAAAGTATCAAAGATAGAGTCCCTCAAATGGATTATACTCTACTATAATGCAAGTCTTAAAAAGTAGGAAAACCAAAATTACTACTCATATTCTATCTGAATATATTGGAATAAAACAAGAAATCAGAGGCTGAGAAAGCACAGAACACACACAAACTCATGGAGATTTAAGGACACACCATTAAATAAGTGATGCATCAAATACTTACTGAAGGTAAATTTACAGATTCTAAGAACTGGATAAAAATGAAAATATGTGGAGGTTCTTGATCCACTTGGATTTGAGCTTAGTAGAGAAATATAAGAAAGGATCAATTTGCATTTTTCTACATGCTGATGCCAGTTGAACCAGCACCATTTGTTGAAAATGCTGTCTTTTTTCCACTGGATGGTTTTAGCACCTTTGTCAAAGATCAAGTGACGATAGGTGTGTGGGTTTGTTTCTGGGACTTGCTGGTCATTATACCAATACCGTGCAGATTTTATCACTATTGCTCTGTAGTATAGCTTGAGGTCAGGAATGTTGATTCTACCAGAGGATCTTTTATTGTTGAGAATAGGTTTCACTATCCTGGGTTTTTTGTTATTCCAGATAAATTTGGAAATTGCTCTAACTCTGAAGAACTGAGTTGGAATTTTGATGGGGATTGCATTGAATCTGTAGATTGCTTTAGGCAAGATGGCCATTTTTACTATAATTGGAAACTAAAATACCCAGCATAAACTGGAGGGCCATTAGGGATCATGGCACTGTTAAAGGGAAAGAAAATTGCATTTTTAGCTATCATTTCTGGTGATTTATACCGTGGGGGGAAAATATTCAATATGAGTACTTTGTGTAAGTAATATATGTGTGCTTTATGTCTTATAAAGAAAAAACACTACTCAAGAGTAGCACTCGATAAAATGAAGGAAAAGCAACATGGGAAAAATGAAAATACAGCATAACAAAACTTATGGTACAAAATAAAAGTAGTCCTCAGAGGTGAGTTTGTATCCGTAAATACCTATATTAAAAATTCATTAAGATATAAAACAAATTATTTATCAATGCACCTTTGTACTAAAGAAAATAGAAAATAAAAATAAGCAAAATTCTAAAACAGTAGTTAAGAAGAAAATAATTAAAATTAATATATAAAACATTGCAAAGAATAAATAAAACAAATGATTCTTTTAAAAGTAAAAATAAAAATATTGGCAAACTCTCAGTCAAAATATCAAAATGGAAGAGAGAGAAGATCCAATTAAAAAATTAAAGGTAAGAAGGGAGCTATTACAAGAGATACCAACTAAATAGTGGCACATACCTTTAATTCCAGCACTCAGTCAGCCACGGAGGCAGACCGAAGTAGATCTCTCTGAATTTGAGACAGCCTGGTCGACAGAACTAGTTCCTGGACAGCCAGGATTATACAAAAAATCCATCCTGCCTAGAAATCCCCAACCATTCAAAAAAAAAAAAATCAAAAGATCACTGGGACATACATATTTAAAAATCTGAATGCTTTGTTTTGTCCTATTCTGGTTTTGTTTATCTTTATTTTGATCTTAATTTATTTTATTGTTATTTCCTAGCTGACTGCTTATTTCTTAATGAGAGACAGAGAGGGTATGGATTTGGATGGGAGGAGAGTTGAGGATCTTGGAGGAACTGGTAGAAGGAAAACTGTAATTCGTATAGATTATGTTGGAAAAATCTATTTTTAATAAAATAAAAAAGGTAAACCTCAAAAAAATTGTGACATTTCCATCAGCCAATGAGAAGAAAAAAATGTTATATATTATATAATGGAATATTTTTGTCAATAAAGAAAGAATGATATAGTAACTCACACTACAGCATTAATGAATTTTGAGAATAGTGTACCACATAAAAAAAGAGACAAATTATAAAAACTACACTCCTGAGCATAGTTCTACAAAAAGTTCACAACAGGTTAATTCAAAAGCAAAGTACAGGACATGGGAAGATGGGAAAGGGATAATGATAATAAGAGGGTTCCTTTGGGAGTGATAAAATTAACCAAAGTAGAGAGTGGTGGGGTGGGGTGTTTTATTTTAAAGCCAAGCAACCACAATTAGAGTAGAAAGTCATAACTGAGAATTTACTGATTGCTTTAATTGATATGGAAAGACTCATGCCAAATATGGGCAGTACCTAATGATAGCCCAGATCAAATGGGCATGGCAAAACATTGTTCACCCTTTGCTCTCTTGGTCGGCCCTCTTGCTGCCCATTTGATCTACCCTGTTGCTGTTGCTGCTTATTCCTACTCTAATATCAGGATGAGCTTTTCCAGGATTGCATCACTTAAAACGGACAAGAGGCTTGAAAGAAAATCATCTAGACCCATGGATAGAATAGCTATTAGATTCTTGACTTCTCAAGAGTGTGAGACAGCTGCTGTTACTATTTCAACATTATTTAATAAGTAATGCATGTTCTCATTCTATCACTTCTATTCCTCTAGAGAGCTCTGACAAATACATGACAATTACACAACTACCTATACTAAAATCTTCAAGTTGTAGCCTTAGGCAGGGTGAACTCTATAATAGATGAATTGTATCTCAACTGTTCTTTATTTTCTTAAATCAAGCTAACCAAGTTGGGCCACAGTTTATCAATTCCTATTTAGAATAAAGTTTGTGATACACTAAGTGCTGATGAATATTTGCTAAACAAACAAATGAATTATGCTGTACCCTCAATCAAAATCACAAGCAAGGAAAGAACAGAGGAAAAGCTTTGACATTTCATGTAATTACCATAAAAAAGACAGAACACAAAAAATAGCAACTATGTAGGTATTATCACAATTCATCCCAACCAAACTGGACCACCTAACACAGAACTAGCATTTTCAGATACACAGTATAAGATCACATATGTTAGGTTACCATTGCAAAAATAATGGCAGGAATCAAGGAGAAAGATAGACTTATGATATGTAAATATCTATCCATAAAAAAGGATCAATTCATGTGGATCCCCTAACAAGTTGAGTGGGGGCAATCTTTAACTCTCTTACATGCCACTGGATCCCTTTTCCCTCTCTGGACTGCCTGGTTAGGCTGCCGTAGGAGGTGATGTGCTGGTCCTGCTGGGACCCCAGGGCTTGACATCCCAGGGCTGGGTGGTATCTAGATACAACTTCCCCTTTGTTGGGGAGATAGGGAGGGAATAGTGGGGATATGGAATATGGATTTGTAAGGGCGAGACTAGGAAGAAAGAAGGGGAAGGGTCTTTGATGAGGATGTAAAATTGTGGGAACAAGACTGAAAGACAATGGAATCACAAGACAAATCCTAGGAAATCAGATTCTGGAGACAAGCATCACCGTACAAATCTGAATTTAATGCATAAGCTTATATACAGGATTTAAGCCAATCCCAAACCCCTAATCATGTCCAATCATGTCTTGCCACATCATCACCAGGCCCCCAGTGAAAGCAGTGCCTGATGGTGTAACTCAGAAGGAGTGTGTGTTTGCATGTGCAGGTGTGTGTGTGCATGTGTGTGTGTGTGTGTGTGTGTGTGTGTGTGTGTGTGTGTGTGTAGGAAGGAGCCAGTTTCCTGACGTAGGTTCCTTTTTGCTGTCTCACTGCTGTTCTGGGAGCATTGCTAGTTGGGCAGATCAGGACTCTTTAAGAAGTTGCAGGAGAATTGGTACAACCACTCTGGAAATCAGTCTGGCGGTTCCTCCAAAAACTGGGCACCTCACTTCCAGAAGATCCTGCTATATCACTCCTGGGCATATACCCAGAGGATTCCCCACCATGTAATAAGGATACATGCTCTACTATGTTCATAGCAGCCCTATTTATAATTGCCAGATGCTGGAAAGAACCCAGGTATCACTCAACAGAAGAGTGGATGCAAAAAATGTGGTATATCTACACAATGGAGTACTATTCAGCCATTAGAAATAATGAATTCATGAAATTCTTAGGCAAATGGATGGAGCTGGAGAACATCATACTAAGTGAGGTAACCCAGACTCAAAAGGTGACTCATGGTATGCACTCACTAATAAGTGGATATTAACCTAGAAAACTGGAATACCCAAAACATAATCCACACATCAAATGAGGTACAAGAAGAAAGGAAGAGTGGCCCCTTGTTCTGGAAAGACTCAGTGAAGCAGTATTCGGCAAAACCAGAACGGGGAAGTGGGAAGGAGTGGGTGGGAGAACAGTGGGAGAGAAGTGGTCTTTCGGGACTTTCGGGGAGTGGGGGGCTAGAAAAGGGGAAATCATTTGAAATGTAAATAAAAAATATATCGAATAAAAAAAAAAGAAATTGCGGGAGTTTTGAGGTGCCTCTTTCGCCATCCCACTTCACAAGACTGGCTTCCACATCCCCCACATAAAGTAAATGAATAAACAAATTATTGGGGGAAAAAGAAATTATCAATTTATTTGTGAATTAACTATAAAATACAAGAAAGACAGATAATGTAGGGAACCTAGGATAATGCCTATTTTTGAATAGGACTTTTGTTTCCTCTATATTTTCACACAGAACAAGGTAAATGAAAGAAAACCATATAAGATATATATATATATGTATATATATACATGCATATATATATATGATCAAATAAGCTGGTTCTTATAGGAAAGGATTGTTTTATTAGATATTTTCTTTATGTACATTTCAAATGTTATCCCCTTTCCTGGTTTCCACTCCAAAAATCCCCTATCCCATCCCCCCATGCCCCCACCCAACTGCTCACCAAACCACACACTCCCACTTCCCTGTTCTGGCATTCCCCTATACTGGGGCATCGAGCCTTCTCAGGACTAATAGCCTCTCCTCTTTTTGATGTCCTCTGCTACATATGCAGCTGGAGCCATGGGTCCCTCCATGTGTACTCTTTTGTTGGTGGTTTAGTCCCTGGGAGCACTGAGGGTACTGGTTAGTTCACATTTTTGTTCCTCCTCTGGGGCTGCAAGCTCCTTCAGCTCCTTGGGTCCTTTCTCTAGCTAGGAAAGAAATTTTAAAATTTTGCATTAAAGTTATACTTGGCACGAGGTAGAAGAATTTAAAAAAATAAAACTTTAATTTGAAGCTTATGGTTTTACAGGGTTACAGTCCATGATGGAGGAACAGCACGGGTTTATTATATGGGCTACTACATACATTTCTCTATACCCTGAGACTATGGGATTATCTGCCTTTGACTAGAGATCTTGTGTATTCACAGTTAAACACAAGGAGAAATATACACAAACACATTTGCCCAGCCCTAAACCTGACAACTTCACAATTAAGATTCTTATGTAGCTTCCAATCTTCACTCAGAGGTGTTCAGTCTCCTTTTCCTGGAGTTTTTCTGTTGTGCTTAACTGGCTTCAGGAGCCCAGCAAGTCCCTGAAAACATTATCAAGTTATATGTAGTGGTTTAAATGAGAATGGTCCATGTAGGCTTCTTCTACTGTTTCCCAAACAGTTCCACTAACTGGGAGCCATGTCTATCTGTTTCCAGCTTTCAGATCAAAATGTGACCTCTCAGATGTTCTCTCCGTCATTCAATTGTTCCCCCATCATGGACTGTAACCCTCTGAAACCATAAGCTTCAAAGGAAAGGTTGTCTTGGATAAGTTTTCTTGTGTTTTATCATACTTATAGAAAAACAAGATGAGCCTACCTGGAAAGCCACTCTGGGAAACCATGTAACTTCCCAAACACCATTTGTCAAAAAATCCTTCCTTAATCAGACATTCTAGTAAGACTAATTCTTCAATAAGTGCCTGGGACTTTACAATGGATATCATGATCACTTATTTGTAATTTTCCATCTCAGTAAAATTATACAAGTACAAACATCTGCTAGGAACAATGAAAAACTGTCAGGAAAAAATAACCTGATAGGTCTTATTTTTGCTATAATTTTAATCATCCTAATTAATCTGCACTCTGTAAGATATATTTTCTGATTAAGTAATTAATGGTTTGACTTTGTGCAAGTTTATTCTTTATCTAGCAAATGAAGGAGATAAACCAAAATGAGATCTGGTTTTTTCTGTAACAACAAGTGTTTTTTTTAAATAGAGATTCAGATTCAATTTTAGTAATAATATAATTACATTAAACATCCTTTCCCCACCATACTAACTACAGCAATTAAATCACTGATAAACTCAAAGTAGCATAGAAGTATTTCAATTTAATTCAAGGAGAAAGTTAAATGGGAGTTTAATATTCTAACTGATGAAATGTAGATTTCATGAGTAGTCTATTATTATCAAGAGGTTCAAGGTAAAATGCCCAGTTGTAGTCAAATTGCACTGGACTCCTTTTTTAGTTTTTTAAACTTGGGCAGGTTTAAGAAGTAACTAAATGAATTACATGCTTCAGAAATTTATATAGAAAAACTACTGAATGTATTTTCAGTGATAGGTAGGTACTTTGACTCTATCAATCCCTAATAGCTCTGCATATTTCTTACTTTCCTTTGTAACCAAGGGAAAGTCCTACTAATCCTGTTGCCTTCTGTCTAAATTATACTATAATACAATAAATATTCTGCAATGGGGATGTGCAATATGTTATCATTATCTCCATTAAGTTATTCAGTTGGAAGTTATGCTTGCATTATTGCAAATACATTTGAACAATGACCCACTTGCAAATAGTCTCTAACAGCATGAGTAGATAGTGCCAAACCTGCATTTCCTCTGGCTTCAGCCAAGCATAAACACCACAAATGGGTTTATAGCTCCTCCGTGTTGTTCAGCTAAAATCAGAGATTTAAATGTGAATAGTCCTAAATGGCTCTCTACTCTCAGGTAGCCTTCCCTTGAACATCTGCCAGGATGCACATTTCCTAATATAGAACACCACTCCTGCTGGCAATTTCATTCCCCCAATTTTCTAGAAGCTTCAGAAAAGCTCAGCATAGGAGTAGACCCTGGCCATCCTTTAGAAATGTAAAATGCCCCAAACAATGGAAATCAGCTATTTCTTTGAAAAAAAAATTAGAACACAATTTGGCATACATACTCTCTCTGAGCAGAGCCTTCTGTTAGTACCAAGCTGTGGTTGACTCTTTATTTAAATAATTTAGAAGCGATTGGAAGACAGATGAGCTTAAATCACATCTTTAAACAAAGCCAAATAGATTTAGAATTCCACAAACATCTGTTAATTTTTCATACATGCTGAATCCATTAAGATAATTCACCCTATGGAGTAACTTACAATAAGGAGCTCCCCACACAGCGTGGAAGAAGAGGAAATTCAGTTATGCAAAACATTTCCATTTAAATGGTGCCCAGTGAACAGTAGAAACTGTAAGTGACTCAAACTGTATGCTAATAATTTTCCCATCTACAGAGAAAAGCAAAACTGCCAAGGTCAGATTTTCTGCAGGATTCTAGAATGGGAGGATCCCTGTGCTGAAGCATCTTTCCAGGCAGGAAGGAGGCCCCATTCTAATGCATTTACTGGTTGACAGGTTGCTTCTGATGAAATATAGGAATGATCTGCAATGCTGAAGTGGTACCTGGTGCTCCCCTGATTGTTCATCTTGGACAAAATTAAAAGTTAGCTGCCACTGTTTGTCATAATGGTGACAAATATCACTGGTCCTTGGCAGCAGGCATAAGAATCTTTGATTTTGCAACAAAACAAAAGAAAGTAAAGCAAAAATTGATGACTCCTGATTTCTTGTGAGGTCTTCTATCACTCTTGGCTAAGAAGGTGGTTGATTCCACATCTAACATCACCGATACTTGGTATTTTAAAGTGCTGGGACTTGTAATATCTGATCGGTTCTAGGTTGTTCAGTAACAGTTTCGAACACATGGAAATTTTTCAAATATTCCAAAGACAGGCTTCATGCAGTTACAAAACTGAACATATTCCCACCACTTGCACAAACTTCCTACCTAGCAACACTTTAATGGATCAAGGGCTTACCTCTAAGTTACATAATCTACTAAACTGAGTGTAATTTCATTTCATCTCCAAAGCATAGAATAGGAAATCTATATTTACTCCCCATTTGAAATGCCTTTGAGGAATCTTTAGCTCTGACGTTTCAAACTGCACCCAAGGCATGGGCAGAACTAGTATTTAAATCCTTGTATAAATGACTCCAAAGCCTGGTGGTTGACTTGTTATTCTCTCTTTCATATAGTAAGAAACAATCATGATTACCTGATCTCCAATGGCACAAAGTCCCTTCTTCAGCCTCTTCTATCTTAGGCAGCTATCACAAAGTAACAAAGAATGAGTAGTTTATGAAGAAAAGACTTATTCTTAACATCTTGAAAAATAAAAAATTTAAGATCAGAGTAACAGCACAATCAGGTTCTGTTGAGTTCACTCTTCTGAGGTGTGAACTGCTAGCTACTTGTTGTGCCCTGACGTGACAGAGAGAATGCTAGATCTTTGTCCTATTTTATTTAGACAATCTTGTGAAGCTGAGGCTGTGATCCTCCTGCCTCTACCTCTCCAGTGCTAGGATTATAGGCATGAACCACTTACCCAGTTTTATATGGTATTGGGGATCAAACTCAGGGCTTCCTATGTGCTAATTTACTCTACAAACGGAGGAATAGCCCTCAGCTCCTCAGACTTCTTCTTGTTCATAGAGCTTTTCACATTCCTGACAGCTCTATACTGTGACCTCATCAAGGCATAAGTGTCCTGACTACAAATACAATTTTTTCAGTAAGTGAATTTCCATGAAGGAGTCACAAACATTGAGTCTATAATATTTGAAGCTATCACTTGAATAATCCCTGATCTGAATGACTTCCAACATCTTTGCTAGTTTGAACATACAGCCTTTCCCCTTGGAATAGCTAGAAATGGTTGTGAGTACTCTGATACCCCAGGACCATACAGATGGTTTTTGTTCCTATGCTCAGTTGGAGTGTCAGTCTAGAGTTGAGAACTTGAGCTCCTAACACTCACTCTACTTCACTCCGTTTTAAGTTGTACAAGCTTCCCACTTGACTCAAATGTACACTTTTCTTCAGTAACCACTGACTATACAAATAGCATGGCAATCAATATAGGTATATGCCCTTCAATATTCCAGAAATCCAAACAAATATTTAGTATTGTTCCCTATTTCCCATAATTTAAGAAAAATCATTCTAAGCCAGTTTTAGATCCAGATAACCAAGTCTTTCCAGTTGATTTTATTCCTTCAGGTTTTTGTTCAAGAAGACTACTGGCATTTTTCACTGATTCCACAAATATTTATGTTTCTAATACATGACATGCGATATACAATGATAAATAAGACAATAAGCACATTTCCTCACTGGCAAAATAGTATTAAAAATTACCTTACCTAGGCTGGTGAGATGGCTCAGTAGGTAAAGATTGACATACTGAGTTCTATCCTCAGGGTCCTCATGATGGAAAAAGATAACCAACTTTCACATGTTGTCCTCTTATTTCCACAAAGATGCCCTAGCATGTACACACACACACACACACACACACACACACTTTAGATTGACACTTCAACTAAACATAAAAGAGGAAGAATAATAAATTATTTTACCTTATTGCTGTGAAATTCAGTAAAACATACATGAGGCACACACACACAAACACATACAGAATACTTAGATAAGTGTGTAGCAATAGGAAAAGTGTGTTCCATGACAAAGGGAGGACCACTAAAACAAGCATTCCAAGGTGGGAACTCACTGAGGTGTTCATAGCAATTGTTTAGTTACATAAATCATGCAAGATTTAACAGATTATTTCTTACAAGACTTAGGGCCATTTATGAATTGATTTGTATCTGCTTTCTTTCCACACGTAGTGGGAAAGAAATCTTAACTCTACCCTTGGTCCATCTCATTGCGACCACATTTGAGCACAAGATCTTTCAGACATAGTTAAGTTTAGAATGAAGTCCTTAAGGCTGACCCTAATCTAACATGATTAGAATTACAACCCATAAAGAGAGACGAAGGACCCTGCAAGCCAAGGAAGTAGGGTGGGATAGCTTTTCTTTTGTGTTCATCAAAAGGACTTTTGCTAAGTAGGCTAGTCCATAAGATATCTAGAAGCAATCTAGTTTTCCTAGAGATATCCAACCAGTCCAATCTCCAGTGACATCTATGTCAAAACCCTGACCGACATCAATATGCTTCATGAAAAAAAAATAATAGAGGGAATTAAGAAAGATTAGAATTATCTCCATTAAGCTACTTCATTATTTAATTCCTCCTGGCAACAAAAGATTCCCCATCTCTTCATTCAAAAGATGACTGAGCTTTGTACAGAGTGAGCGCTGCCTAGAGATCAACCTCAAAGAATTGCCAGAATTACAAGGAGGAGTAGCTTGGTATTTGTCAGCATTCACACATGTCATGTCTCCTGTCAGCTCATATACTTGAACACTTGGTTTCCAGCTAGTGACTCTAAGTGAGAAGAATATGGATCCTTTAGAAAGTTGCAAGAAGTGGATCTGTGAGGGTGGGTCTTGAGGTTTTAGAACCTAGCTCTATACATCTCTTTTCTGACTGCTAATGCACTTTGGCTAGCCTGCCTCCTGCCACCATGCCTTCTCCACCATAACAGAAGTCAGAACAAAACCTTCCTTGTTTAAATCACTTTACATCTGGAGCTTGGATCCACAAGTCAGGGCTGAGGCTCGGAGAACACTTGGGGAACAAATGCAGGAATTGGAACAAGATTGAGTCCTGGCAATGAAAAGGACAGCAGAGGGAAATGAGAAGGAACTAGAGAACAGAGCACCCATCACAGAAGGTCCCACCAGGGGATGTCTCCAAAGAGGAAGTAAATGTGTTCTGCCAGGTGAACAACACATGCTTAAAGGGTGAAGCTGTCTCTGAAAATAGAAACATTATAGAGCAGAGATCTGATTGTAATTTAATGCCTGTGGTACCCAAGCAACTAAAATGAAAACTGAAAATTCTTTTTTCCCCCCTCTGAGGATAAGGAGCTTCAGCAAACAATGTTGCCATGGCATTTTGAAGTGTTGGTTATACCAGACTCTTGGCTGTAAACTGAGGTGGAGCTGCAATCAGGTGGTATTCAGACTCCTGCACACTGTAATTAAGTAATTATTTGATCCAATGGTTTTGTTAAGTTCCTCTGCACAAAAGCTAGCACCTCTTTTCAGTTCCTGCTGCTGTCATTCCACTCAGTTCTTCCTAGATCTTTCCTAGAACAAAGGCTAAATCTCTAAGTTTACTTGCTTATAAATAATGATGACGTAACCTAACATACTGGGAGCAAAAACTCTTATTATAATACAACCAAGCCTCTGTTGAGCTAGTCAGCCACAGGGACAGGAAAATAATAAATGCATGACAAATTTTTGCTAGGAAGAAAAAAAAAAGTTGGTGAAAGGTTGAAAAATGACCAGTGTGTTGTCTATTTGCTTCTATGAATGAGGACATTTGGTTGGTCAGCAACGAAAAGAGTCAGAGGAAAATCCAGTCTGAAGACATAGGCATTGCAGAGTACCTCAACTGAAATGAACTCAGCATCTCTGAGAGACAAGGAAAAGGGGGGGGGAGTGTGAGGGTCCTGAGAGGAGAGTACAATAGGAAAGACAGGAAGCAGACAACTTAAGTCTTTCGAGGTTGAAGTAATCTGGATTTTACTTTAATAGCACCCTGTCCCTCTTATGATAGGTTCTTAGCAGAAGGGTAGTGCTCTGTGCTCTCTGATTCTGGAATATTGCACTGGCTGATGAGAGGAGACTTCAGAG
Source organism: Apodemus sylvaticus (assembly GCF_947179515.1). NCBI lineage: Eukaryota > Metazoa > Chordata > Mammalia > Rodentia > Muridae > Apodemus > Apodemus sylvaticus. The sequence goes on along the minus strand of NC_067482.1, from coordinate 60,733,307 downwards.
GATGCAGCTGCAGTAACACCACCAGCAGCAGCAACAGCAGCAGCACAGAAGCACCTGCAACCCAACTAATGGTCGTGGCTTAAATTATACTTCTTAAATGACCATGGTAAGGACTTGTGATGGAGTAACATTTGTAAGAGGAAAAAAAGGAAGCATAGAGGAATCCTAGGTTTGGGCATTGAGGACAACGATGGCACTTAGAGAAAAAACGTAGGGAGAAAGAGAGAGGACTGAAGGGGCTCTATAGTTCTATTATGTTATTCTTGAGATACAAAGTAGGGTTCTGTGTCCTTTACTTTTCTCACCGTAGCAACAAAATACTGGACAGGATACAGGACCAGAGCTTTTGTTTTCATCGCATGTGAGACTCAGGGTGGTTGGAGTCTGAATCACAGTGAAAACTGTAACCTGCTATATCTCCATGAACTAGGAGGCAGCAGGACCTCAGCCAAAAGCAGGGTTTAGCTGTATGTAGCCATCGAGGCCCCTCTGCCATTAACCCACTTCTTCCATTTAGGTTCCAGTTCCCACAGCTTCCACAAACTCTCAAAAAAGCATCACTAGCTGAAGTTCGAATGCCTGCGGGAGATATTTGATCTTCAAATGATAACACCCCACACATTCAGCAAGAATGCAGACAACTGAATACATGAGTCTTGTGCTCAGGTTAGTTTTCATCTTTGTTGTTGTTGTTGTGTTGTGTTTTGTTTGATTTGGGTCTCACTAATGTAAATCTGTAATGCACTCAGTAGTTCCAATGACTTAAGTACCCATGGCTATTAATTTAGACATTTGACTTGCTCCTATATACTGAGACATAGTAGAAAACTCAAGCCAGCAAGGACTAAAGGGAGGAAACAATGTGATATAAGGAAACAAGAGAGGTGACCGCCAACCATTGTAAATGTTGTTCTTTCAAATAAAATACAGACAAAGAAGGAAATAGTTGGTCTAGAGTTTTGGGGGAGATGAAGTGGAGACTTTGATAGAAGCCTGTCATAAAACTGCAGAGAAAAGGGAAATCGGCTAGAAGTCTTTGAGGCCAGAAAACAAGAAATTTTCAAAGTAGGGCAATAGTAACAATACAATGTAAGCCAGTAAGCATAACCCAACAAGGACAGCTGATTGATTGTATTAATTAAGCTAAGTTATTCTGCAATAAGAAATAAATAAAAACTCATTTTAGTACAGTAAACATTTACTGTTTACTCTGGACCACAGTAACTGGTAAAAGCTAGACTGATAATTTCTTTGTGCCAGTTTTTACGCTCATTCAATGAGCTTTATCTATATAAAGCTTCTGCATTCCTGTAAGGGAGACATTAAACATGGAGGCTTATACAGGAGAGGTGCTAGCCTGTTCTTTAAGAAGGACACTTCTATTCTCATTCCAGAACTCAGTCACATGACTCCATAGCAAACAGAAGGATGAGCAAAAGCATTCTCCTGTCAGTCAGGAAGAAAATGACATGTGTTATATCTATACCTTTCATTGCTGCTGTCATCATCTCCATAAAATCATCAGATAATTTACTCTTCCATGTCTACAGCACGCTCACACCTTCCACAAGGTGGCGACCGAGAGGCTCCACCAGCATTATCACTAGCTTGGATTGTGGGATTCCTGGAACACTGCTCCTTTGATTCTGGAAATGATTCCTCACATTGTACAAGCCTACGAACTAAAAAAAATCACTCCCCCCTCTCTCCTGTGGCATGACAAGGACAGAGGAACCATGTCAACACTGTATACAGAAAAAAAGAGACTGTGGCTATGCTTAGTAAGCATCTGAAATGTCACACATCTATATTAAGAAGGTTCGCCATCACAACTGAGGGCAGGCTACGTAAATAAACCTTTATTCTGAACTGCACATCAGAAATTCTATTTTAATGTATTTATTTTTTATTTATTAACTTTACAATCCTGAGTTTACCCAAGGTTATCTTCTCCAGTTTATTATCCATTTTTGCTACACCTAACATCAACTTCTCCCTGAGACTACACAGCTTATACAGATCACCTTTAGCTTAAGAAGTGTTCTACGATTCAGTGAAAAGGCTTTTCTCAAATGAGGTTCAAGAATTCCCTAACAGTAAATTATCTACAGTGTTACAATGTTTCTGGTATATCTGCTTATACATAGAGAGCCATGTGCTGTTAATATTAATCTATGTTCTTTGGCAGGACTATTAGAGATCCCTTAATTTCTTCACCCCGTCACTCCTACCCTGTCTTCAATGATTGTAGCTACTTTAAGATCAGCAATCTCGAGACAGGCTACTTTATCCCTCAGATCTGACAGAGTCACCACCATGAAATGCAGACCACAGGTTGCCACAGCCACACAGATGAGCCCAGAGGACGATGTGTCCTGAGGACTTCATGCTGTTATGGAGTTCTGCTTGCTGCCTTCACATCCCTCTTAATCTAAGAATTAAGTGAAAACTTTAAGGGACCTTCCAGTCCCTCACTGGGCAGTACATCTGGACCTCACAACAATAATGCTTGATTTCTTTCAGGCATTGCTGCTGGAACAGATTAATGATTAAATCAACACCCTAGGAAAGAATGTAGAGACATAGATTGTCAGCAGTGACCACCACTCTTAGGAAATATTTGGAAAGCTAAGATTGTTCATGAGGCTAGGTTGAAATGTTTTTACTACTGGCTCTGATGTAGAAAATCTTAGGGAACAATTTCAAGTTCTTAATAGTTAATAGTTAAGGTAGGGACCTTTAATGGTCAGAGAAGCACAAGAACAAGAAAAATGGCAGCACTGGCTAATGTGATTCTCATTGAGGCTGGACTGGTGATAATTGATTTCTTACACCAATGTTTGTCCTCAACTTCCTGATATGATTTATTCAGAAGTGCTGGTGAGTAGATATGCATTTTGAGGATTTAAGGTAGATACGACCGATTTTTATATAAAAGTTTAGATTTGTGCTTCGTTTAAAATTCTTACAAGATTAGTTTTTTTTAATTTATTGATATATTTATTTACATTTCTTTTAAAGATAAATAATAAAATAATGACTCATTCTGGGTAACTGCAAATTGCTGCCTACCAGTAGGAGAAACTACCTTGTTTGCTTACACTTTGATAATCTATAACAAGTTGCTTAGTTATGAAAGTACATGGGTTTGGGGGAATAATTTGTTTTCTTTATATGTACTATACAGTGTTGTTTCTTGTAAAGATATTGGAAAACACATTGTTTTTTTCATAACCATTCACTAGAAGAAAACTAAAATGTAATCACATTGTAATTTTATACTACTTGAATGATTTTGTTGGGATATGTAAGTTATGGAATAAAGAATGAAGTATGAGAGTTGGAGCATCCATCAACTAAGTATATGTATAAGGTTTGTGTGAATGGGGGCTAGAAATTGTTTCTCCCATCCATCATCTATGTATATTATTTATATGGATAAGGTTTGTATGAAAGTATGCTGGAACATTCTTCCATCCATCAGATATGTGTATGTATATGTGTAAGTTTTGTGTGAATGAGGGCTGGAACATTGTTCCTTCTACTTTTCAACTATGTGTATGTAGGTATATATGTAAGATATATGTAAGGTTTATCGGGAGCTTGCTCTATCCACCAATTGTGTGTATTATGTATGTGTGAAATGTTCGGATCTTGCATTCTGGAAGTTTGCTCTAACAATTCTATGTGTGAATATGTGTGTGTGTATACATATATAAGTATGTATATAAATATATCTGTTGGACTGTGAGCATGGACGCATGTATGCACATATATTTCTTTGTATGAAGTTATTGGACTCTGCCTTTTGTTTCATCCACTTTGTGTGTGTGTGTGTGTGTGTGTGTGTGTGTGTGTGTGTGTGTGTACATGTTAATTTTCTTTCTTTCCTTCTCTTTAACACCTGCCACCTGCACCAAGGAGTTAAAAGACGTTACAGTTTGTCCTCTGGCCAGCCCCAGTAAATTAAGCTTTATTCCCTCAGACAAAACATCTGCTGAGTAACTTCTCTAATCACTGGCTGCATTTAGTAGCAGCCCCTGTAGGTATCTGAATCTACCCCTGTGCTCTCAGCATTGGCTTCTCTTCAGCTGCCTGCCTCAGTTTTCCCTCTGGTGCCAAAGCTGGTCACTGGTATATCTTCTATCAAAATAATTTAAGTCAACTGAAACTTTCTTCTTAATCAAAGATATACATAAACCACTCTACACCTTCCCTTCTCTGATCAAAGTTTAGAATTCCTAAAAACAGAAATACAAGACAAATATCCAGCTAAAGTGTCTTTATTTTGTAGTGTGTCAAGATAAATTAGTAAGGCATAATAACTGAAAAGCCATAGAAAATACTACTCAATTTCCAAGCAATGTAATTGAAGGAATTTTCAATATTCTGCCAAGAAAATATTGAGAAAACTCAGATAGCTTAGCAAAATTTCTAGAAACACCAACAAGAAAAAAGAATGGTCTTCTGTAGACTATTTGTAAACCAGTAAGAGGGTATGGTAGACAAATTCGCATTTATGTCTACAAAAATTAAGTATATGAGAAGATTTAACAAAAGCATTTTAAAGACATTAGTGAAGCAAATATGAGTATTAAAAAGGGAAAGAGATTGTCTTAGTCAGGATTTCTGTTCCTGAACAAACATCATGACCACGAAGCAAGTTGGGGAGGGAAGGGTTTATTCAGCTTACATTTCCACATTGCTGTTCATCACCAAAGGAAGTCAGGACTGAAACTAAGCAGATCAGGAAGCAGGAGCTGATGCAGAGGCCATGTTACTTACTGGCTTCCTTCCTGTGGCATTCTCAGCTTGCTTTCTTGTAAAACCCAGGACTACCAGCCTAGAGAGCACCACCCACAATGGGCGAGGCCCTCCCCCTTGATCACTAATTCAGAAAATGCCTTATAGTGGGATCTCATGGAGGCATTCCCTCAAAGAAAACTCCTTTCTCTGAGATGACTCCATCTTGTGTCAAGTTGACACACAAAACCAGTCCGTACAGGGATAAAAAGCAAAGATGAAGCTACTTTTTTAATATATAAAAGAAATTGCCTTGTAGTAATGAACTTTCAAGCTCAATTAACACATTCACTTGCCTGTTACTGAACTCTATACATTGAGAAGTCAATGTCAATGGACTCTGTACAGTCAGAACTGCTGTTCTGAAACCATGGGACGTTGCTTAGGACTTTTTATTTCTACCATGAATTATACTTTTATGCATGGATCCATCACCAAAAAGAAAATTCCCAAGAGTTAAAGCTATAAAACAAGTAGATTCATAGTTTATTTCTTGACTTGTGTATCCTTCACCTCATTTCATTCCTCCTTATCACCTATTATCACACTTGCTTGTTCTCTTTTCTATATGTTGCACTACACACACACACACACACACACACACACACACACACACACACATCATAGGCTAAGATGTGCATATGAGAGAAGGCACGCATTTCTTTCTTCCTAACATTGTATAACCTTGGTCACTATACATTCTAACTTATCCATTTTCCTATAAATTCTGCTATTACATTTTCTTTAGAGCTGAATACTATTTCATTTTATATATTGCCACATTTTTGTTTGTCATTAATTTGCTGATGGATGCCTAGATATGTTCCATGTCCTCAGAGCAGCTAAGAATGTGGGTATGCAGCTATTCCTCCAATTGGGTATGGAGCTCTCTGGGTATATATGACTAGGAGTATAATAGCAGGGTTGTATTATAACTCTGTTTTTAATGTTTTGGTGAACCTGTATACTGACTTCCTTAAAAGCTGTATTAAGTTGTGCTCCCACCATTAGTGGATAAGGTTCCTCTTTCCCCACATTCTTCCCTGCACTGAAAAGATTTGTTGATTGGGATAGGTGATATTTCAAAGTACTTTTAATGTGTAGTTCCCTGATAGTTAGATATGCCTTTAAAGAGAGTTATTGAACATTTCTGTCTGTTCAAAAAAAAAAGTTCAATTCACTAGCCCATTTATTGAGTGGCAGTTTTGTTTGAGTGTCTTCCTTGGTATTTAATTTCTACAATGCTTTATAATTTCTGGACATTAGTCTCTTGTCTGAAGTGTAGTTGGCAAATTTCTTCTCCCATTCTATAAGCTGTCTGCCTGCTTTGATTATAGTTTTCTTAACTGTGCAGAAAAATTGTAATTTCCTGTCATCCCATCTATTGATACTTGGAGCTAGCTCATATGTTACTAAAGTTCTATTCAGAGAGTTTTTAGCCACCCTTTGTGTCTTGAAGACTATTCCTTATGTTTTCACTTAGAAAGATTCAGTGGTAAAATTAAGGTCTTTGATACATTTTGAAATGACTTCTGTACAGGTAAAGGATTAGAACATAATTCATTCTTCTGCAATTGCATGCTCATTTTTTACTGAAGAATTTGATGAATTTTTTTTCTAATACATGTTTTTTGGTTCGTTTGTTAAAAAAAAAAGTAGGCATAGCTTTGTCAGTTTTTTTTTTCTGGGTATTCTATTCTATACCAGTTACACTGACCGGTCTACGTGCTTTTAATGTAGTACCAGCCTGGATTTACTACCATAGCTCTGTATTATACTATGAGATCAGGACTATGCAACCAGGCTTCCACTTCTGGTGGTCAAGTCATCTAAGGACTAAGCCTCCAGGTCTGGCAGGCTCTGTGTGCACAGTACAACTAGGCCTCCAGCCCCAGGGATATCAGACATAAGTAAGGGACTAGCGCTTCAGCTATGTGATGCCTAGAGTCCCTGGAGAGATAGGAACTTTGGCTCCAGTAATCTCTAAGACCTGAAAAGGTGTAGAGTTTCAATTTATGAGATCCCATGGCTCACCACAGGACCAGTAAACTATGCCACTGTGATTTCATATGTTACTTAGGTACTAACCACTATACAATACAGTGACTTTAGTGGATCTGACTTTTGGTTTTCTATCCCCAGCAGAGTTACAAAATCAAATGGGTAAGCAAGGTTTTAACTTCATCTAGCTGCCTTGGGGCCAAGTATGTATCTTCACCCTTTGTCCTGTTGCTACACAGCTAACAGACAACATGAGATCATCATACAATTTCATTTGCAACACTGAGTTTCACCTGTCTCTATAGTTGGACCTCATGCTGCATCCCTTGCTGTAAAGAGTCATAGAAAAACAAACATTCAAATAGACTTGGAAGAATGGGAAGTCAAAACTGCAAGACAACCACACTCCAACAGAAAGTCAAGACATGACAAAGAAACACAAAGACTATGACACAATCACCATCTATGACCCATCCCTCATTTACCAATTCCTCTCAGATGGAATCCAAAGCTAAAGAAATAATAGATGAAATTTCTGAGAAAAAAACTGTCTTTTACAAAAATTGATGATTATATAGCAGATTTGAACAAATAGATTCATGAATTAAGAAAATATACCCAAGACCTAAAGAAGACAATCTCCAAACTGAGTAAAACTGTTGAAGTAAACATCAAAAATAGGGGAAAAATGCAGCAGGGAGACTGAAACATTGAAAAACCAAACAGAAATATTTGACATGAAGGAGATGATACATAGACTAAAACAACAGTAGACATTACCCTTAAGAGACAAGACCATGCAGAAGAATGGATTTCAGTTACGAAGGACAAAGCCCAGATAATATTATATACACATAAAAGGAATACAATTACAGAGTGTGAATAGAACTTTCAAGAAGTTGGGCCTTCTTGAGGCAAAACCTGAGAATTCATATTATATAAGAAGGGGCAGACATAAAATCAAATGGAACAGACCATTTAACAATACTATTTTTTTAAAAATGATTTCTTTATTTATTATATGTAAGTACACTGTAGCTGTCTTCAGACACCCCAGAAGAGGATGCCGGATCTCATTATAGATGGTTGCAAGCCACCATGTGTTTGCTGGGATCTGAATTCAGGACCTTCAGAAGAGCAGTCAGTACTTTAACAGACAACTTCTCCAAGTTAGAGAAAGAAGTATACATTTAAACACAAGATGTATGTGGAACTTGAAACACACATGCCTAGAGAAGAAACTCACCATGACACATCATTGTCAAGATATCAAAACTAAAATATAAAGAAATAGCATCACAAGACAAACATCAAAACATCCCCAAAGAGAAAGATTAGAATTCTCATCAGCAACCATAAAATCTAGGGGAGCATGGAACCAAATCTTTTAATTAGGAAAGTAAATAACTGAATCAAGAACATTATGGCCAGCAAAATTATCTTTCAAAATGTATGAAGCATCTTAAAATAAATGAATTTAAGCTTCATTGTTTTTTATTTTAAATCAAAAGTAGATTTTTAATACATTCTGTTATAATTTCCTTTCCCTAAGCCCACCCAGACATGCTGTACCACCCCACCCATCCAAATTCATATCTCTGCTTTCTCTCTCACATTAGAAAACGAACTAATATATCTCAATATAATTTGAACACAAAGAAATATCATGAAGTGTTCAGACATGTGTTTGGTTGCTTTGCATCATACTTGGCAAGTGAAATATAAATGTCATGTAGGTGATAGGATGTTTGCTCTATCTGGCATCAAGAATAATTTCTATATTACAGCACACAAAATAATTCTCCTACCTGCATAAAATAGATGTAATGACCAATGGACTAAAACAGAAGTCAAATAAATAAATGCTTGTCAGTATAACAATTAGATATAGCCTATTAGTTTTCTGTTACCATTAAAACAAATGCTCACAAACTTGATGTTGTAAGTGACACAACCATATTATTATTTATTCTCATTAGTTAGAAGTCGCACACAAGCCTTTGAATGGCAGTAAATATATTAGTAGAATTTGGCATGAAATCCAAAAGGAAAAAAAAACTATGCCTGGGAATATCACAGACCTTAGAGGGGAATCCACTACTGATATTTTGGTAAATGAACCTGTATCCAAACAGTCTTCTAAGGGTTTATGTTTATATCCACACACTAGAGATGCTATTGGCCTTGATCAGAGAAGCTTCTAGTTGCAGTGGGTGATGTTACTTAACTGCCTAAAGTACTGATAGTAAGTGGCTGGTGGGTATTTAGTACTAAACTGTACCTTCATGTCATATTCTCCAAGGTCTGGGTACATTAATGAAGGGAGGGTAGAACAATTATAAACACCAAAAGTTATGGTAGGGTTCTATGAAATGTTGTATTTTACATGACAAACATTGCAGTAATCAACATATAGTAATGGTGGCTACCTGCTGAAGACCTGCATATACATGCACACATACACAGGCACACATGTACATGCACACATACATATGCACACACACACACACTCACATACACACACATTCAAGTAGGAGAATGACTACCTAGGAAGAAGTAGGAGTTTGGGTCAGGGATGAGAGAGTAATTTGCAGTGAATGTGATCACAACACATTGTCTCCATGAATGATATTGTCAAAAATAATAAGCAAAACAGCTTTTTTTAAGGAGAGAAACTTTTTTCGTTGGTTTTCCGACTTCTATAGCTAGCCAGTCAAATCATTTGATGAATGCTCCGCTTCTTACCCTATCCTCTTCTCTAAAGTCAATGAGATTGCATCTCTAATCATTCTGCTGCAACTGCATCTCCTTCTGAGTTCACTGTTGTTCACTTGTTCTTTCTTTCTTTCTTTCTTTCTTTCTTTCTTTCTTTCTTTCTTTCTTTCTTTCTTTCTTTCCTTCTTTCTTTCTTTCTTTCTTTTATTCTTTGGTTTTTCAAGACAGGGTTTCTCTGTATAGCGCTGTCTGTCCTGGAACTCTGTAGAACAGGCTGGCCTCAAACTCAGAAATCCACCTGCCTCTGCCTCCCAAGTGCTGGGATTAAAGGCTGAGCCACCACTGCCCTGCTCTCTTGTACTTTCAAGGATTTTTTTTATGGCCTTGTGCTTTTCTTGTTCACACAGGCTAATCTTCCTATCTCAAGGCCACTGATTAGTAACTTACCTTCCATCCCCAACATTACTTCCTGTTGCCATGTACCCTAGTGCATTCCCATGCTTTGGGAGCTGGGATGTGGACTCTATTGGGACACTATTATTCTATCTACCATAGATCTCTCTCTCTTTCTCTCTCTCCCTCTCTGTGTCTCTCTGTCTCTGTCTGTCTCTCTGTCTCTCACACATACACACACACACTCACACACACACACACACACACACACACAGAGAGAGAGAGAGAGAGAGAGAGAGAGAGAGAGAGAGAGAGAGAGAGAGAGAGAGGAGCAAAAGGCATCATTTGGAGCAGTTATTTAAGAAGAAACTTATCAACATGTGAGAGTCAGGAGCAGGCATATATCTGTGATTTCAAGGTCATCCAAGACTATGCAGCAAGATTCTGTCTCAAAAGTCATAACAAAAAATGGGTAGATGATGCTCACACCAACCATTAGTGCTTATGAAAAGATTATAAAAGTAATTTTTTTTACATGTACAAAGACAAGTTGCATGAGACATTGCTAAATTGACTTCTGGGAAAATGAAAGGATCATTTTTAAGGAAGGGCCCCTGGAGCTCATATTTCATTGTCTTTCTAATAAAAGTACCTCCAAGCAAAGATAAACCATATAGACTAGCTAAAATAATTTATTAACTATACGACCAAGGATAAAAGTAAATTCTAGCATCATCCCTTCCAAAAAATGTCCCAGTGTATTATCATTAACCATATAAAATGAAACACTTTTATAGCTTCGGGAGAGAGAAAACAGTCTTTTAAGAATATACTTACCAGAGGGAAAGGTAGAAAAATAAAATACAATGCTTTTATTAGAAATTCAAATTCTTCCTTTGATTCCTGTGCAGAAGTGTCTCTTTCTAAGCTGCACTCCGCTAGTCTAGCCCTCCTCTAGATGCTACAACAGTGAGACAAAATTATGACATCCCCCTTCTACAGTAAATGATGTGAGAATTGCTTATCAACAAAAAGAGTCTATTGTATAGGATATGGACACTGTATACTTTCCAGATAACAGTGGTCAGCGTTCTGTGTGGTAGAAGAAACTGAGATTCTCGCTGCCCATTTACTAAGTTCTCAGGACTGTTGGAAGGTGCTTGCTTCAATAAGACCCCTGATCAAAGAGCTTTGTCTAGACTAGTATAATTTTGTTAAGCATGATGTGCTTCTTCCTCAATGGCTAAGATAAGAAAGAGTAAAAACAAACAAACAAACAAACAAACAAACAAACAACAGAAGAAATACTGTGGGTGAAAAGATGCCCACTGTCACTCTTTGTTTGCTATCAAGCTGCTCTCGCAGTAATTAAAGATGTTTAATAATCAGTTTATAAGGGTTAGGGAGATGACTCAGTGAGCGAGAGTGTTTGCTGGGAAAGTAAGAGAACCAAATCCGCCATTTACCATGTAAAATGCTTGTGATGGCCATTTATATTTATAAACCCAGTGCTGAGGGCACAGAGATAGGTGGCTCTTGAGGATTTGCTGGTCAGTCTAAGACTAAAATAGCAAACTTCAACTTTAGTAAGACACTCTGTCCAATACAAAATATATGATAGAAGAACACAGCAATATACTCCTCTGGTCTCTACATGAGTGTAATTGGCACATATACATATGTGTACACACACACACACACCACAAATAAAAATAATTGTATAATAACATAATGATATAACAACTACAAACAATTAGGTCTTAAAATACACAAAAAGGACTAAAGACTCCCACATTTAACATATCAAATTTTTATTTAGACTTTGAATGTGGTGCTGGGTATTGATGTTTATCCAATCAGATTTCATCATTGACAGGACCTCTTCTGCTTAATTCACACTGTGGAATTCACCTTGTTCTCTCTGGCTGTGCTACTCTAAACTCCAAGTCTGTGAAAAGGACAAGCAGTGATGAGTGGCCCTCTATGCTCCTGCTACTGCCACTAATTCTGAGTGTCAAAGGCAGCCAGGGGCTTTGCAGGCTGTCGAAGATGCTTCTTAAAAGAAACAGCATGTCAAGTGGTTCAATGCCTCCTGCTTTCAGCCAACTCTTCTGTCATCTTGAACAAGTGCTACGGCTACCTGAGTTACTATGTCAGAAGTAAGGACAGGACCATGCAGAATTTCCTAAACCATTGTCTTCAGACCAGCACTGCTCCTCCACTGGCTCTGAGAAATGGTAGGGCAATGACAGTCCACCTTCTCTCCCTCTGACCCCTCCCCCTCTCCAGTTCAAAGTGTACTGCTTTAGTTATTCTTTAATGATTTTAATGATTGTAGCATAGGAAAGAAGTGGGAGGTTAAACACAGAAAAGATATACACTTAGTGAATTTGACTAAATTTCCTTTTTTTCTCTCAAACTCTGTAGGTTCAGAACACTAGCAGCAAAGCCAACAGTGTCTGGGTGTCTGTAGCACTTAGAGACACCAGGTGTTGTCATATCAATCATTGCATTCCAGGTGCAGCTATCTCAGTGTGCCCCATTTTTGTCATGGCATGTACATGTCTCAAATCACCATGACATTCATCTGATGCATATACTAACCATCTCCTGGGCTCTGCATTAGCTTCTAGAGGCACAGTCATAAAAGAAATGCAGTCCTTCCCCAGTGGGAGCTTTGGATTCATATGTATAATGGAACAGTATAGCAAGAAGACCTATCACAGTGCTAGGTTTGTAGTGTCGGGGAGCAAAGAGGTAAAGCTTATGGAGCATACTAGAGGAATTGAGAAAGGTTTCCTAGGGCAGTGATTCCTCAGCTGGAGAATGAATGGGGGTTAGGTGGGATGGGGTACACTTCCAATGCTAAGGTCCTATTCTCCAATGGTTCTTGATCTATCTCTAAAGATGCCAGGGTCCAATTGCTGGGCAGAAGAAGGAGGTGGGACTTCCAATCCCCTGCAGGGCAAGGGGAGGAGATTCCAGGAAGGAAAGGAGTTTTCACTCTGCTTTGGAGGGAGAAAAGGTGACCAGCAATGTGAGATCTTGGAGAGTGGCCCTTCTCCAGACAGGAAGTTAGAGTGTTGGACTAAAGGTAACAGAACAACTGAAGTCACGGGCAGAGTGAGAGGTACTGAGCTAAGCGTGTTGGGAAGGGCATGCTAGCTAAGGGAGATTAATAGTGCCCAGCAATTGAGCCAAGAGAGGTTGAAAATTTACTAAATGTCTCAGCCATTAAGAGCATCAACTGCTCTTCCAGAGGTTCTGAGTTCAATTCTGGTTTACCAGAAACCACATGGTGGCTCACAACCATCTACAATGGGATCCAATGCCCTCTTCGGGTCTGTCTGAAGACAGAGACAGTGTACTCAAATACAGAAAATAAATAATTCTTTTAAAAAATAAAGCATATCAGTGTGTGTGTGTGTGTATGTGTGTGTGTGATCTGAGGATCTGAGGAGAACTGGGTAGAGCTAGTAACATGGTTCACCTGGAGCTTAAAGCAGGGTAGCAAAAACAACACGCTACAGCGGAGTCATCCCAGAGGCTAGAAAATTCCAATAATACGCCTTTGTGTGGTGGGTGTCTCAGCCTCAGCACTACTGACATTTTAAACCAGAAAATTCTCAGCTGAGAGGAAAAAAGCTGCCCTGTGCTTTCCTAAGTGCTCAACATCTATGACTCCATCCTCTGATAATACCAGCTGAGATAAACAGCAATCCCAAATGGCTCCAGAGACTGCCATTTCCCACCAGGAACAAAACTATCCTCCCCCCCCCCCCCCAGTCCCCAGTCCTACCCCCACCCCACCCCCATGTGGAGACCACCTGCACTAAGCATAATCAGAAGTACTGGAAGCAGGTATAGTGAAAACCCAAATCAGAAGCAGGCGACTTCTGGGGTTAGAGATGGAGAAGGAAAAAAAAAATATGCATCTCTGAAAGCCTGGGCAAGTTACTTTGCCTAATGGGAGTGTTTCCTATTTAAAAAACTGGAACTTGTGATATTTTCCCAGAGGGCTATGGTGATGTCTACATCAGAGTACATTTTCAAAGAACAGCACAGTGCTGGGGCAGACAATAGGGGAATTGTGCCTGTCTCTCCTGCTTGGTTCTATTGTCCTGAACAAGAGTCAGGATGACGAATTGAAGGATGCCAGAGGCTGGCAAGAGGGGTGTGCAAGACCTCAGGGGTGGGGACAATGAAGCCACAGGAAGAAGTGACAACTCAAGTGCTAAATAAGGTCCCATATGGCTAGCAGAAACCTTAAGCCCACTATCCCCACCACTCCACTGGTACTCATTCTGAGCTTATCTTTCCAGAACACCTGTCCCTCATGTGTGAGTCAGGCACAGTTCTTTGTCTAATATTTATCTCAATCCAGCAAGCAGTTACAGTGTCTCTTACATAGACACACCAGTGCATGGAAAGGAGGGAACAGACAAATGTAAGCAGGCAGAACATCTGGGCTGTAGAACTTTTGTATTGAGGGTAGGGGAAGCACATCTTGCACCTCTGCCAGAAAAAAAAAAATCTTCCTGACAAGCCAAATTCTCAGCTGAGGCCTAGGTTTCTCTGTAAAGCCTGACCCTGTGACTTCCCTATCCTGACAGAAAGATCAGCTTCTATTCTGTATGGATCCCACAGTCTTCTCATGCCTTTCCATCACAGACTGTGGTGTGCTGTGTTGGGACTCACTCATGTTTTTAATCGCCAATGACTAAATTGGGGGTAAGCATCCCATTATGTCTCAAAACTGGTTGCATTAATATATAAAGACTCAAGATTTCAGTTAGGTTTCCCCACTGCTGTTGAATATGAGAAAGGAGATTTGTTTGTAAAGTTGGCAGTTGATATCCTCGCCCTCTCTACTTGTCAATGATTTCATGTGAATTACATTCCAAGCAGCATGTGACACGCTTTCTGTTCACTGTCTCAGAGATTTGGGGGTTGGTTTTGCAGGGCTGCTATAATATGTTATCAAAGTACCAGCAGAACTTACCAAATTTGTTGACATCAACAACAGAAATTTGTTCTTGCTCAGTTCCAGAGGCCCAACATTTAAAATAGTATGTCAGGAGCAACAGCAAGCTGTGGGCAGAAAGGTACTCTCTTGCCTTTTTAGTGTACACTAGAATTCCGGGAGTTGTAGTTCCTTGACTCTGATCTCTGTGGTCACATTGCCTCTTCTTTTCTACACTCCGACATGTTTTTTTTTTTTTCTTATAAGGATGGTTGCTGGCATAAGGATGATTTTTTATTCATGCAAAAAACTTCATGACCAAGAAGCAAGTTGGGGAGGAAAGGGTTTATTTATCTTACACTCCCACATTGCTGTTCATCACCAAAGGAAGTCAGGAGAGGAACTCACACAGGGCTGGAACTGGAGGCAGGAGCTGAGGCAAAGGCCATGCTACCTACTGGATTGGTTCCCCTGGCTTACTTACTTTATTATTATTATTATTATTATTATTATTATCTATATTCTTTGTTTACATCCAAATGATTTTCCCTTTCCTGACTTCCCCCTCCCCCTTAGTCCCATAAGCCCTCTTCCCCCCACCTGTTCTCCAATCAACCCCCTCCCACTTCTCTGTCCTGGTAATCCCCTACAATGCTGCATCAAGCCTTTCCAGGACCAGGGCCCTCTCCTTCCTTCTTCTTGGGAATGATTTGATATGTGGATTGTGTCTTGGGTATTCAGAGCTTCTGGGCTAATATCCACTTAATCTGTGACTGCATTCCATGTGTGTTCTTTTGTGAATGAGTTACTTCACATAGGATGATATTTTCCAACCATTTGCCTAAGAATTTCGTGAATTTATTGTTTTTAATTGCTGAGTAGTATTCCATTGTGTAAATATTCAACACTTTCTGTATCCATTCCTCCATTGAGGGACATCTGGGTTCTTTCCAGCTTCTTACATTCTTATAGAACCCAGGACGATCAGCCCAGGGATGGCACCACCCACAATGGGCTAGGTACTCCCCCTTGATCACTAATTCAGAAAATGCCTTACACCTGGATCTCATGGAGGCATTTCCTCAAGGGAGGCTCCTTTCTCTGAGTCAAGTTGACACACAAAACTAGCCAGTACAGTGGCTACTGGATTAAGATACACATTAACTCCCAAGGTCCTTGTCTCGATTATATTTTCAAAGACTCTCTTCCACATAAGGCTACACCCATATATTCTGAGGAGCTGGCATGGATATATCTTTTTTGAAGTTAGAGTTTGATGTGCTGTGTAGCATCCTTGACCTCTGGAGCACCATTTAGAAATCTAAATAGTTGTGGCCACTTACTGCATTTTTCCAGCCTACTGGAATACATTTTCTATGGTAAGAATGAATAAAAAATGCATCTCCTTTTGACATCCATATAGACTTTTTCACGTGTTCTTTTGTGCACGCGTGCATGTTGCTTTCTTTGCACATGGGTATGTGTGTATACGTATGCATGTATGCATATATGCATGTATGAATAGAAGCAAGAAGTTAATGTTGGGTACCTTCATCAAGCTGTCCCCACCTTACTTTATGAGATAGGGTCTCTCACTGAAAATGGATGTCATCTATGCAGCTATACTGGTTGGCCAGGGGCTTTGTTGATCCTCCTGTCTCTTTCTCTTTAGCAATGGGATTACAGTTAAGTGCTCTAATTCATTTTCTCATCTCACTCATTTTCTCATGTGTTCCAGAGGATTGAACACAGGTCCCCTTGCTTGCCTGCAGAGCAGTAAACCAACTGAGCCAGTTCCCCAGCTCTAACCTGTTTTCTTTTCAAGTGTTATTTTTTATCTACCAGCAGCTTGAACAGAAATAACAGGGTGGTCAGGATTGACTCCGTGGGAATAGTCTTGGGTTTGCTGTTTGCAAGCATATCAGATGTGGTTTCCTTACCTTGAATGAGTCTGTGGGCTTCTTTACTCATTACCCACAGTGTCTCTAATTTTACTCTCTTACGAAGCTGTAAGATAAATATCAGTCAAGTCCAATTGGTCCAAAGCTTCAATTAGTTTTACTGTGTCCCTGTTTAGTTTCTGTTTTCCTGATCGGTCCATTGAGGAGAGGAGAGTGTTGAAGTCACCCACAATTATTGTGTTAGGTGCAATGTGTGCTTTGAGCTTTAGTAAAGTTTATTTATAAATGAGGGTGCCCTTGCATTTGGCACATAGATGTTCAGAATTGAAAGTTCTTCTTGGTGGATTTTTTCTTTGACCAGCAAAAGTGTCCTTCTGTATCTCTTTTGATGACTTTAGGTTGAAAGTCAATTTTATCTGATATTAGAATGGCTACACTGGCTCGTTTCCTGAGACCATTGGCATGTAAAATTGTCTTCTAGCCTTTTACTCTAAGGTAGTTTTTGTCTTTGACATTGAGGTGTGTTTCCTGTATGCAGCAAAATGTAGGGTGCTGTTTCCTTATCTAGTCTGTTAGTCTATGTCTTTTTTTTTTTAAAGTCTATGTCTTTTTATTGGGGAGTTGAGTCCATTGACGTTAAGCGATATTAAGGAATAGTGATTGCTTGGTTTTCTGGAGTCTAACTTCTTGAGTTCTTTATATATATTGGATATTAGCCCTCTATCTGATGTAGGATTGGTGAAGATCTTTTCCCAATGTGTTGGTTGCCGATTTGTCCTCTTGATGGTGTCCTTTGCCTTACAGAAACTTTGTAATTTTATGAGGTCCCATTTGTCAATTCTTGCTCTTAGAGCATACGCTATTGGTGTTCTGTTCAGAAACTTTCTCCCTGTACCGATGTCCTCAAGGGTCTTCCCCAGTTTCTTTTCTATTAGCTTCAGAGTGTCTGGCTTTATGTGGAAGTCCTTGATCCATTTGGATTTGAGCTTAGTACAAGGAGACAAGAATGGATCAATTTGCATTCTTCTGCATGCTGCCCTCCAGTTGAACCAGCACCATTTGTTGAAAAGGCTATCTTTTTTCCATTGGATGTTTTTAGCCTCTTTGTCGAGGATCAAGTGGCCATAGGTGTGTGGGTTCATTTCTGGATCTTCAATCCTGTTCCATTGATCCTCCTGCCTGTCACTGTACCAAAACCATGCAGTTTTTAACACTATTGCTCTGTAGTATTGCTTGAGGTCAGGGATACTGATTCCCCCAGATTTTCTTTTGTTGCTGAGAATAGTTTTAGCTATCCTGGGTTTTTTGTTGTTCCAGATGAATTTGATAATTGCTCTTTCTAACTCTGTGAAGAATTGAGTTGGGATTTTGATGGGTATTGCATTGAATCTGTATATTGCTTTTGGCAAAATGGCCATTTTAACTATATTGATTCTACCAATCCATGAGCATGGGAGGTTTTCCCATTTTTTGAGGTCTTCTTCCATTTCCTTCTTCAGAGTCTTGAAGTTCTTGTCATACAGATCTTTCAGATGTTTGGTAAGAGTCACCCCAAGATACTTTATACTGTTTGTGGCTATTGTGAAGGGGGTCATTTCCCTAATTTCTTTCTCAGCCTGCTTATCCTTTGAGTATAGGAAGGCCACTGATTTGCTTGTGTTGATTTTATAACCTGCCACTTTGCTGAAGTTGTTTATCAGCTGTAGGAGCTCTCTAGTGGAGTTTTTTTGGGTCACTTAGGTAGACTATCATGTCGTCTGCAAATAATGATAGTTTGACTTCTTCCTTTCCAATTTGTATCCCTTTGACCTCCTTATGTTGTCGAATTGCCCGAGCTAGTACCTCAAGTACAATATTGAAAAGATAAGGAGAAAGGGGGCAGCCTTGTCTAGTAAACAACCCTATTAAAAAATGGGGTGCAGAGTTAAACAAAGAATTCTCACCTGAAGAACTTCGGATGGCGGAGAAGCATCTTAAAAAATGCTCAACTTCATTAGTCATTAGGGAAATGCAAATCAAAACAACCCTGAGATTTCATCTTACACCAGTTAGAATGGCTAAGATTAAAAATTGAGGAGACAGCAGGTGTTGGAGAGGGTGTGGAGAAAGAGGAACACTCCTCCACTGCTGGTGGGGTTGCAAATTGGTACAACCACTCTGGAAAGCAATCTGGCGGTTCCTCCGAAAACTGGGCACCTCACTTCCAGAAGATCCTGCTATACCACTCCTGGGCATATACCCAGAGGATTCCCCACCATGTAATAAGGATACATGCTCTACTATGTTCATAACAGCCCTATTTATAATTGCCAGATGCTGGAAAGAACCCAGGTATCCCTCAACAGAAGAGTGGATGCAAAAAATGTGGTATATCTACACAATGGAGTACTATTCAGTCATTAGAAACAATGAATTCATGAAATTCTTAGCCAAATGGATGGAGCTAGAGAACATCATACTAAGTGAGGTAACCCAGACTCAAAAGGTGAATCATGGTATGCATTCACTAATAAGTGGATATTAACCTAGAAAACTGGAATACCCAAAACATAATCCACACATCAAATGAGATACGAGAAGAAAGGAGGAGTGGCCCCTGGTTCTGGAAAGACTCAGTGAAGCAGTATTCGACAAAACCAGAACGGGGAAGTGGGAAGGGGTGGGTGGGAGGACAGGGGAAGAGAAGGGGGCTTACGGGACTTTCGGGGAGTGGGAGGCTAGAAAAGGGGAAATCATTTGAAATGTAAATAAATTATATCGAATAAAAAAAATTAAAAAAAAAGAATCAACAAAAAAAAAAACAAAAAAACTTGCTTTTCAGATTAAAAAAAAAAAGGAATAGTGATTATTACTTCCTGTCATTTTTTATGTTATTTTTATATTTGAGTGTTTATCTTCTTTTGGGTTTGTTGAAAGAAGGTAACTATCTTGCTTTTTCCAGGGTGTCGTTTCCCTCCTTGTGTTGGAGTTTTCCTTCTATTATTCTTTGTAGAGCTGGGTTTGTAGGAAGATATTGTGTAAATTTGGTTTTGTCATGGAATATCGTGGTTTCTCCATCTATTGTGATTGAGAGTTTTGCTGGGTATATTAGTATTGGCTGACATTTGTGTTCTCTTAGAGTCTGCATGAGATCTGCCCAGTATCTTCTAGCTTTCATGGTCTCTGGTGAGAAGTCTGGTGTGATTCTGATGGTCTTCATTTATATGTTACTTGGCCTTTTTCTCTTGCTGCCTTTAATATTCTTTCTTTGTTTAGTACATTGGGGTTTTGATTATTATGTGACGAGAGGTATTTCTGCTCAGGTCCAGTCTGTTTGGAGTTCTATAGGCTTCTTGTATATTCATGGACATCTCTCTCTTTAAGTTGGGAAAGTTTTCTTCCATAATTTTGTTGAAGATATTTGCTGGCCCTATCAGCTGTATCTTACTCTCATCTATACCTATAATCCTTAGGTTTGGTCTTCTCATTGTGTCCTGGATTTCCTGGATGTTCTGGGATACAAGCTTTTTGAATTTTTCATTTTCTGGGGGAATCAGTATCCCTGACCTCAAGCAATACTAGCAAGCAATAGTGTTAAAAACTGCATGGTATTGGTCCAGTGACAGGCAGGAGGATCAATGGAACAGGATTGAAGATCCAGAAATGAACCCACACACCTATGACCACTTGATCCTTGACAAAGGGGCTGAAAACATCCAATGGGAAAAAAATAGCCTTTTCAACAAATGGTGCTGGTTCAACTAGAGGTCAGTATGCAGAAGAATGTGAATTGATCCATCCTTGTCTCCTTGTACTAAGCTCAACTCCAAATGGATCAAGGACCTCCACATAAAGCCAGACACTCTGAAGCTAATAGAAAAGAAACTGGGGAAGACCCTTGAGTACATCAGTACAGGGGGAAAGTTCCTGAACAGAACACCAATACCTTATGCTCTAAGATCAAGAATTGACAAATGGGACCTCATAAAATTACAAAGTTTCTGTAAAGTAAAGGACACCATCAAAAGGACAAATCAGCAACCAACAAGTTGGGAAAAGATCTTCACCAACCATACATTATATAGAGGGCTAATATCCAATATATACAAAGAACTCAAGAAGTTAGACCACAGAAAACCAAATAACCCTATTAAAAATGGGGTACAGAGTTAAACAAAGAATTCTCACCTGAAGAACTTCAGATGGCAGAGAAACATCTTAAAAAATGCTCAGCTTCATTAGTCATCAGGGAAATGCAAATCAAAACAACCCTGAGATTTCACCTTACACCAGTCAGAATGGTTAAGATTAAAAACTCAGGAGACAGCAGGTGTTGGCAAGTGGAGAAAGAGGAACACTCCTCCACTGCTGGTGGGGTTGAAAATTGGTACAACCACTCTGGAAATCAGTCTGGCGGTTCCTCAGAAAACTGGGCACCTCACTTCCAAAAGATCCTACTATACCACTCCTGGGCATATACCCAGAAGATTCCCCAGCATGTAATAAGGATATATGCTCCACTATGTTCATAGCAGCCCTATTTATAATAGCCAGAAGCTGGAAAGAACCCAGGTATCCCTCAACGGAAGAATGGATGAAAAAATGTGGTATATCTACACAATGGAGTACTATTCAGCCATTAGAAACAATGAATTCATGAAATTCTTAGGCAAATGGATGGAGCTGGAGAACATCATACTAAGTGAGGTAACCCTGTCTCAAAAGATCAATCATGGTATGCACTCACTGATAAGTGGATATTAGCCTGGAAAACCGGAATACCCAAAACATAATCCACACATCAAATGAGGTACAAGAAGAACAGAGGAGTGGCCCCTGGTTCTGGAAAGACTCAGTGTAGCAATATAAAGCAAAACCAGAACAGGGAAGTGGGTAGGGGTAGGTGGGAGAACAGGGGGAGGGAAGGGGGCTTACGTGACTTTCAGGGAGTCGGGGGCCAGAAAAGGGGAAATCATTTGAAATGTAAATAAAAAATATATCGAATTTAAAAAAAGTCAGGTGTGGTGGTACTCACTTGTAATCCCAGCACTAGGGAGGCAGAGACAGGAGCATCCCTGGGGGTCACTAGCTGGCCAGCCCAGCCCACTTGGCAAGTTCCAGGCCAGTGAGAAGCCAACAGCTGTCCTCTGACCTCCACATAAACAGATATGCGTGTGTGTATAAGCCATTCCACAAGCCACCAAAACCACAGAGAAAACATGGGTGACAGTCAAGCTGGTGTCTGTCGGAAGCCTAATGCCCACAGGCAACATTCACATGGGGTTTTCCAATACTGATAAAGACGACAGCCTGTTGGAGACAGTGTGAGGAACTTCTAAGGTGGCTTATCTGCAGAAGAAACACCCTGAGAGCCCTCTCAGGAGTCAGAGGGAGAAAGCTCAGTGAAACAGGTTGCTCTTACAGAACTTTCTGCAAGCTGGAACCTTCTAAGGTGCAGGGATGCTGGAGAGAGCAACTCTCCATGGAAGTGGCAGGGGAGGCAGGAAAGCAATGTGTCAGGAGGTGGGGAGAGGGGCTCTCCAAAATGGAACAGCTCTGAGTGACTCATGCATAGTGTTCCTAACTGCTACCTTGTCGCCATTTGAAACCCATCAGTGTCTCTTCCTGTGGGTTGTGTGTGCCCTCATGTGGCAGCCACTAGCAACCTGGGTAGAGCCATCTCCATGTGACTGCTTCACAGAGAGGCAAACAGACATGGGGGCAGCTAACTGCCTGCCTGGGGTTGCCACACTCCGCCGGGCAGCCTTGACTAGCCTAGCCTGGGCTATTTGACTCCGATCTCTTTTATAAGAATGCCTAGCCTTCCTGAGGGACTCCTTGCTGACCAAGCTTCCTACCCCACACCATCCTTGATCCTCTGAATCCTTGTTCTGTTGGGATATTTATGGTGCTGTGGAAAGTGGCCCCAAGAATATGGAAACTCCCAGCCTCGTCAGATGAAGAGGCTCCGGCCTCAGTGAGCTCCATTCTGTTACACCAACTCCGACCTTCTGGGGCCCCCCAGCCCCCACCATCCATCCAACATAAGGATATACTTTACTATGACTTATTATTTTGTTCTCTGTAAATACAAGATGTTCATAGGAAATATGTATTCTGAACTATATCTGCAGAGTGGACTGCAACACCAGAATAGTTCTGTTATTTAGAATATGTTGTAAAGGGACCGAATAGGTATTTATTTACATATGCCATCCACATTTACATAAAATTGTTTGATTGGCCAAGCCAGCTTCCTGTTAAGTCAATCCTTACAGTTGTTTATATAGTGATTGGCCAAACTTTTTGAGGGTTTTAAATTAAATATAATTAACTCTGCTTTTGACGTATTCAGGGACTCTCCCCCCTGGTATTGTGCCTGACTAAGCCTGCCACCTTTCTGTCTTAATTATTATATTTTCTCATATAATCCACCCTCTCCTCACACCCAAACACTTGGAGAAGGGAAGGTGACTGGTCTTTCTTGTCCCTTCTCAGTGTGGCCTGCCGTTAGCTTCATCTGCCTCACTGCTCAGGTCAGAGCTGTGGATGGCTTGGGCTGAGAGGCTGGGAGAGGCTTAGGGACACACAGCAGTGTTCTCGGCTCTGATAATGACCCCAGGGTCCCTGCTGGGGACTGTGGGTCTGCAAAACTAAAACTGAGAAACCCCTGAGGACACCACCAGTTCCATGTCTCCTCTGCAGGCTTAAGTTATTATGGATGGGGGAGGTGAGCAGACAGTGAATTATATGAGCAAATATGGGCTGATTTCCAGCACTATTTTGTGTACAACTAATTTATTTTGATTGTAAAAATAAAATAAAGTGGTTAAATGACCCGCTTAAAAAAAAAAAGGAGCTGTAAGATAGGAGCTATCCTAATACTGAGATTTTGAAACAAAGAATATGGTTTAATATTATTAAGCATTTTTCATAATTTCTAAGCAAATATGTAAAAAAAGAAAAAGAAAGAGAGAATATATGATCTGCTTCAAAGCCAGTCTTCACTAGACTATACCTCTGCTTCTACTATACGATGCTATACATCTCTCAACAATGTCTCCCTATTTTATCTTGAATTGCTTTAATATTGCACCCCATCAGAGGTCCAAATTAAAAAGACTATATATGTACATACAAGCATGTGCAAATATACTCACAGAAATCCTTTATTTACAAAAGAGTATGAATAATTAACAATCTGTTTTCACCTGCTTGACACTAAGTGTTGCCAGGGCCCTGGACACAGGGGCCTGTGTCAGCATTCTTCAGAGGCTTTTCAGCGTCTGACAACTACTACAGCTAACCTAAACTGCTGACAAGAATGCCGGGACTAGTAGGAAACTTTCTAGGAGGGAATAAAACCACTTAAATGATAGTCCAGCCTCAACAAGACAGTGACCCTATTATGACTCTCCTGGCAGCTCTGGCTTTTATCCTGATTTTATGGTTCAGCAGATAAATAGTAGATGCTAGTTGAAGGCCAAAGTGCTGAGAGAAGGCTGGAGAGGAGAGAGTCTTCAGAGATAAAAGAGGACAGTAATGAAAGCTGGCAAGAGAAAGGGAAACTACTCTCACCTGGGAATGAGCATTGCCTCCATTAGACGTTTCTTTTGAATGGTCCAGACCTTCATAAAGACTTCATTCTTGTTACCATCTGTATTTAAAGTCTCAGGCAGATGGTGGCCTGAGAGACCATCTCATCTGCATCGTCACTTTGAGTTAATGAAGCCCTATTCAGACATCATTAATTCCTAAAAGCAACAGCTAATATTCTCCTAGAACTTAGCTACTCAGAAGAAAGCCAGAGTGCTTGGGGAAGAAAAGGGTTGTGGATAGGAAGAAGTAGCAGAAGAGGAAGCCTGGAACTCCCTGTAAAAGCAGGTGTGCTGGCCCCTTACACTACTCTTGGGTGAAAAATAGTCAAAGACTAGGTGCCACTGAGGTGCTCAGCTCTTGTGGGCTACCCTATACAAAGTTACTCTGTAACTAAGAAATGTTGGATTATATATTTTGTTTTTTCAAGAGTATAATGAGGTCATGATTATGGATCTAAAGAGCCTGACCAATACAGATGTGACTGCATGTAGCCAACCATCAAACTAAGCCTGAGGGCCCCAATAGAGGAGTTAGGGGAAGGACTGAAGGAGCTGAAGGGATTTGCAAATCCACAGGAAGATTAACAATATTAATCAACCAGACCTACGCCCCCAGAGCTCTCAGGGATTAAACCACCAACCAAAGAATACACGTGGAGGGACCTATATCTGGCATCAGTGGGAGGGGAGCTCCTTGGTCCTGTGGAGGCTTGATGACCCAGTGTAGGGGAATGCTAGAGCACTGAGGTGAGAGGGAGTGGTTGGGTCAGGGAGCATCCTTATAGAAACAGGGAGGATAGGAGTTAAAAATAATTTTTTTAAAAGAAATAACTTGTAGCTATGACTTCATAGTCAGAGACACTCCCTCAAGTCTCCTAGACCAGGCACCTAAGATTTCTCAGCTGTCTGGTGCAGTTATTACCATTGTACCTACTATGTTCTTGGCATAACTCTAGTTGGTTAAGCTGTTTCAAATGGCCAACACTAACCCTGGCACATTCAGTGTTTCTTACTTTTCTCTCATCTAGAGCAATCACCAGCTCCTGAAGACCCATATAGTCCAGTGTTTATTTTTGCTTTTCTATCTTGCAATCGAGAATTTAAAGCCCACGAAGTCACAGATATGTGTCAGTTTCATTCCTGATTGGATGAAGCATCTCAAACAGTATCTGCCACAAGGTGAGCTATCAAATAAGATTTAAATAATGAATGTAAATGTCAGCTCAAAATGTCAACTGCAGAACACCTTGGCTTGGAGAAATGGTGATGTTATGGCAGAAATAAGTTCAGAAAAAAATTGTTTGCTCAGGTTCAACTATCTTCCTATTTACTTCTCATCATGGAAACAACATCAGCAGCCACATGAAAACAGATTAGAAGCAGAAGGTTGTGAATAGTAATTATTGCAAATGAGATTAAATTCCTAGGGTGAGAGTGATGACAATTTTTGGTGTATTTCTAGACAGGATTTATTGAGAAGACCCATTGTGGAAGAAGGAAGAGCTAATCCATGGACTGGGATCCTTGACAATAAAAAGAAATAAACAAGCATTCGTCAATTTCTGTTTCCTCACTACAGATGTGATTTGTCTAGCTGCCCCAAGATCCTATAGTCATGCCTCCTCTAAGCGAGCCTCCCACATGCCCCTACTTCCCATACCTTGTTTCTAGTTAGGTATTTGGCCATAGAAATGAGAACAGTGTTAATATAGAGGTAAAAACCTATTTTCCAGCAAGGCCTTGGAAAAACTGTGCAGTTTATTTTGAGTCCATCCCTGGAGTCAGCTTCCAAAGGTTTCACCTTGTTCATATTATTCAAACTCCCCAATCCCTGGTAAACTACTTATGCAGGAGTACTACATTTAAATATACAATATGTGGGGGAAAACATCACTGTGAGAGGCATGCAGTAAGTTACATTATTATCATATCCTTAGATTCCATCCCAATGTGCACTTAATTCATATTGACTTTATAGTTTTCAGTCAATAGAAAATAGTGCTGCATATATCAACAGGTAGAACTAACCCCAGTCATGCATAGGCAAAACATTTTGCCAAGACCTTCCTAAACTGTAGTAAGGCACTGAGTTCTAATTTAACAAGGTCCCAGTTCTAAATTTAATTCATCACTGTAATTTATTACCCTAGACCTTTCCTTGTTATTTAAATAAATTCACTGAACTGGGTACCTTATAAAGAATAAAAGTTTCTTTTGTGTCATGGCTATCCAAGATTAGGCAGCCACATCTGAATGGGTTCCAGCAAGGGACTCTTGCTGTACCTACTCATGATGGGGAAATAGAGACAAAATATGTACAGAGAAACACCTGTGCAGCAGAGGAACACCTGCGCAGACCGACAGACAGGAGACTGATCTGCTTTATGAGTCTTGTGCTAATGAATCTAATCTCAAGGGACCCAATTTACCTCTGAATGACTCAGTCTGGTTTTAAGAGAACTAAGGCAGTCTCTTGAGATAGACATTAATCAATTTGTAACAACAGTGACCCACAGCCTAGTCAACTCCTGTAGGTCCTACTCCTTAAAGGTTCTGCTGAAGAATAGTAATACTTTCGGGGGTTAACATCTAATGTAAAAATGTGAGAAATAAATGTGACCCCAGCGGTCATGCTTTGTCACTGTCCTCTCCTTAGTACCAAGGCTGCCAAAGAAATCTTATTAGGCTAATGTAACAGGTTCTCCAGACTTAGACATGGTGAGACACCAAAAACGGTACGTCGAAATTGGAGTCTCAAGTCACTGAGTGCAACCCTGGCCTAACTCACCAATCTAATTGTCCTTGACCATTGGTCTCAGATATGTTCAATCACAAGGGTTCATTGTGGAGCCCAACCCTTATCTTCTTTGATCCTACACCAGAAACCTGCTCATATACTTTCATCCAAATGTTTACTCAGCATTGGTTTTATGTATTTGTTCACTGACATTAGTGCCAAGATAAAAAAAAATTGCCATACAAAAGACAAACACTGCTGTGTAAATCATCTCAGGGACTTGCAATATATTCGATGACTTGTAATACATTTTCTAGCATAGTCCCTGAAAACCAAGAGCTACTACCTCTTGCTACCTGTGAATCATAGTAATAAACTATCAAAGCAAAAGGCAGGCATACTAATTCAGATCAACTGCACTTAATATCACTGCAGACTTATGAAATGCTGTGCCACCGTTGCCTTTCTCCTGACGGAACAATTGCCTAAGGAATTCTAATAAATTTCTGAAATGAACAATCTCATATGAGGCCAAGTCTGAGACATATATCACTCCTTTTACAATTCGGATTTTCTAATGCATAAATGGGACAATAAATTCTGAGGAAAGCTATTCAGCATTCAATGGCTTCAGTTCTTGCTGCTGGCTTTCTCTGTTAGAAGTGGCGTCAGCGGGAGACCAAAGAAGGGAGATAAATTCTGTTTGAGAAGATCCAATTTTAGAACCACAAAAAATTAATTACTCTTTTCTCATTACCAGATATGGATGTGTATCAATGTATTTGCCTATGTCTTTGATTTAATACAAATAAATTATAAAACTTGGCTATGAGGTCTGTCCATGTTCCTCTCAGATTGGATTATATGAAAGGATCCATACTAAGTGATCCATGAGCCACGCCATGAAGACGACACTGCACATGTTGCTCCCTTCAGCACTCTCTTGACTTATGCTGCTCATTCAAGCCTACAGAACAACCTAAGCATTCTGTGGGCTCTGATGCAAAAGCATTCATTTGTAATTTTGGTTCAGAGCTTGAGTTTCTTGGGCACTGCCAAGAGTTAGTTTTGCCCCAGTGGCAGCATCTATAAAATACACAAAAAGCAACTCTTCACCCATCTTCTCATAAGAAAATTATAACCCACATCAATTCTTGTCCTGAAGCCCTGGATCCTGTAAGGCCAAATTACATGGGAAAAGGGTGTTTCAAATATGGTTTGAAAAACAACTTGCCATTTAAAAACAATTACTTTCATTAGTTGTTGAAAGGGAATTTAGCATCTAGAAACTGTGGGGGAGTTCTTCAGGTTTCCTTACTGGGAGAATCATTTACAATCTTCACTGCCATCATTCTACATATAATTTGGCTGAGCCATTCCGAGGCCAGACCATTTGGGCATGCTCCCACATATAACAAGTAGCAGTTTCTAGTCTTAAATCCAGCTTCACTTGTAAACAAGCAATAGACATAGATGGAGAAGAAATTAGGCAGAAAGTGTGGGCACTGAAACACACTAGTGGAGTTCAGATGCCTCATGGCACCCATGTGAACAAAGTAGCAAGGGATCAGGGAGGACCTGGGAAACTCCCACTCTTGCAGAAACTAGCCATTCTTAGAAGGCGACTCTGCTCGCCATTGCACCACCACCACTGAACAGTCTACTCTTAAGAGACCTGACCCACTCCTAACAACAGTCATACATTTATAGGTGTGGAACCTTCTGGACTGAATTACCTTCCCCAATATCCTACCTCTTAGATGGCCCATTATCTCAAAACCACTACACAGAGTACCAAACATTCAATACATGAAAATTGTGTGTCAAATCACATCTAGACCATATCAAATGACAGAATCAATTAATCTCCTGTGTTTCTGTTAATACTTTGGGTTAATAATTTACATTTTCTTTGAGCACAATCATACCCATACTCCTCATTCTACTTTGTCATTGTTCTCCCTGTACCCCAAATGGATATTGCCCTATAGCATCAATTCTGAAAATATATGCTGACTTGCACTGGCACACAGCCCCATATCTGGAAATTAGTGGGGACTAGAAGAAATACATGTTCACAGATACCTGGATAAGCAAATTCTAAGTTATCTTTAAACATCAAATTCTACATAAGGGTTTTCCATACATAAAATTCTAAAGACATTAATGGAAAAAAGATGGAGACATGTAAAGGTTGGACTGTCAGAAGAAAGATAAAGTCAGGAAGACAAAAATATAGGAGTTTCATGATTGGAACTGAAGGTCTCTTTAGATAAAGATTATTTTTTTGGAGCCTCTGATGATAACGTTGCATTCATATGTATCATGATAAGCAGGATACAAAATAGTTATTTAAAAGTCATCTGGACAGGAGTAGGATTTTCTTTTTTAAAACAAAAATCTCAAATCTCAGGAAACTGATCAGTGATCATATAATTAGAAGGTTGAGATGACATTTATGGCTTTTACTTCACTTTTGTCCATATAGCACATAGTCATGTGTCAATCAACGGCTTTCCATAGGCAGCTGGCCTCAGCTTATCAGTCATCCCTTCTGTTACTTTTCGCAATTCCCTTTTCTCCCTGAAATCCCTGCCTAAACTCTTTGCGATTGTCAGTGTAAAGAAAGAGCACTGTGAACAGTGCCAGCTGCTCTGCCTGGCCTTAAATCATTAAGCTGGAGGCTGCAGTGGTAAAATGACTATTGGCAGCAAATTGGTCTTTCAGATACACCTGTTCACACAGACCAAAGTCAGTCCTGGGAGAATCATCCTAAAATATTGACTGTTCTACTTTTAGTGGTCTCCAAGGTACTGCCATTTAATCCACTTGAGCGAAAAAAGAATCCAACAAAATGTTCTGCTTCCTAACAGTATTTCATGTCTACTACCCTATAACTCTGCAAATTTCAAGTCAATAGAGATAATATTGAATAACAAATATGAATCCCACCCTTCTCTGAATGCTGAAGAGACTTCATGTTTCATGAGATATTGTGCCTGCCATCACTGCAGTCTAAGAAACAGTTTCAATACAACAGAAAGTGTCTTATGTATCACAAACAGGGCAGAATGATACCCATACCTGTTTATGATTTCCTTCAGCATCTTTTGAAAGCCAAAAAGGTTTCCAGTATCACCTTACTTCTTTCTAGGCACATTCCCTTTTAGTATCAGTCATTCCATATGCTTCTACCACTATCCTCAAATCTTTTTCATTAACCCTTGGTTTTTCCTCTCAGCTGAAACTGTCTCTCTTACATCTCAGATGTTCAAAACAGAGCTGCTGGCACAGTCCTATAATCTTAGCACCCAGGAGGCAGAGGCATAAGGATAGTAAGTTCCTAGACTAGACACTGAGATCTAGTCCTAAAAACATGTCCAGGGTTTTTTGACTTGGTGAGCAGTGAAAGTATATCCACAGCGCTGACATAGGATGAACCTCATCTTCCTTACTTTCAACCCTTTCCTTTCATCTTCTTTACTTTTGACCCTTTCCTTTCCCATCTCATTGGAAAGCAATACTTCTCCTACTTAGTATCCTTCATTCTCATGCTCCTCTAAGACCTCAAACCATCAAATAGCCACCATCTCTCTTGCTCTTGCATCATTTTCCAACATCCTTGACTGTATTGTCGAACAGCTGTAGTTCTCATCATCCTGAAATTCATCCTTGTTGTCATCTTTGACTGCTTTACCTCCACAACAGGTCAAACTCTACAGACCTCTTATATCCATCTGCCTTCAGAACTCATTGGTATTCCCTCAATTCAAAGATTGTTCTAGTAGATACCTGATTAATCCTTTTTGGGTATCATTTCAACTTTTCTCAATTCCAACTGCTACCATGCTTGCATAGAGCATCCCAAACTCTGAAAGTGATCAAGTCTAACCTTGTTGATCATCTATTTATTCATGGTTCCTTCTTGCCTATGGAACACAATTAAACTCCTTTACATAATGTGTAAGGGTTTTCTAGATCTGCCTCCCACATATCTGGCTAGCCAACCTTTCCTTTCTCTCCCACTTGGCATTTTAGCTGTCTTCAAATTCTTTGTTTCCACCCACAGCTCTCTTCTTTTTTTTTTCCATGTCTGTATATAAAACATGTTGCTCCCAAACATTTTAGCCTAGACAAGTCCTGATTATGAAATGGTTTACTAGTAGGTCAATCCATGTGATCAAACACTCTAAGGGCTTTTCAAGCTATTTTACTTGTTTGAAGGAAAGAACAAATAAGGAAATTAATTTTTCCCATTAAGAATTTTTGCTTAGAAACTGAATCTCAACAGATTTAGTTCATGCATGTTTAGAACCATGCCTCTTTGAATATCTAATAACAAATTATTATAGCCTCAACTTGCTCTTCTGTCTTGAAACTCCTATTTGCTTAAAATCCAATTTGTGGGTCAGACAGGGGCTGTTAATTCTAGATGCAAAACACAGCAGATGCAGAGAGCTCTGGGGAGAGAGCAGTCAACAACTGTTGATCACAACATGCTGCTTTTCAGTAAGCAAAGCCAGATGCTACAGTTTTGGGTCAGTGACAGATAAACCATAAGTAAGTCACACATGCCACATCAGGTTCCAAAACCTGATGGAGGTTAAACCTCTTTCAGCACAAAACATTTATCTGTTTTCCAATCAAGACATAGCTTCTCATCTAGATCATCAAAATCCCTCAATCACATCTAATCATTCCACTGATGCCCTGCACTTGGCTCATACTCTGATGAGTGTAATAGTTTTGCTGTGGAATTAAGCGTCAACTTAATGGGCTGAGCCTGGCTCTGCCACTTTCTGATGGGGTAGTATGTTGTGTATGGTACCTGACCTCATGTGGCTGCCTGCTCATCTATAAGGGAGGGCTATAAGGGTCATGGTAAAGTTGACTTCACAGAGATGGATGGGGCTAGGAAGAGTAAATGACATGCTAAATTCCTCACACATGTGAAATGTCTAATAAGTAGTATTAACACTTATCTGATTGCTAAGTGATGAAACCTGAAAGAATTTACTGGAGGGAAACTGCTTCATTTTACAAATTTTGTTCCATGTGTCTCCCTTGTGTAACTTAACTATTATTCTTATAAGGCAGCACAATGAAAGTTTATTGAGGCTCTTAGGTGAGAGGGGTCTTTAACTGATACAACAATCTTAACAACAAAGTACATTTTAATACCAAGAGTTTTTTCAAATATTTCGATTTAAAGATGGAGCTTGCTAGTTTCTTCCCTGCATATTTTAAAAAATATTCCAACTTAGGGTTGATTCTTATAATCTTTGCTTTTAAAATATTTACTGCAATTCTTCGAGAATTTCAGACATTATACTTTGTGAACAAAACCTCTTGGGAAAAAAAGGTAGTGTCTGTAAAATTTGAATTCAGTACTCTTTAGAGGTTGGAATGTGGCAGATACAGAGGCTAATTACCTTATTTTGGGCTAGTTCTAGGCCTCCAGAACAGATATTCCTTGCCCATCTCTGTGTCAGATATTAATTCTGACACAGATATTTAATTGATAAAATGGTTTTTAATCCATTAACTTTCACTAACTTCCACCAACCCCAAACCTTAGATAGCATTTTGGACCTATCATATAGCTATAAGATGGAGAAATCTTGCTGGACCCGCCTATCTGATGTACCTCCCAATATACTTTAAACTTGCCTTGATTTATGACTTTTTTGTATTATTCTATAAAACTATAACATTGTTATGAAACTGTTTTCACATGGAAACATGAAATTTGGGGTAACTTAAATCTATGTTCCTGGGCTATGATAAATCCAAAGTGGTTCCAGTATAAACTATTTCTTTATTCCATTATAGATGAGAGCTAAGGTTTTTGCATTAGAAATTTTGATCCTGGGGCTAGAGAGATGGTTCAGCGCTTAAGATCACTGACTGCTCTTCCAAAAGTCCTGAGTTCAAATCACAGAAACCACATGTTGGCTCACAACCATCCGTAATAATTTTGATCCTATCAAGTCCTTCCATCATATCTTCCTAGACCTACCCTCAATCATTCCATATCCACTAAATTTTGTGTCCTCATTCACTGGGAAAGAAAGGAAGAAAGAAAGAGAGAAAGAAAGAAAGAAAGAAAGAAAGAGAGAGAGAGAAAGAAAAGAAAGAAAGAAAGAAAGAAAGAAAGAAAGAAAGAAAGAAAGAAAAGAAAAGAAAGAAAGAAAGAAAGAGAGAAAGAAAGAAAGAAAGAGAGAGAGAGAAAGAAAAGAAAGAAAGAAAGAAAGAAAGAGAGAAAGAAAGAAAAGAAAAGAAAGAAAGAAAGAAAGAAAGAAAAAAGAAAGAAAGAAAGAAAGAAAAGAAGGGAGGAAGGAAGGAAGAAAGAAAGGAAGGAAGGAAGGAAGAAAGAGAGAGAGATAGAGAGCAAGAGAAAGAAAGAAAGGAAGGAAGAAAGAAAGAAAGAAAGAAAGAAAGAAAGAAAGAAAAGAAGGGAGGAAGGAAGGAAGGAAGAAAGGAAGGAAGGAAGGAAGGAAGAAAGAGAGAGATAGAGAGCAAGAGAAAGAAAGAAAGGAAGGAAGGAAGAAAGAAAGAAAGAAAGAAAGAAAGAAAGAAAGAAAGAAAGAAAGAAAGGTTGAGTACAATTAATGATGCCTATATATTCTTGGATTTTAGCCCTACCAAGAGCCACACCTTAAAGAAAACACGTCCCCTTCTTGGCAGCTACCAATTAGCAATAGGCAATAAACAAATGATAGAACATGTCCACAGTCAACATCATCAAAAATGGAGAAAAATTCAAAGCACCACTTTAATAAGTCAGGAACATGACAAGACTGTCCAGTCTTTCTCTCTTCTTGGGTTCAGTATAGTGCTTGAAATCTTAGCTAGAGAAAGGCGACAAGTGAAAGAAATAAGCACAATAAAGTAGGAAAGGAAATGGAATCAGTGTCATTAATTGCAGATGGTATGATTCCATACTTAAAGACACTAAAACACTTTTATAATGGATATCCTAGTGAGTGTTCTATTACTATATAGAGACACCATGGCCACAACAACTTTTATGAAGCAGAACATTTCATTGGGGCTTGGTTACAGTTTCAGAGGTTTGGTCCATTATCATGATGGGGAGCATGGTGGCAAGAACGCAGACATTTTACTGAAAAACTAACTAAGAGGTCTACATCTGGATCAGCAGGTAGCAGGAAGAGAGAGACAGGGCCTAACTTGGGCTTTTGAAACCTCAAAGCCCCCAATTTTTAATAGGGTTATTTGGTTCTCTGGGGTCTACCTTCTCGAGTTCTTTGTATATATCAGATATAAGCCATCTGTCAGATTTAGGGTTTGTGAAGATCCTTTCCCAATCTTTTGGTTGACATTTTGTCCTTTTGACAGTGTCCTTTGCCTTACAGAAACTTTATAATTTTATGACATCCCACTCTTGATGTTCTGTTCAGGAACTTTTCCCCTGTGCCCGGAACTTCAGATGACTGAGAAGCACCTTAAGAAATGTTCAACATCATTAATCATTAGGGAAATGCAAATCAAAACAACCCCGAGATTTCAACTCACACCAGTCAGAATGGCTAAGGTCAAAAACTCAGGAGACAGCAGGTGTTGGCTAGGAAGTAGAGAAAGAGGAACACTCCTCCACTGCTGGTGGGATTGCAAGATGGTACAACCACTTTGGAAATCAGTCTGGCAGTTCCTCAGAAATCTGGGCATGACACTTCCGGAGGACCCTGCTATACTACTCCTGGGCATACACCCAGAGGATTCCCTGGCATGCAATAAGGACACATGCTCCACTATGCTCATAGCAGCCCTATTTGTAATAGCCAGAAGCTGGAAAGAACCCAGGTGTCCCTCGACGAAGGAATGGATACAAAAAAATGTGGTATATTTACACAATGGAGTACTATTCAGCCATTAGAAACAATGAATTCATGAAATTCTTAGACAAATGGATGGAGCTGGAGAATATCATACTAAGTGAGGCAACCCAGTCTCAAAAGATCAATCATGGTATGCACTCACTAATAAGCGGATATTAGCCTAGAAACTTGGAATACCGAAGACATAATCCACATATTAAATGATGTCCGAGAAGAATGGAGGAGTGGCCCCAGGTTCTGGAAAGACTCAGTGCAGCAGTATAGGGGAATTCCAGAACAGGAAAGTGGGAAGGAGGGGATGGCGGAATAAGGGTAGGGAAGAGGGCTTATGGGACTTTCCGGGAGTGGGGAGCCAGAAAAGGAGAAATCATTTGAAATGTAAATAAAAATATATCGAATAAATAAAAAATTAAAAAAATTAAAAAAAAAAAAAAAGAAACCTCAAAGCCTGCCCCAAGTGACATGCCCACTCCAACAAGTTCACACCTACTCCAATGAGGCTACACCTCCTTTTCCTTCTCAAGTAGTGCTGCTCCCTGATGACTAAGCATTCAATTGCATAAACCTATGGGGATATTTCTTCTCAAATCACCACAACAGGTAAACATATTCAGCAAAATAACAAAATACAAAATACAGACAAAAATCAGTATCCTTCCAATAAAATCCATCAAAAGAAATAGGGAAATACCATTAACAATAGGCTTGAGAGTGCATTAGAATAAAGTTAACAAAGGAAATAAAAGATTAATATTATACAATGAAAATGGTAAGGCACTGAAAATGAAAGAGAAGATGTCAGAAGGCCTCCCATACCCTTGGATCTGCAGGATTGAGATTATGAAGATGGCCATCTTACCAAACAGAGTCTACAGACTCAATGCAATCTTCATCAAAATCCCACACAACTCTTTGCAGGATCTGAGTAAAAATAATAATCTTAAATTTTAAGCAGAAACACAAAATACCTAGGAATTATATCTAGCATTGTTTCCACCAGAAGATGGCCAGTGAGGAATTTGAGATGATTCAGATAGCCATGCCAGGCATGTAAGATATGGAGTAATTCTTGCATGAAAATGTTGCCCACTTTTGAAACAAAAGCTAGACAACAATCACCCAGAGATGTAGAGATCAGCGAAGCTTAGCTCTTTAGTATTACCTTCTGAGTTCAAAATTTTAAGTCAGTACAAATTGCATAACATATTGAAAAATAACAAACAGAACAAAACAAAACTATTCTGTTACTGATTTGACAAAGTAATTGTAAAACCAGTAGATTCAACCTTTAAGCCTTCCATTGGTATAACAAATTTTATTATTGTTTCTGAGGTCTCTGTCAGTAGAATATACCCACATGCACACAAACACACATACACACACACACACACACACACACACACACACATAATATTTATGATGAATGGGATAAAGTTTTTTAACTTTAAAAGAAAGCTTTTCTACATTCTTTGCACAAGGCTCCAGTGGTTTCTGAATATGTGTGAGCCATGCTGTCCCATTGTCTTACATGTCCTGTGTTCCATGCATTTCTTCACCTGTGTCCTTTCTGTCACACCATGTATCCCTCCACTCATTTCTTCATTTTTCTCCTCTATTCCCTCAAGTGAAAAATATGCAGAAGTTCATGAATTAAACAAACAGGTCAAAAAATAAGTTATATCATGTATAGAAACCCAGATACTGGGTTCATATTTACAGCGCAAACTAATCAACATCCAAGGGAAAACTGCAGTTAACCCCTTAACAGATACAAGTAAAGCAGACATGATTAGCCTATGTGCGTCACAGGGATGCTGCTTTCTATTACATCCATCACTCTCATGTCTTGAGAGTCACCTCTGGTAGTTTAATGTCAGTACTTGTTTTCCTTTCTCTTACTGGTTAAGTATTACATCATACCTATATGACACAAGATACAAAGCATTACATGCCTCACATTACATAAAAATCTGGGAGCACAGCAGTCATGAACTCTGTCCTCCTGAATCTTAAAGCAAGTGTTGGTGATGATGTATGAATGTTGATTTCTCAAATATATGTCTTTTTTAAAAATAGTCTATTCCATGGAAGATGCAGGAGAGAAGATGTCCAGTGCTACTGAACTTGTGTTCTCATGATGGAGGTGGATTTAGACCTAGGTAAATGTAAAAATAAGTTATCAAAAATGGAAGTGGAAATAGAGGTGCTTTGTGGGGGAAGGTTTGTTTGAGAGGAGTGTTCAAGCTGTCTGAAGTAAAGAGTGACCTGGACAGACAATTAAAAAACAGAATCCCTTCAGTACAAAAACAGAAGCCCACCCAAATAAGAGAGGATTTTATTGGCTGAAAGGTTCCCCATCCTATCCATGAAGTTAAGTTATTGATAGTTTTTTGATAGATGAAGCAAAGCTCCTTATTCATGCTAAACAATACATTTTGATGTCAAAAAATAATTATCCTTATGCTAGGAATACTATTTTTGACAAATGTTTCTAGACTTAAAGGCAAAGACACAAGAGGGAGAGAGCTGAGCAAGAATGTTATTGGCATTATTACATGGTGGGGAATCCTCTGGGTATATGTCCAGGAGTGGTATAGCAGGATCTTCTGGAAGTGAGGTGCCCAGTTTTCTGAGGAACCGCCAGACTGATTTCCAGAGTGGTTGTACCAATTTGCAACCCCACCAGCAGTGAAGGAGTGTTCCTCTTTCTCCACATCCTCTCCAACACCTGCTGTCTCCTGAATTTTTAATCTTAGCCATTCTGACTGGTGTAAGGTGACATCTCAGGGTTGTTTTGATTTGCATTTCCCTAATGACTAATGAAGTTGAGCATTGTTTAAGATGCTTTTCCGCCATCCGAAGTTCTTCAGGTGAGAATTCTTTGTTTAACTCTGTACCCCATTTTTTAATAGGGTTTTTGGTTTTCTGGAGTCTAATTTCTTGAGTTATTTATATATATTGCATATTAGCCCTCTATCTGATGTAGGATCGGTGAAGATCTTTTACCAATTTGTTGGTTGCTGATTTGTCCTTTTGATGGTGTCCTTTGCCTTACAGAAACTTTGTAATTTTATGAGGTGCCATTTGTCAATTTTTGATCTTAGAGCATATGCTATTGGTGTTCTGTTCAGAAACTTTCTCCCTGTACCGATGTCTTCAAGGGTCTTCCCCAGTTTCTTTTCTATTAGTTTCAGAGTGTCTGGCTTTATGTGGAGGTCCTTGATCCATTTGGATTTGAGCTTAGTACAAGGAGACAAGGATGGATCAATTCGCATTCTTCTGCATGCTGACCTCCAGTTGAACCAGCACCATTTGTTGAAAAGGCTATCTTTTTTCCATTGGATGTTTTCAGCCCCTTTGTCAAGGATCAAGTGGCCATAGGTGTGTGGGTTCATTTCTTGATCTTCAATCCATGTAATAAGGATACATGCTCTACTATGTTCATAGCAGCCCTATTTATAATTGCCAGATGCTGGAAAGAACCCAGGTATCCCTCAACAGAAGAATGGATGCAAAAAAATGTGGTATATCTACACAATGGAGTACTATTCAGCCATTAGAAACAATGAATTCATGAAATTCTTAGGCAAATGGATGGAGCTAGAGAACCTCATACTAAGTGAAATAACCCAGACTCAAAAGGTGAATCATGGTATGCACT
This sequence comes from Apodemus sylvaticus, assembly GCF_947179515.1. NCBI lineage: Eukaryota > Metazoa > Chordata > Mammalia > Rodentia > Muridae > Apodemus > Apodemus sylvaticus. The sequence continues at coordinate 60,694,694 of NC_067482.1, read as the reverse complement.
CACTAATAAGTGGATCTTAACCTAGAAAACTGGAATACCCAAAACATAATCCACACATCAAATGAGATACAAGAAGAAAGGAGGAGTGGCCCCTGGTTCTGGAAAGACTCAGTGAAGCAGTATTCAGCAAAACCAGAACGGGGAAGTGGGAAGGGGTGGGTGGGAGGACAGGGGGAGAGAAGGAGGCTTATGGGAGTTTCGGGGAGTGGGGGGCTAGAAAAGGGGAAATCATTTGAAATGTAAATAAAAAATATATCGATTAAAAAAATTTTCAAAAAAAAGAAATAAAAAAGAAATAGAAAAAAAAGGAATATATCTAATAAAAAAAAAGAATGTTATTGGCCTGATGTGGGTGCCCTGACAGCCACACAGGCAGGAGGTTCCAACAAGGCTAAGGTAAACAGCTGGGCACAGTGCCTGAGCCTGAATTGCAGAAGGAATGGAAGGGACAAAGGTATCAGGAGGAAACCACAAGGCTAGAAATGTTGGGGCAGAGGATGAAGGATAAACAAACATGTAGAAGGCATTGGTGGTTGAGCTTGGGTTTGCTAAACTTTATTGTGCATAGATAGCTTATGGTCAGTTCCAAACATGAGACTTATTCTTGGGTAATAAGAGTAGTCTGGTAATCAGAATGTCATGGGAACAGAAGCTATGTCATTGTGGGAACCATGAAGTGAAGAAACTCTTTGTGTAGAGGCAATACAGAGGTGTTCCAAGCCTTCAGAAGCCAAAAAAAGAAAAAAAGAAAAAGAAAAAGAAAAGTAATAACTAGTTATCCACTAGAAACACTAGAGGATAATTAGACACCTGATGCCTGGGTCATAGGCACTAGATCATTACTGTGGTTATAAATTTCTTTAGACAATAAAATAGCTAATTCTAAGACTCTTTATCATCCCCATCCTAACTCTGAGATCTCCTAGAGAAGCTGGCATAGTTTGCTCAGAAGAGTCCAGATTCCATAATTACCTGACAAATCCTGAGGATGTCTGAGGGGAGGAGGGGCAGTAAACTAGCAAAGCAGACACTGAGAAGGGAGAATCTCACTTACTTCCTGTAGCTCTAGAAATTACTAGAGAACTTGATTCATTTAAGTACAGACCTGGTACCCCAAAATGGAATTCAGGCAGCGGTTTACAGATTCTTGTCACTTTTACCTCAGAGCTCCTTGTACGCCAGCAAAGATGTAACTGAGTAAGCAGCTCTTTCTAAGATTCACACCAAGGATTGGGACCTTGCCATTGACTGTGCTCCATGCGGAGCCACACACTTTCCAATACGTTTCACGTCCTTCCTTCTGAAGCCTCCAAATTCTGTAAAAGAATGTGAGACATAAACTGTAACTGCATTGAAAATAATACTGCTCAGCAAAGGCAGGCACCATTGGAAGAAATGGATCTCTGTCTCAACTTCCGATTACAGATACTGGTATAGCATGGCAGTGTTAGTTTCTTATCTGTCAGTTGCTTATGTTTCACCATGTTCATTAATGCCAACTGCTTAATTTCTCATTGCATCTCTATGTGAGAAGGTTGTAACTAGTTGTCCATTATCCTCCCTCAGAAATCACTTTTTCACTCATTTGATTAAAAAATGTGTATGGACATATCGCATGTAAAACTGTTTGGGCAAAAGGATATACTGTGTGAGACACTTCAGCTTCCAATGCCACTTATTACAAATGAATATGTGATGCAGAGATAGGAAAGACAAAGGAGCCAAATGTGAGCAGAGAAACTGGAGATATGACAGCTGCAAGGGTGGGAGAGAAGGCTGTGGTTGATAGAGGAGTAAGTTGTTACCCAGTAGGTTCAGCAGCACAGTATGCACCAGCCTGGAGCTTGTGCTATCTCAGCCTGGAACAAGCTATCCAGCCCCACAATTGTTCTGCCTCTGAGCAGCAACAGCATGTTCAAGATAAGGAATTGGTCCATTAACTGGATTTTACTACCTTGAAACACTTCCACAGTCTGTGCATCTCAAGGTAGTGGCTTGTGCTCTGGCAGAGGACCATGTTTATATCTGTGGCCCTTGGCTAGTGTTGACTCTGTAGACTGAGTGGACGGATGCTCGTGTTCTATGCTATTGTCAGAAACCATGTGGAAGCCTATGACCCCTGCTCCCACTGAGTGTGGAAGGCAAGGCAGCTACTCTCACAGTGGTCCTAATGACTGCTTATGCACAGCTGTGAAAAGAGAACATAAAAGGCTTCTGTGACAACCCCTAACTCTATCCCAATTCCCAACTCCTCCAGACAAAGTAGCAGCCCAGAGACAAAGCCCTCAAGGAGAACTTCCTTTAAAAAATGTGTTTGGGATGCTGAGGTATGGATCTCCATACTTGATGGCTGCTGGTGAGGGTACCAACAGAGAAGAACTTACCTTCCCATGTGGAGCTATACTGAGAGTTTGCCCATGAGCCAGTGAGTAGGTGGGCAATACAAAACAGTTTCCCTCCTTTTCCTGCTTTCTTATAATTTTTTTTTGTGGGATTACAGGGGATAGGGGGCAGAAATGGGAGGACTGGGAGGTGAGCTGATCACAGAACATAATGTGAGACTCCTAAATAATCAATAAAATTATGTTTTTTTTTTAAAGTATGAAGCCATAGAGGTGGCTCAGCAATTAAAATCTCTGACTGCTCTTTCAATGGGCCTGGGTTCAATGCTCAGCCCCCACAATGGAGCTCACAACAGGAAGTAACTCCAGTTCCAGGGGATTTGGCATTCTCACACAGACATGCACACAGGCAAAACACCAATGTATATAAAAATAAATAAGTCAATTACCCCTCTTTAAAAAAGTGTTTATGGGTAAATAAAGAATAGATATTGGGTTTTTTGATAGGATGTTTTCTTTATTTACATTTTAAATATTTCCCTCTTTCCAGGGATATGTTTGATAAATGAAATCTTTGATGCTGGAAAGCTTCCATTTGTTTGTATTTGTGGATGTCTCTGTGGGGAAAGAAGTATGAGGAAAGATTTGGAAGGGATTGGAGGAAATAATAAACAAGTTGATTTTTAGATATTCTTTTTTATTAGATATTTGCTTTATTTACATTTCAAATGGTAATAACATTCCTCATTACCCCTCTGAAAACCCACCATTCCATTCACCCATCCCCTGGCTTACCAACACATTCCCCCACACACACAAACACACACACACACACACACACACACACACACACACACATACACATACACACTTTCCTGACCTGGCATTCCCCTTCACAGGACAAATGGCTTCTCCTCTCATTGATGTCTGAAAGGCCATCATTTGCTACATATAAAGCTGGAGCCATGGGTCCCTCATTGTGTACTCTTTGGTTGGTGGCTTAGTACTTGAGAGCTCTAGGGGTATTGGTTGGAACATATTATTGTTTTGTCTATGAGGCTGCAAATGTCTTCAGCTCCTTGGGTCCTTTTTCTAGGTCCTCCATTGGGGACTCTGTGCTTAGTCTATTGGTTGGCTGTGAGCCATGGATATTTTGATCCACCTTCCAAGAAGGATCAAAATATCCACACTTTGATCTTCCTTCTTGAGCTTCATGTGGTCTATGAGTTGTATCTAGAGTATTCCGAGCTTTTGTGCTAATATCCACTTATCAGCAAGAGCATACTGTGTGTTCTTTTGTGATTAGGTTATGTTACTCAGTGTGATATACTCTAGTTCCATCCATTTGCCTAAGAATTTCATGAATTCATTGTTTTTAATAGGTGAGTAGTACTCCATTGTATAAATGCACCACATTTTCTGAATCCATTCCTCTTTTGAGGGACATCGAGGTTCTTTCCAGCTTCTGACTGTTATAAATAAAGCTGCTATGAACATAGTGGAGCATGAGTCCTTATTACAAGTTGGAACATCTTCAGGGTATATGACCAGGAGTGGTATAGCTGGGTCCTCGGGTACTGCTATGCCAAATTTTCTGAGGAACCACCAAACTGATTTCCAGAGTGCATTTATCATCTTGCAATCCCACCAGCAATGGGAAAATGTTACTCTTTCTCCACATCCTCTCCAACATCTGCCATACCCTGAGTTTTTTATATTAGCCATTCTGACTGGTGTGAGGTGGATCTCAGGGTTGTTTTGATTTACATTTCCCTGATGATTAAGAATGTTGAACATTTATTTAGATGTTTCTTAGACATTCTGTATTCCTCAGATGAGAATCTTTCCTTAGCTCTGTACACCATTTTAAATAGGGTTATTTGGTGTTCTGGAGTCTAACTTCTTGAGTTCTTGGCATATATAGAATATTAACCGTCTGTCTGATGTAGGATTGATAAAGATCTTTTCCCACTCTGTTGGTTGCTGTTTTGTCCTATTGACAGTGTCCTTTGCCTTAAAGAACCTTTGCAATTTTATGAGGTGCCATTTGTTCATTCTTGATATTAGAGCATAAGCTATTGGTGTTCTGTTCCTACTATTTTTCGCCTGTGAACATGTACTCCAGGTTCTTCCCTACTTTATCTTCTATGAGATTCAGTATATTTGGTTTTATGTGGATGTTCTTTATCTACTTGGAATTGAGCTTTCTACAAGGAGATAATAATGGATCAATTAGCATCCTACTATATGATGACTGCCAGTTGACCCAGCATTTGTTGAAAATGCTGTCTTTTTTCCACTGGATGATTTTAGCTCCTCTGTCAAAGTTCAAGTGACCATAGATATGTGGGTTCATTTCTGGGTCTTTAATTCTATTCCATTGATGAACCTGTCTGTCATTGTAACAATACCATGTAGATTTTGTCACTATTGCTGTGTAGCATAGCTTGAGGTTAGGGAGGGTGATTTTTTTTTTTTTTTTTTTTTACATCTCACATGATTTCCCCCATCTGGAAATAACAAAAACCCCATGATATCTAAACAATTCCCAACAGTAAAAGAACTTCTTGGGGAATCAGTATCCCAGACCACCTCCAAATAACCCTATTTAAAAAATGGGGTAGAGAGCTAAACAAAGAATTTTCACCTGAGGAATATCGAATGGCTAAGAAGCACCTAAAGAAATGTTCAACATCCTTAGTCATCAGGGAAATGCAAATCAAAACAACGCTGAGATTTCACCTCACACCAGTCAGAATGGCTAAGATCAAAAACTCAGGAGACAGCAGGTGTTGGCGAGGATGTAGAGAAAGAGGAACACTCTTCCACTGCTGGTGGGATTGCAAGATGGTACAACCACTCTGGAAATCAGTCTGGAGGTTCCTCAGAAAACTGAACATGACACTACCAGAGGACCCTGCTATATCACTCCTGGGCATATACCCAGAGGATTCCCCAGCATGCAATAAGGACACATGCTCCACTATGTTCATAGCAGCCTTATTTATAATAGCCAGAAGCTGGAAAGAACCCAGATGTCCCTCAGTGGAGGAATGGATACAGAAAATGTGGTATATTTACACAATGGAATACTACTCAGCAATTAAAAACAATGAATTCATGAAATTTGTAGGCAAATGGTTGGAACTGGAAAATATCATCCTAAGTGAGGTAACCCAATCACAAAAGAATATACATGGAATGCAATCACTGATAAGTGAATATTAACTAGCCCAGAAACTCTGAATACCCAAGTCATAAGTAGCATATCAATCAAATGACTCCCATGAAGAAGTAAGGAGAGGGCCCTGATCCTGGAAAGGCCTGATCCAGCATTGTAGGGGAGTACCAGGACAGAGAAAAAGGTGGCAGGTGATTGGAGAACGGGTGGAGAGAAGGATTATGGGACATATGGGGAGGGGGGAACTGGGAAAGAGGAAAGCATTTGGAATGTAAACAAAGAATTTAGAAAATAAAAAATAATGGTGGAAAAAATAATATATCTAATTAAAAAAAAACTTAGGAGACAATAAGTGCTGTCAAGGATGTGGAGAAAGATGAACACTCCTTCACTGCTAGTGGGATTGGAAGCTGGTACAAATACTCTGGAAATCAGTCTGTTGATTCCTGAGAAAAATGGGCATGACACTACCAGAGGACCCCGTTATACCACTCCTGGGCATATACCCAGAGGATTCCCCAGCATGTAATAAGGATACATTGTAGTGGCTATTCCTGGTTGTCAACTTGACTATATCTGGAATGAACTACAGTCTAGAATTGGAAGGCTCACCTATGATCCTAATTTGGAGGCTCAGAGATATAAGTTTCTGACCTGGATCTTGGCATGGAGACCTTGAAGCATAGTGGCTAAGACAAGGAGATCTCCAAGTTCAAGATCATTTGGGATTAAAGGCATGGATGCACACACCTTTAATCTGGGCCACACCCTCTGCTGGAGACCTACAGCCTTTAATCTGGGCTACACCCTCTGCTGGAGATATATAAGGACATTGGAAGAAGGAAGATTCTCTCTCACTCTTCCTTGCCTGCTTGCTTCGTGGGACTGAGAAACTGCTAGATCCTTGGACTTCCATCCACAGCTGCTGCTGATCATTGTTGGGGAGTTGGACTATAGACTGTAAGTCATTGACAAATTCCCTAACTATATAAAGACTATCCATATGTTCTGTGACTCTAGAGAACCCAAACTAATACATACATGCTCCACTCTGTCCATAGATGCCCTATTTATAATAGCCAGAAGCTGGAAAGAACCTAGATGTCCCTCAACCAAGTAATGGATACAGAAAATGTGGTATATCTACACTATGGAATACTACTCAGCTATTAAAAATAATGAATTCATGAAATTCTTCCAGCAAATGGGTGGAACTGGAAAATATCATCCTAAGTGAGGTAACCCAATCACAAAAGAACACACATGGTATTATTCACTCACTGATAAGTGGATATTAGCCCAGAAGCTTGGAATACCCAAGAAACAATTCACATATCAAATGATACCCAAGAAAAAGGAAGGAAAGGCCCCTGGTCCTGGAAAGGCTTGATGTAGCAGTTTAGGGGATTACCAGGACAGGGAAGCCGGAGGGGTTTGATTGGGGAACATGGGGAGTGAAGAGGACTTATGGAACCAGGGATGGTGATTCTGCCAGAGGTTCTTTTATTGCTGAGAATAGTTTTCACTTTCCTGAGTTTTTTGTTATTCCAGACAAATTTGGAAATTGCTCTTTCTAACTTTATGAAGAATTGAGTTGGAATTTTGATGGGGATTGCATTGAATCTGTAGATTGCTTTAGGCAAGATGGCCATTTTTAATATATTAATCCTGCCAATCCATGAGCATGGGAGATCTTTCCATCTTCTGAGATCTTTAATTTCTTTCTTCAGAGACTTGAAGTTCTTGTCATACAGATCTTTCACTTGATTGGTTAGAGTCACACAAAGGGATTTAATATTATTTGTAACTATTGTGAAGGGTGTCATTTCCCTAATTTCTTTCTCAGCCTCTTTTTCCTTTGAGTATAGGAAGGATATGGATTTGTTTGAATTAATTTTATATCCAGCTACTTTGCTGAAGTTGTATATCAGGATTAGAAGTTCTCTGGTGGAATTTCTGGGGTCACTTAAGTATACTAACATCTCATTTGCATATATAGTGATACTTTGATTTCTTCCTTTCCAATTTGAATCCCTTGATCTCCTTTTGTTTTCTAATTGCTCTGGCTAGGACTTTAAGTACTATATGTAGGGAGAGAGTGAACAGTCTTGTCTAGGCCCTGATTTCAGTGGGATTACTTCAAGTTTCTTTACATTTAGTTTGATGCTGACTACTGGTTTGCTGTATATTGCATTTACTATGTTTAGGTATGGGCATTGAATTTCTCATTTTCCCAAGACTTTTATCATGAAGGGGTATTGGATTTTTTCAAATGCTTTCTCAGAATCAATTGAAATGATCATGTGGTTTTTTTTGTTTTGTTTTGTTTTGTTTTTGTTTTTGTTTTTTTACTTTGAGTTTGTTTGTGTACTAGATTACACTGATGGATTTCCATATATTGAACAATCCCTACATCCCTAGGATGTAGCCTAGTTGATCATGGTGGTGATGTGTTAGTTCTTGGATTTGTTGACAAGAATTTTATTAAGTAGTTTTGCATTGATATTCATAAGGAAAATTAGTCTAAAGTTCTCTTTCTTTGTTGTGTCTTTGAGTGGTTTAGATATCAGAGTAATTGTGGCTTTATAAAACAAATTGGATAGTGTTCCATCTGTTTCTATTTTGTGGAATAATTTGAAGAGTATTGTTATTAGGCCTTCTTTGCTGGTCTGATAGAACTCTGCATTAAGCCTATCTGGTCCTGAATTCTTTTGGTTGGTAGAGTATTAATGAGTGCTTCTATTTCTTTGGGGGTTATGGGATTGTTTAGCTCTTTTATCTGATTTAACTTTGGAACCTGGCATCTGTCTAGAAAATTGTCCATTTCATCTAGACTTTCCAGTTTTGTTGAGTTAGGCTTTTGTAGTAGGATCTGATGATTTTTTTTTTAATTTGCTCAGTATCTGTTGTTATGTCTCCCTTTCCATTTCTGATTCCATTGATTTGGATACTGTTTCTGTGCCTTCTGGTTAGTTTGGCTAAGGGTTTATTTATCTTGTTGGTTTTTTCAAAGAACCTGCTACTGGTTTTGTTGATTCTTTGTATAGTTCTTTTTGTTTATACTTGGTTAATTTCAGCCCTGAGTTTGATTATTTCCTGCCATCTACTCCTATTGAGTGTATTAGCTTCTATTTGTTCTAGAGCTTTCAGGTGTGCTGTTAAGCTGTTAGTGTATGCTCTTTCCAGTTTCTTTTTGGAGGTACTTGAAGCTATGAGTTTTCCTCTTAGCACTGCCTTCATTGTGTCCCATAAGTTTAGGTATGTTGTGCCTTCATTTTCATTAAGTTCTAAAAAGTCTTTAATTTCTTTCTTTATTTCTTTTTTGATCAAGTAATCATTGAGTAGAGCATTGTTCAGCTTTCATGTGTATGTGGGTTTTCTGTTGGTTTTGTTGTTATTGAAGACCAGCCTTAGTCCATGGTGATCTGATAAGGTACATGGGATTTTTTCAATTTTCTTATATCTGTTGAGGTCTGTTTTGTGACCAGTTATATGATCAGTTTTGGAGAAGGTATCATGAGGTGCTGAGAAGAAGGTGTATTCTTTTGCTTTAGGATAAAATGTTCTATGGATATCTGTTAAATCCATTTGGTCCACAACCTCTGTTAGTTTCACTCTATCTGTTTAGTTTCTGTGTACATGATCCATCCATTGCTGAGAGTGGGGTGTTAAAGTCTCGCACTATTATTGTGTGAGGTGCAATGTAAGTTTTGAGCTTTAGTAAAGTTTCTTTTATGAATGTAGGTGCCCTTTTATTTGGAGCATAGATATTCAGAATTGAGAGTTCATCTTGGTAGATATTTTTCTTTGATGAGCATGAACTGTCCTTCCTTATCTTTTTTGATTACTTTAGATTGAAAGTTGATTTTAATAGCTATTAAAATGGCTACACCAGCTTGTTTCTTGGGACTATTTGTTTGGAAAATTGTTTTTCAGCCTTTTACTCTGAGGTAGTGTCTGTCTTTGTGCCTGAGGTGAGTTTCCTGTATGCAGCAAAATGTTGGATCCTCTTTATGTTTCCAATCTATTAGTCTACATCTATTTATTGGATAATTGAGTCCATTGATATTAACAAATATTAAGGAATAGGGATTGTTGCTTCCTGTTATTTTTGTCATTAGTCATGGAGTTATGTTTGTGTGGCTCTTTTCTTTTTGGTTTATTAAAAGAAGATTATTTTATTGCTTTTTCTAGTGTGTAGTTTCTCTCCTTTTGTTGGAGTTTTCCATTATTTTCCTTTGAAAGGCTGGATTTCTGGAAAGATAATGTGTAATTGTGTTTTTGTCATGGAATACCTTGGTTTCTCTAGCTATGGCAATTGAGAATTTTTCTGGATATAGTAGCCTGGATTGGCATTTGTGTTCCCTTAGGATCTGTATGACATATGCCCAGGATCTTCTGACTTTCACAGACTCTGGAGAGAAGTCTGGTGTAACTCTGAAAGGTCTGCCTTTATATATTACTTGATCTTTTTCCCTTACTACTTTTAGTATTCTTTCTTTGTTTAGTGTATTTGATGTTTGATTATTATGTGATAGGAGGAATTTCTTTTTGGTCCAACCTATTTAAAGTTCTGTAGGCTTCTTGTATGTTCATGCGCATCTATTTCTTTAGATTAGGGAAGTTTTCTTATATAATTTTGTTCAAGATATTTACTGGCCCTTTAAACTGGAAATCTTCACTCTCTTCTATACATATAATCCTTAGGTTTGGTTCTCTCATTGTGTCCTGGATTTCAGGATGTTCTGGGCTAGGAGCTTTTTGCATTTTGCATTTTCTTTGACTGTTGTGTCCATGTTTTATATGGTATCTTCTGCATCTAAGATCCTCTCTTATATCTCTTGTATTTTTTGTTGATGCTTGCATCTATGACTCCTGACTTCTTTCCTAGGTTTTTTGTGTCCAGAATTTTTTTCCTTTGTTATTTCTTTATTGTTTCTACCTCCATTTTTAGATCCTGGATAGTTTTATTCAATTCCTTCACCTGTTTTCTTTGTGTTTTCCTGTATTTCTTTAAGGGAGTTATTTATATCCTTATTGAAGACCTCTATCAGCATCATGAGCTATGATTCTAAATCCAAATCTTGCTTTTCCAGTGTTTGGGGATATCCTGGACTTGAACCCAGAGAACTGGGTTCAGATGGTGCTATGTCACCTTGGTTTCTGTTGGTAACATTCTTGTGCTTGTCTTTTCCCATCTGGTTATCTCTATTGTTAGTTGGTCCAGCTGTCTCTGGCTGGAGCTTATCCCTTCTGTGGGCCTGCAAGCCTGTCTTAGTATCCCTGGGAGACCATCTCTCCCCTGGCACAGAGGCCTGTGGCTCAGCTCAGCTCCTGCCTGCAGATGGATCCAGAAAGGACCCTGTTTCAACTGTTCTGCAATCCTGTGCTCCCTGTGCTCCTCACCCTACCCACCTTGCACAGTCACTGGAGAAAAAAATGGTGGTCTCACCTCCAAACCTGGGAGCCAAAACACTCTCTGGAGATCAGTTCTCCCCTGGCAGGACCAGTGCATATACTCTGTGGAGGAGCCCAGTTCCTGGGTGCAGATGGAGCCCAGAAGGACCCTGTTCCAGCTGCTTTGCCACTCCTGTGTTCCCTGTGCTTCTGACCACACCCACTTTTCACAGTCACTGGAGAGAAAATGACTGTCTACAATTTTAGATATTCTCATTGTAACAAATAAGAAAACCAAAAGAAGAGTTGGAGACTTACTTAGTGGTCACTCCTGCAGAGGACCTGAGTTCGGTTCTGAGCACACACATAATGGCTCACAAACTACCTAGTTCCAATGATCCAGGGCTCTCTTCTGGATTCTTACAACACTAGGCATACACATGGTACACAAGCATACATTCAGGCAAAATATACCCTTACCCATATAAACATAGAATATTTTGTAAATGCTTTAAAAATGAGCATGTGAATACATGGAGAGATAGTTAAATTGAACGGCCATGTGAGGAGTTGTGTGGAGAATGAATACAGTAGAAGATTCCTAAAACATACATATATGAAGGGAATAAAAGTGAAATTGACAAATAACAAGTGATACAGAGCCCTGCTGGTCATCTCTTGTCACAAAATGAAGCTTCCCACTGAATTGTAGATCAAGGGGTCTCATAGGAACCCCCCCCCCCCGCCAAAGAAAAGCACTGTTGTCAAGACTATAGGTTGCTCTACACAAAGATTTAAACTCCCATTGCTAAAGACAATATATGGCAGCTATATAAGTCATTGAATACATAGAAGTCAAATTAGTATCAACCTAGGTCTTCTGCCCTGCTAATTAGTGTTCTTCTTAGTAGAAGTTACTCTACACAACACCAAAGGAGAAAGGTTAACACCAACCCTGCTACATACCCCTCAATCTACAATGTTGTCTTGCCTGCAAATTTGTCAGTGCAATGGTAGAAAATCTTGTGGGAGTAACCAACCACTATCTGATCTGATTTAAGACCCACTACATGACATGGAAATTGTGCCTGACACTGCTTAGGTAACCAAAAACCTGAGTCTAGATAGACCAGTGACCTAGGGTAAAACCAATACAACTGTTCAACTACAGGAATGTAGTAATAAAATGACTCATGATAGTATTCTGCTACACCCATAAATCAGTTCCTGGTTCATCCATCATGATAAGAAGCTTCCTCCTCCAGGAGATGGGAGTGAATTGAGACCCATAGCCAAGCAAAATGCAGAGTATAAGAGACCTTGGAATACTCACTTTTAGACTGTATACATCTCCATCAAATTCCTCTTCTCATGGATCAGGGAACCCGGCAGAAGAGGGAAGAGGAGGCAGAAAGAGTGTATGAAGCAGAGGGGATAGGACACCAAGAAAACAAAGCCTTCTAAACACAAGACTATCACTCATATAAACTCCCCAGATTGAAGAAACATGCACAGGGATTGCATGAGTCTGTACCAGATGTGGTCCTAGAATTGATGTAGAGAAGTGGATATAAATCCCTATTCCTTACCCAGAAATTATCTCCAACTAATAATCACCTGCAAATGAAATTTTAGTTTTCTCATTGGGGAAACAAACTACACTTAAGAGTAGGGCTACATGCCCATCAGTAGATGGCCAACAGAAAGCACATGCATCATTGTTATTTTTTTAAGTTTTCCTTTCCCCCTTTTTAATCAACAGGTCCTTTGTATACATATTTTAGCTTCCAGTTTTATGTTTTTATGGTATTCTTGAATAGATGAATGAATGGACATCTCTGTGTCTCTATCTTGTAACTTTTCTTGGGCTCTTTTCCTTTTGTTTGTTTTATCCTATTCTTATGTATTTGTTTTTTATCACATTTTAGTATATTATTGTATTACATTATTTGTTATATATTTATTATCCTTTAGATAACTAATTTTTTGTTTTCTATGAGAGATGGAAAGGAGGTGGATCTGAGTGGAACAGGCAGTGAGGTGAGGAGGAACTGGGAGGAGGAGAGGGAGAAGAGACTGTAATCAGGATATATTATATAAAATCTATTTTCAATAAAAGAATAAATGTGGAAAAAACAGAAAATATGTGGTAGATGAAGGAGGTAACTTTTAAGCTAAGAACTACAGAGGAAAGTGTCACCCATGCATACCCATGAAGAAGAGAGTTTCGAGAGAAAGCGAGAGAGGGGCACATGCCAGGCACATTTAAGAACAGACAACAGGGTAATGTGCAGCTGGCTGCAGTAATATGGTGACTAACAGGGGGCACTGATTGTATCATTTCCAGGAGCTGTGAAGTAGAGCTGAGTGGAGACAGAACAGATATAGGAGGCGAAGATGATACTTAGCAAATTATACTGGACCTTGTTTAGTTTATGCAGGTACTGGGTATAATTTAAATATAATAGGAAGCATTGAAGGGCACTGAAGGGTTGAATCCCATGATTTCTGTGTTTCCAAAGTCCATTTAAGCACTGTGTGGAGAGTGCACTGCTGGGTGGTAGAACAGCATCGAGCATTGCACAATGCTTCATAGAAAAGTCATCCAGATTTTCAGGGAAAAAAAAGTAACTTGTTTATTTGGTTATATCCTTCTGTCTTGATTTAGTAAATGGTATTCATATTGTAAAATGGATACCACAGACAACAGAAGGACTGCAATTCAGATGTATCATAATTAAAGTGAATCTTCATTTATATGTAATGCAGATTGAGTTTTATATAGAAAGAAGCCAAAGTAGTTGCTGATGAACAGGGAATCTTCGGAGTCTATCCAAGATTTAGGTTGGTTCTTCTGGGCTTAAATTTCAGCCTATATTTATTTAATAAATGGAATAGAACATAACAGACTCTTTTTTCCCTAAAAGCCTTCAATGATTCATACAAATTATGCATGAGCAAAGTACTTTAGAATAAAGTATTTAAGATATTGGAAGAACTTATATTTAATATTCTAGTAGAGAGAAGCATTGATATTTAAAGGCTCTAGTAAATAATCAAAGAGTACTTTTCACAGGAATTGAGCACCAGAGATTACATTTTCAGAGGCCATACAGCACCAGCTATTTTTGCCTGGTATTTCTGCCTTACAACTCAGTGTTTTCATTGTTTCTACTTCAGGATGTCTAATACTCATAGGAAAATGAAATGTTTAAGGTGGAAAATCCCAGGTGGCTCTACAGACAGTATAAAAAGGCAATATGACACAGAATAAAACATTAAGCCAGCTTCTGATTAATGTCAAGAGAAGCTTTGATGTCGCACACAGCCTTGATTGTTTCTTCCTTTGCTAAGCCACAGCATCTTATAAAGCCTCCACCCACACACCACCAAAAAGTACAGGGAGAAATAATTCTCTGACTGCAGGAGAAAAACACACTGGAAAAGGAACATTCAGATTCTTTCAGTGTTAGTGCTGAGAATAGCAGGTGGAGACAGAACTTTAGAAATCAGGGCACTAAGGTAAGGGAATGCAGCTGGAAAACTTCAATGGCTTATGGTGGAAGATGAGAAAATGCAGGCAGACTCCACTATCAGGATCTGGCTAATATGTTTTAGAGCAAGGAAGACCATAAAAGAAAATTATAATATTATCCATATGAGTTTAGAAAATATGTTTTATTATATAGACATTACCATAAACTCAGTATTTTATTGATAATGCCCATAATCATTAGGTAAAACATAAATATCCCTAGTTTCAGCTAAAGTAACTGAAATCTTAAAATGATTTAAGAACTCATAAACTTGTTTTTTTTTTCTAGGTGGCAGTACAGAACCTAAAGCCAAGCATATTTGGACACAAGCTTCAAAAACATTCTAGATGCATACAATTGGCTCCAACCGTATTTAAACACAGCACTTCAAGACTCAAATACTTCAAGACTCAAATATACTTGACCATAGTAAATGATGAGAAAAACCAGGTGGCAACAGAGTCAATGCAGGAAAAGAGCTCCCTCCCCATATTTGTGCAAGATTTAATTTCTTCTAAAGAGAAGAAATTGGATTTAATACAAGGATCCCATGCCAACAATACCATTTGATAAAGTCTGCTTTATACTTCATTTGTTTAATTTTGTACTGTACAAACTAAGTTTTTCTCAACTAATGTTATTGTTTTCAGATGTGACAAATAAATCTACGATTTGAATATTTCTGATAACCATGTCAGAATTAAACCAGGCTGTCTGACCAAGACAGCCAGGGTTCCATTTCCAGACAGCAAATCTGGGGAAGGCTGTTTCCTTTGCTTTCTAATCAACCAACCCTTTCACAGTGGTCAGATATCAGATATCCTGTATAGCAGATCTTTAGATTATGATTCATAACAGTAGCAAAATTACACTGATGAAATAGCAACAAAAATAATTTTACAGATGAGGGTCACCACAACATGAGAAACTGTATTAAGAGCTGTATTATGGTCATAGCATCAAAAAAGATAGAAAACCACTGTTTTAGAGGGTATATTGCTAACTTAATATACCAGTGGTTAACATAAGCCATACTGACCCTTCCTCATTTAGCCCACAAATTAAACTTTAATTATACCCAGGATTTAGCGTCTAAGTAGATTGGTTCCCATCAAAACAACTTTCAAAAATGTTAGTGATAGAAAAACTGTCATGGCTCAAAAAACTGACATTGTTTCAACCCAAATCCTTGTGTTCCTGTTGCTCACTGCCCAGGTAAGCCATTTGGAGGTGAGGTTTTTAGGTTCTGTTGAGAGTAAGAATCCAACTCAAAATATGAAACTCTGAATAAGGAAATCTAATAGGAGTAGAATATGACATTGTTTTATTCCTATTGAAGAATCATTGTGCTCTGCTAGGCACTCAGGAACCAGCATGCTTTTGCATTTGTTCTTCTAAAAGCTTGAAGCTACCATCTTTCTATATGGTCAAAGGACCTGCTGCCAGAGCAAATACTCTTAACCAGTGGTGGAAGACACATCTTTCTTCCTTTCCTTTTTTTTAAAAAAAATAAATAAATCTATTTTGGGAACAATTTGGTGTAGACCAAAAAAAAAAAAAAAAAAAAAAAAAAGAAAGAAAGAAAAACCGAAGCAGAAAATACAGAGAACTCTAATTTATATCATATGAGGTAAACCTTAGTCACCTACTCATACCTGTGAGGGACCAAGTAAATATTTTCTGTGGCTTTTTTCCCAGATTAAATATAAATAAAGGTTTCATCTGCAAAGAGAAAATAATGAACAATTGGGGGATCACTGGTATTCCTTTACAATAACTCTAACACATGCAAACAACTTGTGTGTTTATTAAACAATGCCTTTTTTAGTTACTATTATGTTGAGATGCATTAACACACATATTAATTACTGTGGGCATATTAATTACTGTGAAATCCTCATCACCTAGAGAATGTATGTATGAAGGGCACCATTTTAAATTCTGTGGAATGCATATGCAAAAAGCATAGAGTAGTTTAAAAGAATCACTACAAAAGACTTGCCTTACAAAAAGTATCAGAAGGTAGGACTGATGCCCTTGGAAGCCATCACTGAGGCTGGGAAGCACGGCCTTTGTTCCTTGTCCAGTTGCTGGATCTTCAAGCGCCCTGAAAGAATTCTTGGGTCTTGTGTAGTTAGACTTCAAGAGACTAACATTGCTGCATTAAATAATGTAAGAAATACTGCATATTCATAACCCCTTTGTAATTCCTTTTCTGCATGGTGGTTATAAAACACTCATAAATCCTACAGTTTTAAATCTAATCATATTGCCATATTTATGAATTAGACCATTCCGAAATTTTCCCCTTTGGAAAGAAACATTTCATACTTTGTCTTGGAAAACTGGTATGCGTAGGGCACAATATTTGGGAGATCCTATGCTAGAAAAAAGCTGCAGCATGGTTTAGAGCATTAGACAGTGTTCACTGTCAAAAGGTGTCTATTAGAAACTTAAAGCAGAAGTGGGGAAAGCCTGGAGCTGCAGAAGACAGTGAAGATGAAGAATTGAGAAAATAAATAGGCTGGTCAGTGCTTTCCATTCATAGTTACAATTAGCAGCAAAAAGTGAATTTCTACCTAACAAGATGATTAAAGATGCAGCAGTAAAATTCTCACCAGCTCATAGTCATAGTTTTAGCTAAATATTCGTTGTGGGTGACATGTTCCCTTTATGAGGACCTTAGCATATGACATTTTTACCATCTTTCAAATGCTTAGCCGATCATCTTGAAATCATGCTAATTTACTGAAATACTTTAGGACAAAACGAAATGCCCAAGCAATGCCATCTCCTGCTGCGATGGATCAAATTGCAAAATGATGCCAGCTGCCAGTCTGTACCGAGCCACAGGAGAAAAGGTTGTTTTTTCTGTAGGTTTATTTTCAGGGTTCAATCTGCCACCATTAAGAGTATATACTTTGGTTCCTTGTGAGAGTTTTTTTCTTTATGTTCATATGATGCTTTTTAAATCTCACAATTTCAACCAAGTATCTTTTTCATTTACCTCTATCCTGTTGTGCTGCCTTTGCTTTAAAAAAATATTATAATGCAAAAGGTTTTCCTTTGATTCATTTCTTTATTCGATACACTGGAATCTCTGCACTCTAGTTTGTGCCAATTTACCTTTCACCTTATCAATGTAAACACCAAATGGGTCTCATAATTTCCTTTAACTTTCATCATATGCGCACAGGAGTGGGAGAAGTATCTGGAAATCAATTAGACCAGTTATTACCTGAAATCCTATTCATCACCAAGTACAACTCAAAGATCACACGTAGGTAAGACAGCTCTTTAACTACAAAAATTACTGTTCATTCTTTATGTCATGATTTTCTATATTCCATGATATGATCAGAGGTGCTTCTAATACATTTAATGTATTTCCTCCAAATCATCTTAGATCAGGTGGGAGAATAGAATAATAATTTCTCTGACATGCCTGCTTTGTATAAGGAAGGTTTTTAGTTGAAGGCAATCCAGAAGCCTATGTAAGAAACTCTTTGCCTCCCACTGCCTATCATCAGAGAATGATTTATAGACAGAAGCATCCTATTGTAATTCTCTTGACAAAAGAGAACAGAAGGTCACCACAGAACACAACATTAGACACATAGGAGCTACTATATAGACGGCACCAGAGGAGCCAATATCACCTTTATTTACCCTTCATGAATTGCCAGGGTTGACTGGCATGAATTGACTGGGTCTTTGTTGTACCTTCTCATTTTTCTATACATGTACTGCTTTTTAGTTGAAGATGCTCTATGAACATCTATGAGCATTTAAGGGTCCCTATGGGACCTATGCATTTCATGGGCATCTCTCATGTGAATAAAATATGTAAGCTTGCTACATTCTGCTCATTTTTCTCTTGTGACCTGGTCTTCAGGTATAAGGGTCCATTCTACACATAAACCAAGACTTCACTTCTTTATGAAGTCCATTCCAAATTCCTACCCTATTAAGAGTGCATAGCTGCCCAGGGCAGATGAGGCTACGAAGTGTCTTCCTCATGTTGACTGTTCTGTTGGAGCACAGATGCACTGTACTCAGTTTCCCTCTTCTGACCTGCACAAGAAGAAAGCTTCAAATTAAAACTTACATCAGTTGAAATCATAATTAGTCATTTGGTTTATGGGATTGTGTGTGTGTGTGTGTGTGTGTGTGTGGCACATATTCTCAAATGTAGTATCTGTTCATCTACTTTTCACTAAAGGTTTGCTGAAGCCTGATTTTGTGGTTCTAAAAGCAGCAATGTCAGTATCTCAGGATCCAGTATCCCTCACATTCTGCTGTTGCAGACTATAGAGTGCTGAGGGACTGCAGGACATCCTATGGCAAGAGAGAGCAAGGGAACTTAATCAGGTTATTGTTGATCTCCACCAATATCACATAATGACCTCACCCTCAAGAACTTATCTAATCCTAATTATTTTCCAGAGAACCCACATTCAGATACCTTTGTAGTGACTTAAGGGATTGAGCATTTAATTCATAAAATTTGGAGGGCATGATCAAACCATAGCAGTATAGCAGTGGCAAGATGTGTGTGTGTGTGTGTGTGTGTGTGAGAGAGAGAGAGAGAGAGAGAGAGGGGCGGGGAGAGAGAGAGAGATGATTTGGAGTAGAATATTAAATACCATTTAATAGGATAAATGAATCATTTATTTATGTCTTAAATATACCCTTGAAGCCACCATTCCTTCCAGAAATACACCTGACTCTCCTTTTTATTATGTAGATGGTAGGTTGTTAGTTGGGAAAACAGCTAGACACACAGATGATGGATACTGGATACGTCTCTACACATACTTGAATCTAGTCTGATCATCTAAACCTGATACTGGGTTATCCCAAGTGAATGACAGGGCTCTTAGAATGTTTGTCTCTTGACTCTTTCTCCCACTGAGCCCATGACTTCTGCCTGATTGCTGCTTTCTCTCAAGTCAAAGCAGTGGCCAGAAGCAGCTAATTAGAAGTGTTACCTTGTCACCCAGTCCCTCCCTCCATAACCTTCCTATTCTCCTCAAGTGGGTGGTGGTTATGTGGAAGAGTTTGAAGGGAGGAAAGGAAAGGGGAAAATGTTGTAATTACAGTATAATCCCCCAAATAAAAAATAGAAAATCAAATGGAAGAAAATGCATTATTAGCTTAAAAAAAAGAATTGTTACCCTGCTGTTTTCTTTGGACTAATTTATTCTATTCTGTCTTTTGCCCTAACCATCCTTCATCTCATGCTTTCTGGCTTTGCCACAACACTGAAGGCTCAGTGCATTCTTGGAAGTTTTTTCCCCAAAGGATGTATTGGGATCAAGTGTTCCCTCAGAGGGTTTCCAGACAACCAATTAGGCAGATAGAAATACACAAGCACCAATTAACAAATGAGGGTTCTATCCCAGGCTCAGGATCTTCTCACTGTAAGAATGAGCCACTAATCAAGGGCCCAATGTTATCAAAAATGAGACTAGGGTGGGACCTGAAGGGGAAGAATGACTGAGGTTCCTGATTCAAGAGGAAATCGCAAATGAAACTGATGGTTATCATCCTCTCTGTCCTCTCAGGACAAATGCTACCTGAGTTAGAGGTCCATTTTTATTAACAAACACTTAAGAGTAAATTGGACTGCTTCTTCTAACACGAGGCAATTCTCATCTTGGGGAAGTCAGGAGGATTGTCTAAAAGGGGAGAGATGAAAACAACTGGGGGATCTGGAGTATTCCAGAAGAGAGCTGAGCCAAGGCTTAGGAAAACCTAACACAGCTTCTTATTAAAGGGTGTGGGAAAAGATGGAGAGGGAGCACTTTCATCTTAGTGAGCAGACTTGAGGTCTCACTGGAGGCTACAGAAGAGAGGATGACACATTTCTCCACAAGGCTTCCTTTCTTTCCTAAATCAAAGGCTTACCATTTCTCACTTATTCAGCCCACCTAGGCTTCCTGCCATTGCCCTTTGTTTCAAACATGCCACCTGCCCTATTTGTGAGGCTTTTTATTCCTTCCCTGAAATGTCACTCTCTCATGAGGTTCTAGCTACTCCTCCCCACCCACACTGAAAAAAATCATTGGAGCTTTTAAATTTGCTTTTCTCCTGATTATTTACTGTCATGTAATATGCAATTTTTACATGTTGCTGATTAATTTCTGTGCATTTCCACAGATGGAAACTTTGTCTTTTTTAATTATATATTTGTTTTATTTACATTTCAAATGGTATCCCCTTTCCTCATTACCCCTCCAAGAAATACCTACCCTATCCCCCTTACCCCTGCTTACCAACCCCCCTCCTACTTCCCTCCCCTGGCATTCCCCTACACTGGGGCATCAAGCCTTAACTGGACCAATGGCCTCTCCTCTCATTGATGTCTGAAAAGGCCATCCTCTGCTACATATGAAGCTAGAGCCATGGGTCCCTCCATCTGTACACTTTGGTTGGTGGTTTAGTCCCTGCGAGCTGCTGAATCTAATAGAAGAGAAAGTAGGAAAGAACCTGGAGCACATGGGCACAGGGGGAAATTTCCTGAATAGAACACCAATAGCCTATGCTATGAGATCAAGAATTGACAAACAGGACTTTATAAAATTGCAAAGCTTTTGTAAGGCAAAGGACACTGTCAATAGGGCAAAATGGCAACCAACAAATTGGGAAAAGATCTTTACCTATCCTACATCCAACAGAGGGCTAATATCCAATATATACCAAAAAAAAAAAAAAAAAAAAAAAAAAACCCTCAAGTAGTTAGACTCCAGAGAACCAAATAACCCTATAAAAATGGGGTACGGGGCTAAACAGGGAATTTTCAGGAAACTAGAATGGCTCTGAAGCAGCTAAAGAAATGTTCAACATCCTTAATCATCAGGGAAATGCAAATCAAAACAACCCTTTGATTCCACCTCACATAAGTCAGAATGGCTAAGATGAAAAACTCAGGGGACAGCAGATGCTGGAGAGGATGTGGAAAAAGAGGAACACTCCTCCATTGCTGGCGAGATTGCAAGCTGGTAAAACCACTCTGAAAATCAGTTTGGCAGTTCCTCAGAAAATTGGACGTAATAGTACCTGAGGACCCAGCTATACCACTCCTGAGCATATACCCAGAAGATGCTACAAAATTTAATAAGGACACATGCTCCTCTATATTCATAGCAACCTTATTTATCATAGCCAGAAGTTGGAAAGAACCCAGATGTCCTTCAGCAGAGGAATGGATATAGAAAGATGTGGTACATTTATACAAGGGAATAATACTCAATTATTAAAAACAATGAATTCATGAAATTCTGAGGCAAATGGATGAAACTAGAAAATAACATCCTGAGTGAGGTAACCCAATCACAAAAGAACACACAGTATGCACTTGCTGATAAGTGCATATCAGCCCAAATACTCAGAATACAACTCACAGACCACATGAAGCTCAAGAAGAAAGAAGACCAAAGTGTGGATACTTTGATCCTTCTTAGAAGGTGGATCAAAATACCCTTGGCTCTCAGCCAACCAACAGATTGGGCATAGGGTCTCCAATGGTGGAGTTAGAGAACGGACCAAAGGAGCTGAAGAGATTTGCAGCCCCATAGGAGGAACAATAATATATACCAACCAGTACACCCAGAGCTCCCAGGGAAACTTTGTCTTTAAAAAAACTTATTTTATTTTTTATTAGATATATTCTTCATTTACAGTTCAAATGTTGTCCCCTTTCCTGCTTCTTCCCCTGAAAATTCCCTAACCCATTCCTTGTCCGCCTGCTCACCAATCCACTCATTCCTGCTTCCTTGTCCTGGCTTCCCCTATACTAATTTTGAGGGTGTATATGCATGCGAGGGCAGGTATAGGTGCCAGTAGAGGCCAAAAGTCTTGGGTTACCCTGGAGCTAGGGTTACAGGTGGCCCACAATGACAGGTGCTGGGGACCAATCTCTTCCGCTGAAAGAGCAGCATGCACTTGTAAATGCTGAGCAATCTGTCCAGCACCCTCTTCTGTATGTTTTATTATTTTGCTAACCCTGGAGACTCAGAGCCTAGAGACATAGGAGAACCAGAAACTCCCTCAAAAGACTTGGCAAACTGGTTACAAACAGAAACACATTCATTCATTTCTATATTCCTTTAGATATTCTGTTTATAACAAGAACACATGAGGATTTAGTCGGAGCCCTCCCAATCCAGACAATATCTCTAGAAAAGGTGGCTTGATTTTTTTCTTAAGTTCATCAAAAAAAAAATCAAGAATATAAAATCTATTCAGCAGAAGAACAAAAACAACTCTGTAACTTTCTTGAGAACCTCAAGGTTATACACTGTATTCAATGAATATAAGTTGTCAACAAGTGTTTATTCATCCCAGCATATGAGAGAATCCATACACCAGCCAGAGTAGAGTCCTAATGCTATGGATACCACTGCTGCCTTGAAGTCATTTTAGACAACAGAGAATGCCTGCTGCTCCTAATTTATTGACTAATATCATAGGTGAGCAGTGGAAACAATAGAAAATAGAAACTATACAAAGCTCTTGGTTTGCAAGGCTGCTGTGCATCAGTTACCTGTGCAGTCCTGCACCTGAGCCCCACCCACAGGGAGCCTGATTTCTTCCTTTGAAACCTTTGGAAGTGATTTGATAGACAGGATTGAAAGCCATTCATTTAGGACCTGATATACCTCTGTTCTTTTCTTTGCACAAGATGTCTCTCAATAACTCTTTAAAATTCAATATAATTTCCTTGTGCATTGTGGAGGGGCTGTGTGTAGGTGTGTCGGGCATATAAAACAAAGTGTGCAACTACTGCAGGGAACATGCTAGGGATAAATGCCAGATTTTTCAAGTTCTTTTTGCTTACAGTGAGCCAGGTGCCCAGGATGGTAGGCTGGCCTGAAAAACAACAAATCATTTATAACTACCCTCTTACTTGAAAAGACACTCTCGTTTCCGAACATTACACTTGCAAAATGATTGTTAAAATAGAATTGGCTTATATTTTGAGAATTGCCTATAAAATTAGAAGTTTAAAATTGCAAACACGGCTTGATCCACAGATCAAACTGGCCAAGGTCTTTCCTAACAAGTGGACTAGGCAATCTATGAATGGTTTGTCTTAGTCTGGCTGACAATGAGTATGAGGCATAGCAGGCAGTCTAAGTCTTCCCACTTAGTAACAGCTTATGTAAGAGTGGATACATTTTAAGCTGATATTTTGATATAGGGTTATGAAGATAGGTCACTTAGTTAGAAAAATAACTACCTTTTAACTATGCAGACCTGAATTCAATTCCTGGATCCCACATTTTAAAAAAAGCCAGATGTCTTGTAATTATAAGATGTACTTGTAATCCAAGACCTAGGGAGAAGGAGGTAGGAAACCTAGGGCTCACTGGCAAGCCAAACTGAACAATTATTAGGTGAGCTACAGACCAAAGAAAGACCCATCTCACTAAAACAGGGTCCTTTGTTTTATATAGTTTCTATCAGCCTCCCAAACTGGTCCGTTCTTATTCTTTTCTCAATAAGTAGTCTCTAATCTGCTTCCAACATGCTTAAAGTCAGCTGATGTAGGCACCTGACCCAGTCCAACACATGTCGTAATTTTTCTGAAATTACATTGGGTCTGAGTGGGAGACTGAGCAAACATCTATAACTAAACATAGACTGAGCAAACATCACTTATGGGACTATTTTAGATGAGCTAAGGAGCATGCCCTACTGTTGGTTGTAAATAGGCAGCATAGCATTATGAAGCTGCTACAGGGTCCACATGAGGAAGGTTTATATGGAATTGAGCCAAAAGCAGAAATAGAATCAAGATATAAAACAAAAAAAAAAAAACATATCCTTGACAACATTAGTAGAATCTTGGCTACAGCTGTAACTGGAACATGAGTTACAGAGACTTTCAAATATGTCACGTTGCAACCCTATTTTTTTCTTGGTTGAATGTGAGTTTTACTTCTGGGTATTAAAGTTCAATAAACTCTATAAGTAGTTATGGACAACTTTTTGCCAAGTCTCTAGGCTTCTAGGCATCCACTGAGCACAGCACTGCATTGTCTAACAGCTGTAATCTTGAACTTCTAGCCTTCAGAACTATCAGCCAAATGCACTTCTAATTTTAAAAATTACCAGATCTCAGATGTTGTGTTAGAGCATCAAAAAGCAGACTAATACAAAAAGACACCCATGGCCCTTTCTGTGCTTCATTAATTTCGCTGTCTCTCAATTATTTTTCTTTTCTTTTATTCGATATATTTTTTATTTACATTTCAAATGATTTCCCCTTTCCTAGCCCCCCAACTCCCAGAAAGTCCCGTAAGCCCCCTTCTCTCCCCCTGTCCTCCCACCCACCCCTTCCCACTTCCCCGTTCTGGTTTTGCTGAATACTGCTTCACTGAGTCTTTCCAGAACAAGGGGCCACTCTTCCTTTCTTCTTGTACCTCATTTGGTGTGTAGATTATGTTTTGGGTATTCCAGGTTTCTAGGTTAATATCCACTTATTAGTGAGTGTATACCATGATTCACCTTTTGAGTCTGGGTTACCTCACTTAGTATGATGTTCTCTAGCTCCATCCATTTGCCTAAGAATTTCATGAATTCATTGTTTCTAATGGCTGAATAGTACTCCATTGTGTAGATGTACCACATTTTTTGCATCCACTCTTCTGTTGAGGGCTACCTGGGTTCTTTCCAGCATCTGGCAATTATAAATAGGGCTGCTATGAACATAGTAGAGCATGTATCCTTATTACATGGTGGGGAATCCTCTGGGTATATGCCCAGGAGTGGTATAGCAGGATCTTCTGGAAGTGAGGTGCCCAGTTTTCGGAGGAACCGCCAGACTGATTTCCAGAGTGGTTGTACCAATTTGCAACCCCACCAGCAGTGGAGGAGTGTTCCTCTTTCTCCACACCCTCTCCAACACCTGCTATCTCCTGAATTTTTAATCTTAGCCATTCTGACTGAAAGTAATCTACAGATTCAATGAAATACCCATCAAAATCCCAACTCAATTCTTCACAGAGTTAGAAAGAGCAATTATCAAATTCATCTGGAATAACAAAAAACCCAGGATAGCTAAAGCTATTCTCAACAACAAAAGAAAGTCTGGGGGAATCAGTATTCCTGACCTCAAGCAATACTACAGAGCAATAGTGCTAAAAACTGCATGGTATTGGTACAGTGACAGGCAAGAGGATCAATGGAACAGGATTGAAGATCCAGAAATGAACCCACACACCTATGGCCACTTGATCCTCGACAAAGGGGCTGAAAACATCCAATGGAAAAAAAGATAGCCTTTTCAACAAATGGTGCTGGTTTAACTGGAGGTCAGCATGCAGAAGAATGCGAATTGATCCATCCTTGTCTCCTTGTACTAAGCTCAAATCCAAATGGATCAAGGACCTCCACATAAAGCCAGACACTCTGAAGCTAATAAAAAAGAAACTGGGGAAGACCCTTGAGGACATCGGTACAGGGAGAAAGTTTCTGAACAGAACACCAATAGCGTATGCTCTAAGAGCAAGAATTGACAAATGGAACCTCATAAAATTACAAAGTTTCTGTAAGGCAAAGGACACCATCAAGAGGACAAATTGGCAACCAACAAATTGGGAAAAGATCTTCACTAATCCTACATCAGATAGAGGGCTAATATCCAATATATATAAAGAACTCAAGAAGTTAGACTCCAGAAAACCGAACAACCCTATTAAAAAATGGGGTACAGAGTTAAACAAAGAATTCTCACCTGAAGAACTTCGGATGGCGGAGAAGCATCTTAAAAAATGCTCAACTTCATTAGTCATTAGGGAAATGCAAATCAAAACAACCCTGAGATTTCACCTTACACCAGTCAGAATGGCTGTCTCTCAATTTAAGGGTACATTATCCAAGGGCAGTTACTTGTAGACAGGGAAGCCAGATTTCCTGTATCCTAAATCACAGCTCTATCCCTCACCTATTGAGTGACCCTGAGCAAAGCACTTCACCTTTTGTGTGCTTCCCACAGCACCCAGGCTCTCCATAGCACCCACATAGTATAAATCATTATAGTAACATCTCCTACAGTAGCTGCAGCAAGCTAACATCTATATAGTCCTGGAAATCTGGCGCATTTTATGTAATATGTAAGTAAGTCCCATGTAATTGTGAGTTAGTTTTATTACTATTATTATCACAACAGTGATTATTAAAATTATTATTATATGCAGACCCATTGCATTATAATTGGGGAGTCATTCTAAACAATTATACAAATGGAATTTAATAGGAATTGCATGCTGAGTCCTGGAGTTTTAACAGGAACTTAGCTACCAGGGATCACAAGGCATCACAAGGCAGCCTCTGTGAGCCCTTAATACTGATAGAGTCCCTGCCTCCTTCCTGTTTCTTCTTTCCATCCCAGACTTTACTCTGACCCTCCTTTTAGCTTTATTATTCATGTTGAATTTATTATTCAACATTCAATGGGCTTGAATCCTGCCCATAGTTTTAAATATCTCCTTAATTTCTCCATGCAAGTTGATTTTTTGTTTTGCTCTTCCTCTCTATTTTAAAATCTTCCTGAAATACCATGACATGGTAGACACATTAGTGGGGGCAGCTAACATTAGCTTTAATAGCATCCATTACATGGCTAGGTTTAGAAAACAATCTAGCCAAGATTCAGAACATAGCCGTGTGAAAGGGGTGGTGGCATGATGAGTAAAGTATTTCTCCTGCACTCCTGAAGACCTAAGTTCGAGTCTCCAGACACCACATAAAGTAGAACATAGTCTATAATTGAAGCATCACTACAGGAGACAGGGTGGAGACAAAAATAACCTCCAGGTGTTCATGTGACAAGTAGTGCAGCATGAGTAGTAGAAAGAACTGCTTATATACCAAAAAATGGCAGCAAGGATCAATATCCGAGGTTGTCCAGACATATGATTGCTCACATTCACACACATAAATACACACACATACCCACACACACTTCAAAATGTAACCTCCAAAATTTATGCAAGATATATCTAATATACATATTTCAAAGGGATCATGATGAAAATTTTCTATTCTAAAGTAAATATGCCCCTTCTGTCTGTTCTCCAAACACATTAGCAACAAAACATAGATTAGTAAACTCAACCCTCAACTCTGCATGACCAGTTTGGTCTCATAAGGAGGACCCAAAAGCTGCCAAAGCAACATTAATTGCTTACCAACTAAGGAAACTGGACAGAGGGGGAAAGGTCAGTTATTTGCATATTATAAACACTAGTGAACTATTTAAAGAATACAGGATTTATTCGCAACATGACCATTTGAAGCACTGAAGCAGCAAATGCCATCATTCAGAATCTTACCTGAAGCAAAATGGAGGATAAGGTTTGCACCAAGCCCAGAACTATAAACACAGATATGATTTAAACATGAGATGTTTCCAGTGCTCTAAATTTGGAATGATTTGCTTATCAGCCATCCTGTTGGAGGAAATGAAAATGCTCAGCTTGGGAGATGACGACAGGAAACATCAATGTCTGTTCCTAATGTTGGGAAAGAGAATTATCTGAACCATGTGGGTTCAAATGTTCCTACTTTGTGAAAGCACACTGACTAAATTTGGAACACAACTAAAGAATTTCAATTTTCAGCTCCCTGAAAACTTGATAATAAAACTGCAGTTTCTAGTTTCTACAACAAACAATGCAAGTTGTGGCTTTGTACAGTAACTCAGTCAAAGGAGAGCTTTTCTTTATGGCTTGCTACAGAAATCATTACAGAGATCAATTCACATTTTAAAAGAAGTTGTAATAATTGAAAGGATTCTAACCCAGCCATTGCTTGTAATGTCTTTCCATTCCAAATAAAGAACGCATGTACTATGTTAAATACCAGTGGAAATATTAAGATTTTATTTAAAGGAAAAAATAGATATACCCCTGAGACTCAGTATATAGCTTTTTCTAGGTCAGTTTTCCTAGGAGCTGACAGGATACCAGTTCCCAAGCAAAATGGTTTAAGAAGAAAGAATGAAGAAAATAGAGAGGTAACTCAGAGTGTGACCCAAAGGCCAAGACCCAGCCAGCAGAGCAGCAGTGAGATCCCACAGAGATGAGAGAGCCCCTTACATCTCTGGCTTCCTCTAACCTGAATCAACATTCACATACACACTGTTCCTCTGTGAAAGGTCACATGAATACAACACACATTTGCATTTGATCAAAGAAGGCAGCAGCAGATTAGAGGAAACTAATTTTAAAAGCTGCTTCTGTTATGAAGAATGGGAAGAGAGGGGCTGAGAATAGCTTGGTGGTAGAGCCTGTCTAGTGTGAGAAGGTCCCTGGGTTTAATGTTTATTTTTTTTTCTTATGCTATTGTTATCCCCTTTGCTACATTAATATCTTGATAAAATATTTTACAGTCAAACATGAGGAATGTACCCAGTAACAATAGCTGAGTTTATCTGTATTAATCAACTGAGCAAGACTTCAGTCGTTGATTGAACATTTTTATTGGACCAATCATATAGAAGCAATTCATCATGTATAGTCATTCATCCACTGACCACTACCCTAAGTCCTTCTAACTGAATTGTAAGCAGCTCTAGAGGCCTTGTCTTAACTGCGCTGGCTAACAGCCACACTGTGATGATTTAGGGTACTTGTAACTTCTCTCAGTTCTTGTTGACACATTGGTAAAATGAAGACAATTGTCTTCACAGATTAGAGAGAACACAAGGCCTCACCCACTCTGAGACACCCCAAAAATCATTCCCAAAGACACTGTGAAGAGAAGGATGTTGGCAGTGAGGCTCTGAGCAAAAGCTGTCATGTGTATGATGAAATATAACTCGCCTGCCTTAAAAAGCTTAATTCCTTAAAGGTGAAGTATAAATAAATAGCAGAGAAGTAATGAGATGATGTATACTTGATGTTAGAGAAATACACAAAATATAGAAATAATCATATTTTCCCCTTTTCATATACCCTTTCCACCAAAACGCTATCTATTCAAACACTGGAACTTACCATGAAGTTTTATCGCAAACCTGGATGTATTCTTAGGCTGCTGACCTCTCCGTTTACGTTTGTGAGAAGTCTAGGCTCATAACTTTCACATATGACTTTTCATATATGTCCTACTAGACCATATTCCCCATAGCCTCACCTTCCATTCCACCCAAGCATGCAATTTCACAAAACTGACCAGAAAATGTGATTTTCTACTTTGGGGTCACTGCTCAAATAATTCCATCTGTGTGGAATATTTTATCTGTAGCACTTATTATAGATGTTTTTCTATCCAAGAATTATGGCCTGTTAAACACTTCCTAATTTCCTCTTTTGAAACAACTTTGTCCTAATGCTCCCATGGTATACTGCTCTACTCCTTGTTTAATAGTTAATAGTTTAATAAAAGAAAAAGCAGCCGGGGAGGGAAAGGGTTGAGGGGATTAGGACTCTCCCTGGGATTAGCTGTTAAGCAGCCAGCATTTGATCTCGGCATTTTTAGGCTGTAAGATTTTGGAGGCCAGGGATGATATCTAAAACATCAGAAAGAGCATGAGTGAAGAAAGAAGCTGACATATTATGGGGTTATGAAAATTAAGGAAGAAAATTCCAAGGAAATAGATCAGAAAATTGCTGTCATGTAGTTCTAAGAAAGCAGGGGGAAAATGAGTGAGGGATTTGTATAAGTAGGCGGATGGGAGGCTTTGAAATTGCAGCTTTCCACAAATACCATATGAGGTGAAGAAAAACCCATGTAGCTAGTCTCCAGTTGGCAGTGCTGTGAAGGAGGTTATGGACTTCAGGTAGAGTCTACTGAAGGAACGATTCCACTTGGGTGGGCTTGAAGGGTTTATAACCTTGTCCCCCCTACTCACTCTTACTCTTTCTTCCCTGTCCCTCCCCCTCTGCTCCTGCCAACTGTCTCTCTTGACAGGATGAACCCCAATCCTTTGAAATTATTCTTCCTTAATTGCTGTTCTCAGGGCATTGTTATCACAGAGATAGGGAAGTAGCTAATGCACTCTTCTTAAAGAATATACACCTCATACCTGTATATGAAAAGCAGTGAAACTATAAAGGTACCAATGGTTTGTTCATCATTCATTGTCTACACAGAATTGTAAGACCTGGCAATTTCATGGATTAAAGATGCATTATAACATTAGAGAGTAATTTTTAATATTTTTAAGTCCTACTTGTGTCAAATATTAAGGGAAATGATTCATTTAAGGGGTAGATTTTAAGAGCTGGAGAGCATTGACTGAGAAGGAACTGCTTTTTAAAGGAATATCCTCAAAAGTGAATAGAATTGATTGCTTATATAATCCCTCTAATAATAAAATATGGAAACTTGAACTAAACACCAACTTGAACTTTGGGCAATGCAGCATTTCTCCAGCATATAAGTAGATCCACTCATCTAAAATGTGACAGCAAAGTGCATTGTTTGTTCACTACTTCACATTAGGAATCTCCTACCTACTTGCACATACATTGCTCTGAAGGTCCAGGTTCTCCCTTGAAGCTCTCATACACATGCTAGGTGACAAGACTCCCACCCTTTACTAAGAGAAGCTCCCTAGCACTGGCACCTATGCAGACCAGGTTGTACATCTTTGTGATGAAAAGGGCAAGAATAAATAAATAAATAGCCTTTGTGCACACAGATAAGAAAGGGCACACCAGAGAAGCCAGGAAAAGTTAAACTCACAGTTTACCTCTTCAATGGAAGGAGATGTTTGTGGTTCCTCCTGGAATACTAGGAATGGATGTAGTTTACAACCTGCTGATCTTTTGATGAGTGCTGAGGCAGGCTTTGCCCACAACTCCCAAATTTATGTTTTACGTATCCCAGACTTTCCTCCTAAATCTTGACCATTGCTTCCAGGCCATAAAATCAATCTTTATGAGTGATGTCATGTAGGCTTTACAAAGGTTTAAGGGTCTGTTATGTTATCTTACAGCCAGGACAACACACATTATGTTACCTCAGTCACTCCCCATAGAGCCTAAATCTTGGGTACTACCACTGAGTCAACATTATCCATCTTTGTGAAAGAATCCAGACATACTTTGTAAAGAATTTCAACATAAACATTTCTTAAATATGTTGTATACTTGGGACTGAGTTAATTGCTATCAGAAAGCTTTATTCCCCCAAATTGTGCTGTGTTTAAATATTTCTAAAATAGATCAATTGGTGTCAGACTCTCAAAGCTTTGGTCCAGCACTAGTACCTAAATTGAATAAACTGAGTTTCTATTTTTATCTTTGCAGATGATTTTCCCTGACTGCTGTAAAGCTTGCAAGGATGCTCCACACTAGGGGATGAATTGATAGCTGTCTCCTTGGAAGAATCATTATCAGATGTCATTTCCCATAATGCACCCCTCTTCCATGTCAAGCATGCCTATTGTCTTCCTCTAGTTCTTCCTAGCCTAGTACCACTACTCTTCATTTTCCCTTGTCTTCACCTAGCTTCAACTTCAAGCCCTGATTGATTTAGTTTAGCAACCTTATTGGCTAAGAAAGAGGAAAATAAATGAACCTTGATACAAATGAAATGGAGAGAGGTAGCAGAGTACACAGAAAGCAAACAGGTTAATGACCTGAGACATAACTACTGCCATGTTATTGAGTAGTTCAATAGTAAAAATAGCAAGGGCTAACTTTGTGGAATGCTTACTGTGCACAGACACTGGTCTCAGGCACTAAATCCATGACATTTATAAAATGACTACAACAGACCAACAAGACAGATGAAAATATTTTTTTTTCATTTTGTAGATGATAGAACTGAAACACAGAGAAGGTAAATGCTTTGCCCAAGGTTACACAACTAATGAGTAGCAGAAGTGAAGTTTAGAGGCTAAAATGTCCCACATCAGAAGCTTAGTTCCATCAACAGTCCTTAATGTAATTATGCTGTAAAATTTTGCTGAATTACTGTTTATTGTAATTATAAAAGCAATTCTTTGAGAAAGCACATGAAATGGATAATATTTTATATTAGCAATGTATGAAGATTATTTGTAAGTAAAGGAATTAAAAATAAATATTTTTTGCTTCTATATTGATCCAGCTATGAAAGGATATTTGATATCTAGTGAATAGAATCATATCGAGAATAGCTTCCATTAGGCTTTGATGGGGTGTGGTAACTATCTACATCATTACCCCTATTTATAGGAATGACCTACAATTACCTACCTCCCTGTGATTATATGGACACGGTTCTTAGATTTATGGAGAAATGGGAATTGAAAAACTAGGTTTGGCTCAGTTGAATGATAACAATTTTTTTTTAAATAAGCACTTTCTACCTTGCTTGAAAAATTTAAAGTCATCTGGAGCCACACAGCCTGGTTGTTTTACTAGACATTTCCAGGCAGGTAACTATAAGTACCAATATAAAGTCACTATGAACACTCTCAGCAGGTAGATGGAATCCATCTGAAAGAATCATCTAGAGATACGATGAAAAACTATCGTATTACCCCATGGCTCCCCACAATATGACTATGTAGAATCCCCCACCCCACTGGCTCTCTAAGACAGTGTCTCACAGTATAGCTCTGGTTGTCCAGGAACTTGCTATGTAGATGAGGCTGGCCTGACATTCATGGATATCTATTTGCCTCTGCTTCCCAAGCACTGCAATCAAAGGAATGTGCCACTGTGCCTAGTTTCCTTTCTCCTTAATATTGGTTGTCTCTAAAATAGTAGCTCCCAGTTTCTTCCTTAATCATTCTAAGGAGCTAGTTGTATCTGAAATTGTAGGTTCCTGGGTATCCCCAGAGATTTTAATCTAATTAGTTCTGGGAAAAGTGCCAAAATCTACAATTTGCGGAAGCCCTTGTGGGAATTCCTTCAGATGGTCAGCCCATCTCACTTTAAACAAGGATTAAAGACAAAGTAAGTCAGTGTGACATGTGATACATGTCTCTGATTTAACTTCTGTGTTGATGGAGCATTTGAATCAATGGCCATTTACCTGGATTTGCCTACTCTACAAATTGCTGAGGGCTGTATTGTCAGTGTGTGATTACAATCAATGAGCCTCTTTCACTGCTGAAGGATTCTACTTCTTCAGAGTTCAAAACAATACAATAATAGTCACATAGGACTAAACCTGGAGTATTGTTTTTAAATGTACAAAAATGAATTGTGTAACATGTATATGATAATCAAA
Source organism: Apodemus sylvaticus (assembly GCF_947179515.1). Lineage (NCBI taxonomy): Eukaryota > Metazoa > Chordata > Mammalia > Rodentia > Muridae > Apodemus > Apodemus sylvaticus. The sequence continues at coordinate 60,661,056 of NC_067482.1, read as the reverse complement.
GTAAACAAATAAATATTCATATAATGAATTTAACACCTTCTTCATTTCCAATGCCTCCTCACTGAAGAATTGAGAGGGATGAAGGGTAACACAGTAGGGAAAGTATTTGTTTTGTAAGCATGAAGATGTGAGTTTGATTCCTAGAATCTAGGCTTGAAAAAAATGATGGGCATGGTGACATGTATTTGTAATCTCAAGTCTGAAAGGAAAGAGATAGGTAGAGCCCTGGGATTGTTGGCCATTCAGTGAGAGCTATTTACTATTTCTCAGGCCAGTGAAATACCCTGTCTCAAACAAAACAAAACAAGTGAGTTCTGACTTCTATACAAACACACAAATGCATATACCCATGCACTCTCTCACACACACACACACACACACACACACACACACACCTACCTTACTTTTACCCAGGTGAATATAGGACTAAAGTTTTGGTCTTACACATTCCCATCTTTTCTCGTATTAACATCAATTCCAACATCTGAGAAAATGTGCTAACCCCTTCATACTTAAGACTATCTGGAATTGCCCCTGAAGGTTTTTATCATTATAGTCATCTATGACTTTGGTTGTTCATACTCCTATTAGTCATATGCATAACTACATGGACTTAAAATACATTTCTCCTCTCATATGGTGAGCATCTGCCATGTCCAGTGTTGACAAACTGGAGACAGATACCATCTTTGTCATGACATAATGAAGTGAAGAGAGATGGCTTTCTCTCACTGAAAAAGACGGTTGATGAGCACAGTGATAGCTAGCAGCTTCCAGCAATGGGCAGGAAGTTGGCCTGTTTTTAGAACATGTCACTTAAGCCGATGCCCAAATGGATGCTGCTACTTTCCTGGTTCATGAGCTTCATAACTTAGTGTTGCCATGGTACCCATGCTCCAACATGGACAGAAGAACATAAAAATCTACTTGTTGGAGTTGTGCTCTGAGAGAGAAAATGTTTTTTAGTGTTTGGGGAAAGTTTGCAATTTTAAAGTTTAGAATTTCTCGGGTAGCATCAAGATGGCATGTAGATTGGTGTCCAGTGACATGACATCTGAGGAATGGAGGTAAATGATCTTTTCACTTCCATTTTGAATCTAAATGCCTAGGTAAAAAAAACCATATAACTAATGTTTTATGCTTCACTGCAGAGGCTTTCATTCTAGAAATCTTTTTTAAATCCACATGTATTTTACAGAGTAATTATATATACTTAGAGACAACATTATAACAAAGACACACTGTGCATACACATGAACACATGCATGAACACACACACACACATACACACACACACACACACACACACACACACTGTGGTGATCTAACCAAGGAGACTAATTTATCACCTTAAACATTCACCATTTCTTTGTGTTGGAAATATCTCTAGGCAAGAGAAATAGCCCCTGCTGTTGAACAGCACAGTAATTATTTTTAACAAATAATTGGTGTTCTATTCAGAAACATTTCCCCTGTGCCCATGTCCTCAAGGGTCTTCCCCAGTTTCTTTTCTATTAGTTTCAGTGTGTCTGGTTTTATGTGGAGGTCCTTGATCTACTTGGAGTTGAGCTTAGTACAAGGAGATAAGAATGGAACAATTTGCATTCATTTGCATGCTGAACTCCAGTTGAACCAGCACCACTTGTTGAAAAGGCTACCTTTTTTCCATTGGATGTTTTCAGCTCCTTTGTCAAAGATCAAGTGGTCATAGGTGGGTGGATGCATTTCTAGGTCTTCAATTCTATTCCATTGGTCCACTTGCCTGTCACTATGCCAATACCATGCAGTTTTTAACACTGTTGCTCTGTAGTATTGCTTGAGGTCTGAGATATTGATTCCTCCAGAAGTTCTTTTACTGTTGAGAAGACTTTTAGCTATCCTGGGTTTTTTGTTATTCCAGATGAATTTGAGAATTGCTTTTTCTAACTCTATGAAGAACTGAGTTGGGATTTTGATGGGGATTGCAGTGAATCTGTATATTGCTTTTGGCAAGATGGCCATTTTAACTATATTAATCCTGCCAATCCACAAGCATGGAAGATTTTTCCATTTTCTGAGGTCTTCGATTTCCTTCTTCAGAGACCTGAAGTTCTTGTCGTATAGATCTTTCACTTGTTTGGTTAGCGTCACACCAAGATACTTTATATTGTTTGTGGCTATTGTGAAGGGTGTCATTTGCCTAACTTCTTTCTCAGCCTGCTTATCCTTTGAGTATAGGAAGGCAACTGATTTGCTTGAGTTGATTTTATAACCAACCACTTTGCTGAAGTTGTTTATCAGCTATAGTTCTCTAGTGGAGTTTTTGGGGTTACTTAAGTAGACTATCATATCATCTGCAAATAGTGATAGTTTTACTTCTTCCTTTCCAATGTGTATCCCTTTGACCTCCTTATTTTGTCTAGTTGCTCTAGCTAGAACTTCAAGTACTATATTGAAAAGATATGGAGAGAGAGGGCAACCTTGTCTTGTCCCTGATTTTAGTGGGATTGCTTCAAGTTTCTCTCCATTTAGTTTGATGCTGGCTACTGGTTTGCTCTATATTGCTTTAACTATGTTTATGTATGGGCCTTGAATCCCTGCTCTTTCCAAGACTTTTAGCATGAACGGATGTTGAATTTGTCAAATGCTTTTTCAGCATCTAATGAAATGATCATGTGTTTTTTTTCTTTGGGTTTGTTTATGTAGTGGATTGCATTGATGGATTTCCTTATATTGAACTGTCCCTGCATCCCTGGGATGAAGCCTACTTAATCATGGTGGATGATCATTTAGATGTGTTCTTGGGTTCGGTTGGCAAGAATTTTATTGAGTATTTTTGTATCGATATTCATAAGGGAAATTGGCCTGAAGTTCTCTTTCTTTGTTGGATCTTTGTGTGGTTTTGCTACCAGTGTGATTGTGGCTTCATAGAATGTGTTGGGTAGTGTTCCTTCTGTTTCTATTTTGTGGGATAGTTTGAAGAGTATTGGTGTTAAATCTTCTTTGAAGGTCTGATAGAATTCTGCACTAAAGCCATCTGGTCCCGTGATTTTTTTGGTTGGGAGACTTTCTATGACCCCCTTTATTTCTTTAGGGGTTATGGGACTATTTAGATGATCTATTTGATCCTGATTTAATTTTGGTGTTTGGTATCTGTCTAGAAAACTGTCCTCCAGATTCTCCGGTTGTGTTGAGTATAGACTTTTGTAGTAGGATCTGATGATTTTTTTGAATTTCCTCAGTTTCTGTTGTTATATCTCCCTTTTCATTTCTAATTTTGTTAATCTGGATACTGTCTCTGTGCCCTTTGGTTAGTCTGGCTAAGGGTTTATCTATCTTGTTGATTTTTTTCAAAGAACCAGATCCTGGTTTTGTTGATTCTTTGTATGGTTCTCTTTGTATGTTTCTACTTGATTGATTTCAGCCCTGAGTTTGATGATTTCCTGTGTTCTACTTCTCCTGGGTGAATTAGCTTCTTTTTGTTCCAGGGCTTTCAGGTGCATCATTATGCTGTTAGTGTATGCTCTCTCCATTTTCTTTTTGGAGGCACTGAGGGCTATGAGTTTCCCTCTTAGTACTGCTTTCATTGTGTCCCATATTGACAAATGGGACCTCATAAAATTACAAAGTTTCTGTAAGGCAAAGGACACTATCAAAAGGATAAAACGGCCACCAATGATTTGGGAAAAGATTTTCACCAACCCTACATCCGATAGAGGTCTAATATTCAAAATATAGAAAGAACTCAAGAAGTTAGACCCCAAGGAACCAAATAACCCTATTAAAAATGGGGTACAGAGCTAAACAAAGAATTTTCACTTGGAGAAATTTGGATGGCTGAGAAGCACCTTAAAAAATGCTCAACATCATTAGTCATTAGGGAAATGCAAATCAAAACAACCCTGAGATGTCACCTCACACCAGTTAGAATGGCTAAGGTTAAAAACTCAGGAGACAGCAGTTTTTGGCAGGGATGTGGGGAAAGAGGAACACTGCTCCACTGCTGATGGGAGTGTAAGATGGTACAACCACTCTGGAAATGAGTCTGGTCGATTTCTCAGAAAACTGGGCATGACACTCCGGAGGACCCAGCTATATCATTCCTGGGCATATACCCAGAGGATTACCCAGCATGCAATAAGGACACATGCTCCACTATGTTCATTGTAGCCTTATTTATAATAGCCAGAATCTGGAAAGAACCCAGATGTCCCTCAATGGAGGAATAGATACAGAAAATGTGGTATATTTACACAATGAAATACTACTCAGCAATTAAAAACAACGAATTCATGAAATTTTTAAGCAAATGGTTGGAACTAGAAAATATCATCCTAAGTGAGGTAACCCAATCACAAAAGAATACACATTTAATGCATTTACTGATAAGTGGATATTAATTAGCCCAGAAGTCCTGAATACCCAAGATGCAGTTAGTATATCAAATGACTCCCATGAAGAAGTAAGGAGAGGGCCCTGATCCTGGATAGGCATGATCCGGCATTGTAAGGGAGTACCAGGACAGAGAAAAGGGAGGGAGGTGATTGAAGAATGGGTGGAGAGAAGAGGGCCTATGGGAAATATGGGGAGAGGGGAACTGGGGAAGGGGAAAGCATTTGGAACATAAACAAAGAATTTAGAAAATAAATAAAAAATAATTGAATATTTCATAATTCTAATAAGTCTTAGTTCATTTAAAAAATGTACACAACTAAAAGGGCCATTTCAAGTGAAGGGTAAAAACATCAGTAATAAGACGGACGGAGATCCAGTGTACACATGAGAGGTCCTGGCTTTGCTCCACAGTCTTAGCCCTTATGCTTCTACAGCAAGTATCTTACATCAAAAGTACCTTAGGTCACTGATGCAACAACAAAACAGAAGTGGTCTACAGTCTAAGGAACTACAGTCTATCAGAGGACCCACGAATATTCCATATAGGCCATCTGCCACCCAAGTGTGTCTGGAAACATTCAGTCTCATCCAAAGCATGCAAACATTTCATCTGTGATAAACATATAGGCAGAATTTGTCATCTTAAATATAAAAAACAGAAAACTAAGTCTTAGCTTTTACCTTTAAGGTTTTACTTAAAGAGAGAGGAAAAAGCAGGAGAGGAAGTCTCTGCATTCTGCTTTGGCATCAATTCCTTCCAGTTATTCACTGGTAATGTCTTCAGGATTTGTGCCACAGTTGTGTCTTCTTATGGAGACGCATGTTGTATCTTTAAAGATTCTGAGCAATGCCCACTGGAGACATCTACTACTGGACAAGCATGTAAATCTTTTGTTTCACTCACAACCATGAAACTTATTATCAAACTTGTTTGTTCACTTAAAAGTCTCAAACAAGCATTTACTTTGTTAAGGGTTACTTTTACAGCTATGGAATACTCTAGTGTGATGAAATTGAAATTTTGTTTTTTAAATAAAAAAATTATTGAATGTATTCTTCATTTATATTTCAAATCCTAAAACCTTTCCTGGTTTTCCCCTTCCCCCCAAAACCCCAACTCCTCCTACTACCCCTTGCCTCCATGTATATGGCCCTCCACTCAACCCACTCACACCTCACCTGCCTCGATTTCTCTATGCTGGAGCATCTATTGAGTCTTCACAGGACCAAGGACCTTTCCTCACACTCAAGCATTCCTCTGCCACACTTCTGGCTGGAACCATGTTTATACCTTGATTGATGGTTTAGTCCCTGGGAGTCCTGGGGCATCTGGGTAGGCGACATGATTGTTCTTCCCATGGGGCTACAAACTCCTTCTGATCCTCCAGAATGCCTTCCAACTCCTCCATTGGACCCCACACTCAATCCAACATCTGCCTCTGTATCTGTAAGGCTCTGGCAGGGCCCCTCCAGAGGCACCATAACAGGTTCCTTTCAGTTATGCACTTCTTGTCATCTATAATAGTGTTGGGGTTTGATGACTGTTTATAGGATGAATCCCCAGGTAGGGCAGTTCCTAGGTGGCCTTTCCTTGAGTCTCTGCTATATACTTTATCTCCATAATTGCTCCTGTGAGCATTTTGTTCCCTTTCTCAGAGGAACCAAGGCACCCCCATTACAGTCTTCCTTTTTTGAGCTTCCTGTGGTCTGTGAATTGTACCTTCTTTATTTTGAGCTTTTGGGATAATGTCCACTTATTAGTGAGTGCATACCATGTGTGTTCTTTTGTGATTAGGTTAGCTTACTTAGGATGATACTTTCAAGTTCCATCCATTTGCCTAAGAATTTCATGAATTCATTGTTTTTAATAGCTGAATAGTACTCCATTGTGTATATATACCACAATTTCTGTATCCATTCCTCTGTTGAAGGACATTTGGGTTCTTTCTAGCTTCTGGCTATTTTAAATAAGGCAGCTATGAGCATAGTAGAACATGTGTCCTTATTACATGTAGGAGCATCTTCTGGGTAAATGCCCAGGAGTGGTATAGCTGGGTCCTCCCATAATATTATATCTAATTTTCTGAGGAATCGCTAAACTGATTTCCAGAGTAGTTTTACCAGCTTGCAATCCCACCAACAATGGAGGAGTGTTCCTTTTTCCCCACATCCTCTCCAGCATCTACTGTCCCCTGAGTTTTTCATCTTAGCTATTCTGACTAGTGTGAGGTGGAATCTCAGTGTTGTTTTGATTTGCATGTCCCTAATAACTAAGGATGCTAAACATTTCTTTAGGTGCATTAGAGCCATATGAGTTTCCTCAGTTGAGAATTCCCTGTTTAGCTCGGTACCCCATTTTTAATAGGGTTATTTGACTTTCTGGAGACTAAGTTCTTGAGTCTTTGTATACATTGGATATTAGCCCTCTATTAGATGTAGGCTTGGTAAAGATCTTTTCCCAATTTGTTGGTTGCCATTTTGTCCTATTGACCGTGTCCTTTGCCTTATAGAAGTTTTGTAGTTTTATGAGGTTCCGTTTGTAGATTATTGTTCCTAGAGCATAAGATATTGGTGTTCTTTTTAGGAACTTCCCCCCTGTACCCATGTGTTCGAGATTCTTCCCCACTTTCTCCTTTATAAACTTCAGTGTGTCTCGTTTTATGTGTAGGTCCATGATCCACTTGGACTTGAGCTTTGTACAAGTAGATAAAGATGGGTTGATTTGCAGTTTTCTGCATGTTGACCTCCAGTTGATCTAGCACCATTTGTTAAAAATACTACCTTTTTTTCACTGTATGTTCTTAGCTCCTTTGTCAAATATCTTATGTGTGTGGGTTCTTTTCTGGGTCTTCAATTCTATTCCATTGATCTTCCTGCCTGTTTCCATACCACTACCAAACAGTTTTTTTTTTTTTTATCACAATAGCTCTACTACAGCAGAGCTTGGTGTTTCCCCAAGGAGATCTTTTGTTGTGGAGAATAGCTTTTGCTATCCTGGGTTTTTTATTATTCCAGATGAATTTGAGAATTGCTGTTTCTAGCTCTATGAAGAATTGATTTGGAATTTTGATGGGGATTGCATTGAGACTGTAGACTGCTTTCAGCAAGATGACCATTTGTTACTATATTAATCCTGCCAATACATGAGCATCTTAAGATCTTCTGAGATCTTATTCGATTTCTTTCTTCAGAAACTTAAAGTTCTTGTCATACAGATCTCTCACTTTCTTCATTAAAGTCACACCAATATATGAAATATTATTTGGGGCTATTGTGAAGGATGTCATTTCCCTAATTCCATTCTCATCTTGTTTATCCTTTGAGTAGAGGAAGGCTACTGATTTGCTTGATTTAATTTTATATCCAGCCCCTTTGCTGAAGTTTTTTTCATCAGCTTTAGGAGTTCTCTGGTGGAAGTTTTAGGGTCACTTAATTATATGATCATATCATCTGCAAATAATGATATTTTGACTCTTTCTTTCCAATTTGTATACCTTTGACCTCCTTTTGCTGCCTGATTGCTCTGGCTAGGACTTCAAGTACTATATTGAATAGATAGGGAGAGAGTGGGCAGCCTTGTCTGGTCCCCAATTTTAGTGGGATTGCTTCAAGTTTTTCTCCATTTAATTTGATGTTGGCTACAAGTTTGCAGTATATTTCTTTCACCATGTTTAGGTATTAGCCTTGGATTCCCAATCTCTCCAAGAATTTTATCATGAAGGGATGCTGAATTTTGTCAAAAGCCTTTTCAGCATCTAATGAAATGACCATGTGGTTTTTTTCCTTGAGTTTGTTGATTCAGTAGACTACATTAATGGATTTCCATATATTGAACCATCCCTGCTTTCCCTAGAATGAAGCCTACCTGATCTTGGGGAATTATAATTTTGATGCATCCTTGGATTCAGTTGGCCAGAATTTGTTGCGTAATTTTGCATGGATGTTTATGAGGGTGATTGGTCTGAAGTTCTCCTTGTTTGGTCTTTGTTGGTTTAGGTATAAGCATTATTGTGGCTTCATAGAATGAGTAAGGTAGTGTTTCCTGAGTTTCTATTTCATGGAATAAATTGAAGAGTATTGGTATTAGCTCTTCTTTGAAGATCTAATAGAATTCCCTTCTAAACTCATCTGGTCCTGGGCTCATTTTTCATGGGAGACTATTAAATACTGCTTCTATTTCCTCAGGAGTTATGGAACTATATAGATGGTTTATCTGATCCTGTTTTAACATTGGCACCTGGTATGTATCTAGAAAGTTGTCCATTTCATCCAGGTTTTCAAACCTTGTTGAGTATAAGCTTTTGTAGTAGGATCTGATGATTTTTTTTTTGAATTTCCAGTTTCTGTTGTTATGTCTCTATTTTCATTAATGATTTTATTAATTTGGGGAGTGCCTCTGTGCCCTCTGGTTAATGTGGCTAAGGGTTTATCTATCTTGTTCATTTTCTCAAAGAACCAGCTCCTGATTTTGTTGATTCTTTGTATAGTTCTTTTGTTTCTATTTGGTTGATTTCAACCCTGAGTTGATTATTTCCTGCTCTCTACTCCTTTTGGGTGTATTTGTTTCTTTTTGTTCTAGAGCTTTCAAGTGCTCTGTCAAGCTGTTAGTGTAAGCTCTCTTCATTTTCTTTTTGAAGGCACTCAGAGATATGAGCTTTCCTCTTATCACTGCTTTCATTGTGTCCCATAAGTTTTGGTATGATGTGTCTTCATTTTCATTAAATTATAAAATGTGTTTAACTTATTTATTTCTTCCTAGACCAAGCTATCACTGAGTAGAGCATTGCTCAACATCTATGTGTATGTGTGTTTTCTGTTGTTTTTGTTTGAACTTAATACCAGCCTTAGGTCATGGCAATCTGATATGGTGCATGGAATAATTTCAATATTTCTGTATATGTTGAGGCCTGTTCTGTGACCAATTATATGGTCAATTTTGTGGAACGTTCCATTAGGTGCTAAGAAGAAGGTATATTCTTTTGCATTAGGATGGAATGGTCTATAAATATCTATTAGATCCATTTGGTCCAAGACTTCAGTTAGTTTTACTGTGGCTCTGTTTAGTTTCTGTTTCCATGTTTTGTCCAATGTTGAAAGTGGAGTGTTGAAGTCTCCCACTACTATTGTGTGGGGTGCAATGTGTGCTTTGAGCTTTAGTAAAGTTTATTTTATGAATGTGAGTACCCTTGCATTTGGAGCATAGATGTTTAGAATTCAGAGTTCATCTTGGTAAACCTTTCCTTTGACCAATATGAATTGTCCCTCCTTATTTTTTTTGTGATAGCTTTTGGTTGAAAGACAATTTTATCTGATATAAGAATGGCCACTCCAGCTGTTGCTTGGAAAATTGTTTTCCAACCTTTGACTCTGAAGTAGTGACTGTCTTTGTCACTGAGGGGGGTTTCTTGTATGTAGCAAAATATTGGGCCCTGTTTACATATCCAGTCTGTTAGTGTTTATCTTTTTATTGTAGAGTTGAGACCACTGATGTTAAGAGACATTAAGGAAAAGTGATTGTTGCTTACTGTTATTTTCATTGCTAAAGATGGAATTCTGTTTGTGTGGCTATCTTCTATTGGGTTTGTTGAAAGAAGATTGCTTTATTGCTTTTTCTAGAATGTGTTTTTCTGCCTTGCATTGGTATTTTCCACCCATTATCCTTTAGAGCTGGATTTGTAGAAAGATATTGTGTTAATTTGGTTTTGTCATGGAATGTCTTGTTTTCTCCATCTATGGTAACTGAAAGTTTTCCTGGTTATAGTAGTCCGGGCTGACATTTTTGTTCTCTTAGGGTCTATATGACATCTGCCCAGGACTTCTAGCTTTCAGAGTCTGGTGATAAGTCAGGTGTAATTCTGATAGGTCTGTCTTTATATGTTACTTGACCTTTTCCCCTTACTGTTTTTAATATTCGTTCTTTGGTTAGTGCATTTGGTGTTTTGATTATGTGACAGGAGGAATTTCTGTTCTGGCACAGTCTGTTTGGAGTTCTGTAGGCTTCTTGTATGGTCATGGGCATCTCTTTCTTTAGGTTGGGAAAGTTTTCCTCGATAATTTTGTTGAAGATATTTACTGGCCCTTTAAGATGTAAATCTTTGCTCTCTTCTATACCTATAATCCTTAGGTTTGGTCTTCTCATTAGGTCCTGAATTTCCTGAATGTTTTGGGATAGGAGCCTTTTGCATTTTGGATTTTCCTTGACTATTGAGTCAATGTTTTCTATGGAATCTTCAGCATCTGAGATTCTCTCTTCTGTCTCTTGTATTCTGTTGTTGATGCTTGCATCAATGATTCCTGGATTCTTTGAAAGGTTTTCTACCTCCAGTGATGTCTCACTTTATGATTTCTTTATTGTTTCTACTTTCAGTTTTAGATCCTGGATAGTTTTGTTCAGTTCCTTCACTTGTTTGTTTGTGTTTTCCTGAAATTCTTTAACAGACTTTTTGTGTTTCCTCTTTAAGGGTTTCTGTCTGTTGGCCCATGTTCTCCTGTGTTTCTTTAAGGGATTTTTGTGTTTCCTCTTTAAGGACTTCTGCCTTTTTACCCATGTTCCTCCATAACTCCCTATGGGATTTTCAAGTTGCCTCTTTAAGGGCTTCTACCTGTTGACCCGTGTTCTCCTATATTTCTTTAAGGGAGTTATTTATGTCCTTCTTGAAGTCCTCTATCAGCATCATGAGATGTGATTTTAAATCCAGCTCTTATTTTTCTGATATATTGGGGAATCCAGAATTTGCTGTTATGGGAGAACTGTGTTCTGATGGTGCCATGTTGCCTTGGTTTTTGTTGGTAACAATCTTGCATTTGCCTTTTGACATCTAGTTATCTCTACTGTTAGCTGGTATTGCTGTCTCTGAGTGTGGCTTCTCTGTCCTACAAGCCTGTGTATCTGTACTCCTGGGATTCCCATTCTCTCAAATGCCCTGCATGCCACTAGTTCTCCAGGAAGTATCAGGGGATAGGGTCTTCATAATGGCAGATCTGGCAAGGGTTGAATGCCCTTGTACTGCTGGTTCTCTAGGAAGTATCAGGGAATGGGTTCTTCATTTGGGCAGATCTGGAAATGGTCTACCACAGCAGAACAGGGGAAATTGAAATTTTCATTGAATGCTTCCCTTTAGAAGTTCAAAATCTCAGTGGGATATTAATTTATTAGTTATGGCAAATAAATATGTCTCTGGATTTTGAATGTTGCTATGAAAAAATGTTAGATACAGTGTAATTTATTAAAAAGAAGTTTATTGGACTCACAGTACTAAAGAGCTGAGAGTATGATAATGAATCTGCTCAGCTTCTGATGAGGACCTCCTCTTATATCTGCAGATAACAGTCCAGCAGAAGAGAAGGGGGATTTAAAGAAGAACACAAGAGCTAGAGGAATAGTGGAGGTTGGCCTCTTAAACAACAGCTAGTTCTTGAGGAACAAGATCCAGTCATGACACTTAACTCATTCCCATGAGGATAACAGCAATCCCTGACGATAGCCTGTCTATATATGAAAGGCATCATCTCCCAACACTAGCACACTCAGACACACTTATTTTGGAATACTTGGAAAAGAACAACAGGTCAACTATAATAACACCATAGCAATGTGAGGTGTTATTAAAAACAAAATCTAGTGTGAGTGTGTAAGAACCCTTTAACTTTTCTTGTAAGATCTCTATGAATCAACCACTAATTGTATATGTGTACAAAAATAAAGATATGAGGGGAAATTTTGATAATGTAGTCAAACCAACTGCTGAGAATAAAAATCTTTTTGGCAAAATCATCCTAGATTCCTCCAGAAAAATTATATTTTAATGAGAAAGTCTCACATCCAAGACAGTTCTGGTAATACATTTTCAGGAGATGTTGTACCAGACCTTCTTATCTTTACTGAGTCTTCATCTGCATCTCTGGGAATCCCATTTGGAAGACTGTTGGTCATTGTTCTAGAGAAGCATGCCCATCTCAAAAGCAGGGCTCATCTACATTTCTGCTCTAGTCTATCAATATAATCATAATTTTCTATTATGGTAATGAAAAACTCTGACCAATAAAACTATTGGAGGGAAAAAGAGTTTTGGCTCATAAGATGCAGTCAATCATAGCAGAGATGAATTATGTATATCTCATATTACACATATTAAATATGTGTTTTAGAATTATGAATTATGTACTTAATTTTTATCAGCCATAAGTATCCTACAGTTCTAAGGAAGTTTAAAAGTTATGCTTCCTCCTGATAAATATCTCCTTTTCCTTGGGGCATCTTTTCATTCATTAATTCAGATACTTACCAAGGACTGACTAGCAAAGATACGAAAACACTAAATACAGGGGTATTTACCTGTACCATACACTTACCTAAGAATGAAGCTTTTGATCCTCACAGTGGTCTTATGAAAAATATTTCACAATATTATATCTATTTTACAGATTGCTAAAATAATATATAAAAGCATTAAATAAATGCTGGTTACCATAAAAGTATCAGACATGACCACTCCAATGGTTCTAAGAGCTCACAGTCTAATTATCTCTGAGCCTGTGAAGCTAAGTCACTGGTCTTGACAGCATTAACTGGTAGAAAATTTTTATAAATTTGAGGCAAACAATAAGGACACCAGATGGTATAATCTCCCAGGATAAACAGGAAAAAAGCACCTACCAACAAGGGGAATCATCCTTTTTACCACTTGAATTTTATCATCTAAAAATGTTAGTCAGAGTCCACAGTCATTGTGCCTGTGAAAAACACAGTATTTAGAAATGTAAGCAGATCTTGGAAGATGCAAGAAAGATTAAATGAGGCCAGAACAGAACAAAGTGGCCTCTGTTCCGGTGTCTTAGTTAAGTTTCGAATTGCTCTGATAAAACAATGACCGAGCAGGAAAGAATTTGTTTCATCCTATAACTTGCAGGTCATAATTCATTACTGACACAAGTCAGGTCTAGAACTCAAAGAAGGAACATGGGCCCTGGAGAAATTCTGTCCACTGGTTTTCTTTCCATGGTTTTGTCAGCCAGTTTTCTCATACCACCTAGGTTACTTGGTCAATTGTTGTACCACCCCCAGTGATCTAAGTACTCTCCTATCAAACAGTAATCAAGACAATGACCTACAAATTTGCATATAGGCCAATCTGAGGGAGACATGTTTCTTCTCAATTGCACTTCCTCTTCCCAAAATGATTCTATCATGTGCCAAGCTGACAAAAACTACCTATGACATCTAGTATTGATGGCATCTTATAAAAAGAGATTAGAGACAGGGAGGAGAAGCATGTGGGAATGACAGTATAAACCCAGTAAAAAGTCTAAAGATAGAGGCAAAATTTTGTATAATCACATGAAAATTGACACAGTAGAAATGGATTGATAGTACTACTTTTACAGGAAATCCAAGAGTCCCACTAATCCAAACATGATGGAATGAATAATTATCCAATTTTTTTTATAATTCTTTCTAAAATGTGTAATTTTATATGAGAATCGAAGGATCCCAGAGAGTAGTTGAGAAGAGAAAAAGAATCTACAGGAGTGGGAAAGAGAAATAAAGATGATAGGGAATAAAGATGATTAAAATATATTAGATACATACAAATGTCTTAAAGATACCCATTATTTTTAATCAATAAACATTTAAAGATGTAATTGTGGTTTTCAGCTGACTGTTTTGCATATCAGCTCTGGATGACAAAGGCCTAGTGATCATGCGGATTGATCCATTCTTATCTCCATGTACTAAACTTCGCTCCAAGTGGATCAAGGACCTCCAAGTAAAGCCAGACACACTGAAACTAATAGAAAATAAACTGGGGAAGACCCTTGAGGACATGGGCACAGGGGAAACGTTCCTGAACCGATCACCAATAGCTTATGCTCTAAGATCAAGAATTGACAAATGGGACCTCATAAAATTACAAAGTTTCTGTAAGGCAAAGGACACTGTTGAAAGGACAAAATGGCAACCATCAAATTGGGAAAGGATATTCACCAACCCTACATCTGATAGAGGGCTAATATACAATATATACAAAGAACTCAAGAAGTTAGACCCCAGGGAACCAAATAACCCTATTAAAAAATGGGGTAGAGATCTAAACAAAGAATTTTCACCTGAAGAAATTCGTATGCCCGAGAGGCACCTTAAGAAGTGCTCAACATCATTAGTCATTAGGGAAATGCAGATCAAAACAACCCTGAGATTTCACCTTACACCAGTCAGAATGGCTAAGGTCAAAAACTCAGGAGACAGCAGGTATTGGCAAGGATGTGGAGAAAGAGGAACACTCCTCCACTGCTGGTGGGGCTGTAAGATGGTACAACCACTTTGGAAATCAATCTGGAGGTTCCTCAGAAAACTGGACATGACACTTTCGGAGGACCCTGCTATACCTCTCCTGGGCATATACCCAAAGGATTCCCCGGCATGCAATAAAGATACATGCTCCATTATGTTCATAGCAGCCTTATTTATAATAGCCAGAAGCTGGAAAGAACCCAGATGCCCCTCAAAGGAGGAATGAATACAGAAAATGTGGTGTATTTACACAATGGAATACTACTCAGCAATTAGAAACAATGAATTCACAAAATTTTTAGGCAAATGGTTTGATCTGGAAAATATCATCCTAAGTGAGGTAACCCAATCACAAAAGAATACACAGGGAATGCAATCTCTGATAAGTGGATATTAATTAGCCCAGAAGCCCTGAATACCCAAGGCACAAATCGCATAACAAATGACTCCCATGAAGAAGTATGGAGAGGGTCCTGATCCTGGAAAGGATTGATTTAGCATTGGAAGGGAATATAAGGACAGAGAAAAAGGAGGGAGGTGATTGGAGAAGGGATGGACATTGAAGAAGTTTTATGGGACATATGGGGAGGGGGAATCTGGGAAAGGGGAAATCATTTGGAATGTAAACAAAGAATATAGAAAATAAAAATATTAAAAAAAAAGATTGGTGAGGAAAAGCCACCATTGAAACAAGGAGGTAGACTCTATTAATCACTACATATTTCAAAATAGTTCACACCTGAGGATGCAGCTCTTTGACTTCAAAGTCAAATCTGCATTCCTCCCTGTGTCAACTGAACACATGCTTAAGAAGTGTGCTTACTGTGATCCTTTTAAAACAAGTGTATGCATGCACAAACTGTGTAGAAATGACTTCTGCATTAGTTTTTATTTGCTTCATGAAGCATTGCTTATTTCCACTGCAGAATAAAATTACTTATTCTCTAAGCTTCTCACTGAAATTACCATTTGGATGAATTATAATCATGGACTCCTTTCTCCTTCATTAAAATTTTCACTCCCCAAAGAAAATAACTATATTTAATAATACTTTTCGACCCACACAGTACTTATGGGGGTATATTTTAGGTACTCAATTCATGTAAGTTGTATTTAGAATAATTTGCTATACTTGTACTGTAGCTGTGATATGTATAAAACAAAATATTACAAGGATATTCACATTGACACCCTGTATGAATTATAAAAAATTATGATCATTCTCTAAGAAAAAGTAGAGGATCTGGGAAGAGTTGGGAAAGTGATAAGAATATAATAAAAATATGTTGTATAAAAGTTTTAAAAATAGGATAAAGCATAAATTCCCTGTGAAATAAAAAACAAGGAAAAAATATATGACTTTCACTGAATCTTACATCATTAACCATATCCATCCAAACAGATTAACAAATTATACAAAGAGGCTACATATACACATGCACTATAATTTTGTAGTATATTTTGCCAAAACATGGGGATACAGACAAAAAACAAAACAAAGAAGAAAAAGTTTCCCCAGATGACCTGAACTTTTCACTCTTAGCATGGTTTCAAGTAGAAGATAACTAAGTGGCCATAGTAAAAGCCCCAAGTCAATGGCTCAAATGAGGCAGCTTTCTATTCTGTCAGCAGTCCAGGTTTGACATATGGTTCAGATGTTATGAAGCTGCTCTCTCAAGGATAATACGGACATCCTGGGTCCTTGTATCCTGGTGCTTCACAAGCCCCTTGCAAGCATCTCCAAAATTTCAATGTTGTGAACTTAGTTCATATGTACAAAGTTCACATTGGAGTACTGTACAATTGAGTTACAAAAAACATTACAAAAATATTCATGTTTTCAGAAAATTCACAATTTTGTTATTGGGCTTTATTCACAGTTATTCTCAGTCTGTATGTGGCCATAGTATGTGTGTATAAATTCCCGGAATCCAGTATTTCATGACAGATATTTTAAAAAGTCAACATGATATCAAGTTAATTTTTTATTAATGGTTTAGAAAGGAAAATGATACTCTGGAGCATATAAAAAAGGTAACCTAAAACACAATTATATTATTTGTATTTCTGATAGTTGTTTATCTACCCCACAACATTGCACACAGAATAACTAAGTTCCAGTATGTGCAATCGTCATTAATAAAATAATGTGCCATGTCCCACTGGGCACTTAGCGTAGTTATCCTAGATAGAAGATAACTTCCATTTTGATGAGAAATCAATAATATCTAAGAAATAGAAACTATAGTCCCAACCTGATTAGTCAAAAGAACTTTCCCATGGTCTAGCTTCTGATCCAGTCTACTTGAACCTTTTCTTCCTCTGCTTCTGCACACCTTCAGTACCAGGCCCCATAAGGCAAATTCACACTGTGAGAGCCCATATACTCAGCACCTTTTGTGTCATTCCATTGACTGAAGTGGCACAGGGGGAAACAGAGCCTTGGAGGAAACTCATGCCCTAAGGTGACTGTATCATTTAACACTAAGGCAATAATAGCTCACATATATACAAAGCTCACAGAACTTAGAGTAAATCTACACCAACCCTACTTTCTTTTGCTTCTTCTCCCCAAAGTTATGACCACATGCAATACAAATAGAAGTTTTGCAAAAGGAAAATTGGTTGGAAGAGGTAGTCTACCTACGATCTGATTCTTAAAAATTTCAAAACAGATAACTAAAAGTAAATGTAAATTTATGATCAGTAAACCCATTGAGAAATCCTACCTAGGGCCTTGCAACTGACACATGAAAGGAAAGAACCTTGAAGCTTAAATTTCAATATAAAGTTGCTTCTCTTCCACTCTGCCCCTTCCAGCAGCTAAGAACATGGAGCTTCTATTGAGTGGCCATGGACTCAGCAAAACCCATAGGATCTTACTTCTAAAAGAAGTAGCAAGGGAAGATACTGAAAGACAAGTGGAAATTATTAATTAGCAACCAAGAGTCTCCAGACAATTACTAATTAGTGTCTTTTGGTATTATTTTGTCCAGATAGGAGATTGCTGAGAAACTAAGTAAATACCTACTGATGTACAGTCTTAGTCTAAAGCTTCCATTGTGATTCTAGGAAAAAAAACTAACAATTTACCCAATTGCAGAGGACCAGTCTCCTGCTCATCTAGGAGGGGAAAAAGCCCCAGATATCAAATATCTGCTCATAACTTCCCAATGTTTATCTTGGATAGCCTTCTTCCACACTCGTGATAACTCTAAGTTTCTTGCACTAGATTACTTTCTCAGCATAGCAGATGACCCTAAGACTGCATAGCTTATTTTCTTTCACAGTTCTCTAGACTTGATGGGAAAAGTGTGCTGGCTAGTTTTATGGAAACTTGATACACATTAGAATTATCTGAAAGGAGAGAACCTCATTTGAGAACGTGCCCCATAAGATCTGGTTACAGGGGATTTTCTTAAGGAGTGACTAATAGGGTAGGGCCCGACCTATTGTGGAGAGTTCCATCTTTGGCTGGTAGTCCTAGGTTTTATAAGAAAGCAGGCTGAGCAAGCCATGTTGAACAAGCCAGTAAGCAGCACCTCTCCATAGCCTCTATATAAGCTCCTGCTTCCAGATTCGTGCTCTGTTTGACTTCCTGTCCTGACTTCCTTCAGTGATGGACTACAATGTAGAAAAACCAATCCAATCCAAAGAAAAAAATAAAAAAATAAATAAAAATAAAAACCCTCCCCTCTTCAACTTGTTTTGGTCATGGTGTTTCACTGCAGCAATAGAACCCCTAAGACAAGAGGTTACCTACTATCCTTTGCCAACCTTAGTGGAGCTATATACATAATCTACATTTTCTCATTCACATACCTCTAGGAACTGACAAACTCTCTTATCTTTCATATGCTATTCCATCCTCTCCAGATGGTGGTCCATGGTTCTGAAAAAGAAAAAAAGAAAAAGTAGCAAGAATTGACAGACACCAATGACAAGTTACTCAAACTCCTGTTGTATCACTTCTAATGTCTTATTGGTCAAAAAACAAAAAAAAAACAAAAACAAAAACAAAAAACAAAAAACAAAAAACAAAAAAAAACCCTCTATAGTTTTGCTTAAATTCAGGAGGTACAAGAATTGACCCAGGTTTTGCTAGAAGTAGTGTTAAAATATTGTAACTATGTAATCTATGGCTGTGTACCTTAGTTATCATTTTAAATCTTCTCCAACAGAAAATATGCAAGCCTGAATCTCAGCATCTCAGCATCCCAACAGCCTCATCTAGTGGTGGGACAAACTCAAAGTCATAATGTCTTGTGAAATTTATCAGATCCAGGATCAAATGAGGCCTTTGGGATGGATGAATGGGAGCAGCTCTTCCTGATCCATAGGACAGAAGAAGTTGAGGCACCTGCTCCCTTAAAGGAACAAACAGATCAATTACAAAGGGTAATTCCATTCAAAATAGAAAATGGCAACTTCAGCAAAGTGGCAGGTTATAAAATCAACTCAAGCAAATCAGTAGCCTTCCTATACTCAAAGGAAACTGAGAAAGAAATTAGGGAAATGACACCCTTCACAATAGCCACAAACAGTAAGAGTCAGCCATTGCGGTGACTCTTATCAAACATGTGAAAGATCTGTATGACAAGAACTTCAAGACTCTGAAGAAGGAAATAGTAGAAGACCTCAAAAAATGGAAAAACCTCCCATTGCTCATGGATCAGCAGAATCAATATAGTTAAAATGGCCATTTAGCCAAAAGCAATATACAGATTCAATGCAATACCCATCAAAATCATAACTCAATTCTTCATAGACTTAGAAAGAGCAATTCTCAAATTCATCTGGAATAAGAAAAAAACCCAGGATAGCTAAAACTATTTTCAACAACAAAAGAAATTCTGGGGGAATCAGTATCCCTGACCTCAAGCAATACTATAGAGCAATAGTGTTTAAAACTGCATGGTATTGGTACAGTGACAGGCAGGTGGATCAATGGAACAGGATTGAAGATCCAGAAATGAACCCACACACCTATGGTCACTTGATCCTCATCAAAGGGGTTGAAAACATCCAATGGAAAAAAGATAGCCTTTTCAACAAATAGTGCTGGTTCAACTGGAGGTCAGCAAGCAGAAGAATGCGAATTGATCCATCCTTGTTTCCTTGTACTAAGTTCAACTCCAAATGGATCAAGGACCTCCACATAAAGCCAGACACTCTGAAGCTAATAGAAAAGGAACTGGGGAAAACCCTTGAGGACATTGGTACAGGGGGAAAGTTCCTGAACAGAACACCAATAGCGTATGCTCTAAGATCAAGAATTGACAAATGGGACCTCATAAAATTACAAAGTTTCTGTAAAGCAAAGGTTACCATCAAAAGGACAAATCAGCAACCAACAAATTGGGAAAAGATCTTAACCAACCCTACATCAGATAGAGAGCTAATATCCAATATATTCAAAGAACTCAAGAAGATAGACCCGAGAAAAACAAATAACCCTATTAAAAATGGGGTACAGAGTTAAACAAAGAATTCTCACCTGAAGAACTTCAGATGGCAGAGAAACATCTTTAAAAATGCTCAACTTCATTAGTTATCAGGGAAATGCAAATCAAAACAACCCTGAGATTTCACCTTATACCAGTCAGAATGGCTAAGATTAAAAACTCCGGAGAGAGCAGGTGTTGGCAAGGATGTGGAGAAAGAACACTCCTCCACTGCTGGTGGGGTTGAAAATTGGTACAACCACTCTGGAAATCAGTCTGGTAGTTCCTCAGAAAACTGGGCACCTCACTTCCGAAAGATCCTGGTATACCACTCCTGGGCATGTACCCAGAGGATTCCCCAGCATGTAATAATATATGCTCCACTATGTTCATAGCAGCCCTATTTATAATAGCCAGAAGCTGGAAAGAACCCAGGTATCCCTCAACAGAAGAATGAATGCAAAAAAATGTGGTATATATACACAATGGAGTACTATTCAGCCATTAGAAACAATGAATTCATGAAATTCTTAGGCAAATGGATGGAGCTGGAGAACATCATACCAAGTGAGGTAACCCAGTCTGAAAAGATCAGTCATGGTATGCACTCACTAATAAGTGGATATTAGCCTGGAAAACTGGAATACCCAAAACATAATCCACACATCAAATGAGGTACAAGAACAGAGGAGTGGCCCCTGGTTCTGGAAAGACTCAGTGTAACAGTATAAGGCAAAACCAGAACAGAGAAGTGGGAAGGGGTAGATGGGAGAACAGGGGGAGGGAAGGGAGCTTATTTCGGGGAGTGGGGGGTGGGGGCAGAAAAGGGGAAATCATTTGATATGTAAATAAAAAATATATCGAATTTAAAAAAAGACACAAAAAAAAAAAAAAAGAAAAAAGAAAATGGGGAAGGAAATCATACTACTGGTCTTCCCATTCTGAAAAATAATCAACCAGGTGCCATTTGGAAACAAAAATTATTTCTCCATTGGGGCCCAAGACTCTTCCTGGGGGTATCCTCTTCTATCCCCGTACTGCCCATTTAACCCTTTTAGTCAAAGAAATTGTTCTGTCTACAGCTCTGATTCTTAGATTTCCTCCCAGCCATGGAAAAATGGGATTTTTTTCCATTTCCCCCACTTCCCTTCAATTGACTGATCTTTTCAATCCAAGTTAACTGTATTTATATTGGAACACTTTTTAAAAAATCATGTAGTCCTTACTCTAAAATTAAATATTTTTTTCTCAGACAACCTTCTCTGAATTAGGCCGCATGTCAGGTAAGTGATTGTCTAACTCCCCGGTGAAATACTATGGCCCTTCATGGAGAAGCCTTTGTTCTGATTCCTGTTGACCCTAGATGAGTGTGTGCTCACTGCTGGAGCAGTGTTGAGGGAGAGTGTCAGTGCGCTCAGTTCATCAAGAAGCATCTATGTTTCAAGTGCCAGAAGCCGCGTAAGAGGAGACACAGAATCTCAATCAATATCCAGCCTCTTTCTTTGTGTCTCTTTTACCTCTGGCAGTATAAGATCTTCCTGAGATTCTTCTCTCTACATATCCAAGCTATGCTGCTTTGGATATTTACTGAATAGGAGTCCAAATGTATAAAAGTCTGTGAAAATGTAATTTCTAAAATAAAAGAAAGGAAACCAAGTTTCTAGTAAGATACCTTTGGTTTCTCTAAAATGAATAATTCTAAATTAATGTTCCCCCTGGACTCTATATCAGGCTGAAATAAGAAGAGAAACATTCATCTCACTTCAATTCATTCAAAGTGGCCCAGAAAAATTAGTTTCTAAAATTTATGTAAACCATGAATTGATGGTTCATCAAACTCTCATTCTTTAGAAAAAGGCACAATGACACTGTCATGAAGTAAATGTACAATAAAATGTTCTGCCAAATTTGTAGAGAATGACCAAATTATACAAACCCTTAACAATAATGCTTCCTAGACCAATTTAACAGTATTTAACCATATTGATTTTGTTGTCATTGCTACTAGCCTGTAACATTCTTAAGATCTGCTAAGGCTGTAATTTCTGACTTAAAGGGTATAAAATTTTCACAATTGACTCCCTAACTTCCAAGAGTGATAAAATGCCCATTTAGGAAACATGCTTTGAGCATAGTTTTATACACCTTGGTAACATGTGTAGGTAATAAGTCATGTTATAAGTTGTCTCAAAATTAAGAGAGTGAGCAACTTTACTTTCAGCTATGGCAGAGTAAGTATGATCAAATTTGTTTACCCTTCATTATGAACTGAAAAAACAACAACAAACACTGGATCCTGTTCAACAAGAGACTACACCCCTGAAGAAAACTGTTTTAAAATCGCTTTTATAAGAAAAGAGGGAAGCAGGGACAGAGGGAGAGGAAGAGAGATTTAAGAAGAGGCTGACATAGATGAAGAACACAGCTTGGACTTGTTGAGTATAGGCTATGGATTACGTTCAAGCTGTGTTTCAAAATGTCAGAGCCTGGTGGGTTATAAAGCAGAAATTCACCTTCTCACAGTTCTGGCAGCAGCAAGAAGAAGGCTAGGATTCTGGTGAGAACTCTTGTCTTGATGAGAAAAGGATCATCTGTTCACCATAGTTCACATGGCCTTTTCTCTGAATACACTGGCGTAACCAAAATCTCATATTCTTCTAAGGCTATTAGCTCTGTTGCATTAAGACTCCACACTAACTAATCTAATTTTGCTTCCTTAAATACTTTTCTGAATTTAGTCACATGGAAAGTTGTGAATTTTTTGAAGCAAAACTCATATTATAAGTAGTTATATGCTATTGCATCTATATTTTTACATTTTTAAACATTTATAATATAAAAAAAGTTTAAATATCATCTGTCACCTTTAGGTATACTTTATTAGTAGGAGATGAGACAACAATTCTTTCTAGAAGAAAATTCTGGAAGGCTCTGTGGTCTTTTGTATCACTGAAACTTCTTCATCTTATATTAGAAAGAGTAGGCACAGATCCTAATGCTCTAAGTTATCTTTACTATTTCCTTTTATTCTTCTTCAGCTTGTTGGAAATATACAAGTATGAAGTGTACAACAGAAATTGGGGCGACCATGGACACTTCCAACTTCTTGCATGTAACCAAAGAAAACTTTAGTTTCTTTTTTTAGTTCTTATAAACATGGCAACAGGACCAAAAGTTTCACTTCAACTGTAACAATCAGAAACTGCCTTGCCCTTTCTGGGCCACCCTCTTCTGCCTTGTCTCTTCCTGGACATCACAATCTTTTGAAAGTTGTCCCTAAACAGGAAGTCAGTGTCATGGCTCCAGACACTTGCTGCTGAGGGACTTATGCTGCAATGGCTCAGCCCTTTGCAAGTACTTTCTGGCCCATGGGAAAGCCTCACTTGTCTTTCTTCCCTCTATCCATACTTGTTGGCCTGCCTCACAGTTGCAGCCCCTGAGCTCACCCACCAACATGTCTTCCAGTCTCACATTTGCAAAGCTCAGTTTCTAGAGATGAGGTCTTTGTCCTCAGTTCAACTATTGAAAGCAGCTTCCTTTCCTTACTTCCAAATACTTTGCTTGAGTGTTTTGGCTCTTCTTCACATCCAGGAAATTGCTGAATTGTCATCTTGGCAGACACAGAAGTAGGGAACATTCCTTTCTAACATCCTGCATGTAACTCTCACTGAAGTAGAAATACAAACCTACACAAATGGATCTCCATGAATTGCTAAATTCTTAAGATGAGTCTTCTGTTGTGACAGAATATATCTGATGAGGTGAGAAAAATTTCAATAGCCAAAGGTGAGTGGCAAATGAAGGGCCTTCTCTAGGACATAAATGTATTATGAAGTTAGTATTTCTGCTTTTGTATGGCTTTTCAATCTTCTTTTATGCTGTTCCTTCTTGAATTAAGACTATCATTGAGCCAATCTCCTGTTCACATGAAAAAGAATAATTTTAGTTGGTTTGATAAGATACTAAATGAAGGTCTAAGATTAATATACTTTATTTTGCCCCCAGATATACAGTTATTCCTTCTTAAATTCTTCCCTAGAAAAGTAATTGTTAATACATTTTTAATTCACAAAATTCCATGTAATTATATCCACACTATTTTGTCGTTTCAGTCAAATTAGAATTAAAATCTATCCAAAAATGGATTTCAGTACTCGATGATCAGGTATGAATCGCTCAATACTAAAAGTCTGTCTTTTTAAAGAACATGGCAAAATCTGAGATGGAATTGGTACTGCTATGTTGGTTTGAATTCTTTTTTGGACCAAGTACTGAAAATTAGCCCCTACTTTAAAAAATAAAAGTAGACTGGGGATTTAAAGCAGACTATCTGTCAGGACTCAGGCAGAGAATGCAACTAGGCTGCCAGGCCTGTGCTTTCTGTGCCCATACAGCTTTCCACAGCAATCTGCCTCACTGCAGTGTAACTTGGCAGAATGACACAACCAAATGTACTTTAAATTTAATAATTAAATCATTAAAGATTACTTGTAGGCATCTCTCTGGCAAGGCCAGCAGCAATGAGCTATGCCCTGTCCCATGTTTGCCTCATTTTTCAACCCACAGTTCCGCCTGCATTCCCAGAGGCTAGCTGACAACCAGGTACAACCAGTTGAGACCCCTTCCCCACAACCCAATTCCCCTGCCACAACCACAGCAGTCGTGAGCTGTACCCTGTCCCTGAGGTTCATCTTCTAGTCCAAGGCTCTGCATGCATTCCTGGAAGCCTGGAGGCACTAGGAACAAACAAGTGAGATTTCTTTCACTCTATCTTTGGGTGTGCCTGGGGCACACCCAGCAGTCATGAGCTGAGCCCTGTTCCCTGACCTCTATTTTCTGGCCCACAGCTCTGCTTGCATTCCCAAAGGCCTGCCACCACCTGGGACAAGCAGGTGAGACCTCAGCTTTAGGTCCTTTGCCTGCCAGTCCCCTTAGGGCACAGCCAGCACCAGAGAACTTCACTTAGATCCCCAAACTCCATTTTCTAGTCCACAACCCTACCTGCATTCCTGAAGACCTGCTAGCACCAGAGACAACCATGTGGCTAAAATCCAGGGTAAGAGCATAATCAACAAGAGCCAGGGTAGTACTGCACCACCAGAGGCCAGATATCCTACTACAGCAACTCCTAGATATCCTAACACAGATAAAGCATACGAAAATGACTTTGAATCAATATTATGAAGATGATAGAAGCCTTAAAAGAGGAAATGAATAAATCCCTCAAAGAAATACAGGAAAATACAACCAAACAGATTAAGGAAATGAATAAAATTATTCAAGAACAGAAAATGAAAATAGAAGCAATAAGGAAAACAGAATCCTGGAGATGGAAAGCTTAGGGAAGAGAACAGGAACTACAGAAGCAAGCATCACCAACAGAACATAAGAACTACAGAAGCAAGCATCGCCAACAGAACATAAGAACTACAGAAGCAGGCATCGCCAACAGAACATAAGAACTACAGAAGCAAGCATTGCCAATAGAACATAAGAACTACAGAAGCAAGCATTGCCAACAGAACATAAGAACTACAGAAGCAAGCATCGCCAACAGAACATAAGAGATGAAAGAGAGAATCTCAGGTGTAGACAGACGAAAAGAGAAAAGAAATCAACACATGGGTCAAAGAAAATGTTAAATTTAAAAAGTTCCTGATACAGAGCATTCAGGAAATCTGTGACACTATGAAAAGACCACACCAAAGAATAATAGAAATAGAAGAATGAGATCCTAACTCAAAGACCAGAAAATATTTTCAACAAAATCACAGAAGAAAAATTCCCCATTCTAAAGAAAGAAACACACATAACATATACATACATACATACATACATACACATATATACATACATACATACATACATACATACATACATACATACATACATACATACAAGAAGCATAGAGAACACAGATTGGGCCGGAAAAGAAAATCCTTCTGCCATATAATAATCAAAACACTAAAGGTACAGAACACAGAATGAATATTAAAACCTCTATGGGGAAAAGGCCAAGTACCATATGAAGACAGACTTATCAGAATTACACCTGATTTCTCAACAGAGACTCTGAAAGCCAGAAAGGCATGGGACGAGATCTTGTAGACTAAAAAAGCACAGATGCCATCCCCGATTACTATAACCAGCATAAATGTTAATCATCATACATAGATGGAGAGAGGGAACTGGGTGGGAGAGAATATGGGGAAGGGAACAGGAGGGATAAAGTGTGGGGAGGTTGGAAGGAGAGAGAACTGGAATAGGTTGGGGGGCATGTCTGGAAGGATACTGAAACCTAGGGCAATAGAAACTCCCAGCAATCTATGAGGGCGGCCCTAGCAAAGACACATAGCAAAAGGGGATATGAAACCTGAAATGGACGCCTCCTCTAACCCAAGCAAGACTTTCAATAAAGGGATAGGGACACCAACCCAGCCACAAAAAGTTCAATCTACATTTTTTTTCTGCCTACAAGATATGCATGGATAAAGAAGGAGCAGAAATTGAGGTAATGGCCAAATAATGACTGTCCCAACTTGAGACCCATGCCATAAGAGACAGTACACCCCTAACACTATTAATAATATTCTATTAAACTTGCAAACAGGAGCCCAGCATAACTATCTTCTGAGAGGCATCATCCAGCAGCTGACGGAGACAGATGCAGAGTCCCACAGACAAACATTAGGGAAACTCTGGAGATCGTGTGGAAGAGGGGGAAGGGTTAAAGGAGCAAGAGAGGTCAAGAACACCACAAGAAAACCTACAAAATCAACTGGGCCCATACTGGCTCACTGAGACCGAATCACCAACTAGAGAGCATGCATGGACAGACCTAGGACCCTAAACACAGGTAACAGATGTTCATTTTGATCTTCATGTGGGACCCCTAGCGGCAGAAGAAGGGGCTGCCTTGTTTAGCCTCAGTGGAAAAAGGTACACCTCGTCTTACTGCAACTTGATATACCAAGGCAGGCTGATATCCAGGTGAAGGCTCCCCTTCTCAGAGGAGAAAAAAGGGATGGAAGAAAGGGAAATGAGAGGGAGGTACTAAGAGGACAGGAAGGAAGGGAAGATGTCATAGAGATGTAAAGCAAATAATTTATTAATGAAAAAATTATTTCTAGGTTCAAATACCCAGGAAATACACTGACTGCCTTAACTTAGGTCCTGCCTTAGAGTTTCTATTACTGTGATAAAACAGCATGACTAAAAACAACTTGTAGCTAAAGGGGTTAATTTTACCATACAATTCTTACTCCATCATCGAGGGAAGATAGTACAGGAGTTTAAACTAGGAACCTGGAGTAAGGAACTGATACCAAGGCCAAGTGGTTTACTGGCTTGCTTCCCGTGGCTTGATTAGTCTGTTTTCTTATATCACCCAGGGCCCCAAGCCTAGGGTTGGTACCATCCATAGTGAGCTACACCCTCCCACATCAAGTGTCAATCAAGAAAGTGCCAGACAGACTTGCTAGCAGGTCAGTCTTGCAGGAATATTTTCTTAACTGATGTACCTTCTTGTCAAATGACTCTAGCGTATATCACTTGGACAAAAGGAACCATCACATACTCTGTACTTCTTCCTGCAACCATGGGTCATGCATATCATCATACTTTACCCTGAAAACTCTGCCTGCATCCACATAGATGGAGAGTAAGATGAAGGTCTACAAAAGATCATTATAGCGGGTCCTTTAAAGGTGTTTTAACATAGCTTTAGCCATGCCAAAAACCAAAGAAACTCTTCACATCTGGGCACCTAAATCCCACAGGTCCTTCAAAGTTTTCAAGATTTATTCTTTGTGTAATTTTACCTCAGAAATGGTACCTTATTAGGATATTTATAATACTGCCATTTCTGGTTGGATATAATTAATGTTGAAGGTAAGGTTAAAAAGACAACCACTATCTCTATATAGTAATAATCTGGTAGAGGTAGCAATCCAGAGGCCATATTGGAATCCATAGAGCTACTGTTTCCTCTCCTTATCATGGATGGATTTCTTCCTTTGGGTGTAGTCCCAGGGGGTCTTACCTTTCATTGATCATCTTTGTACCAAATCCCAGAATTTCTAGACATCATCTGTGTCTGTCTTGTTCTGTCGGGGAAAGACTTAGAGTTTTACTGCTGTGAACAGACACCATGACTAAGGCAACTCTTATAAGAACAACATTTAATTGTTGTTCTTACAGGTTTACAGGTTCAGAGGTTTAGTCCAGTATCATCAAGGAGGGAGCATGGCAGCATCCAGGCAGGTATGGTGCAGGAGGAGGTGAAAGTTCTACATTTTCATCTGAAGGCTACTAGGAAAAGACTGGCTCTTGCATGGTTAAGGAGGAGGATCTCATTGCCCACCCCCACAGTGACACACTTCCTCCAATAAGGTCTCACCTCCTAATAAGGGCCTCTCCCTGGGCCAAGCATATTCAAACCACCATAGGGATAGTCGGAGATAAAATCTATAATTGCTCAAAAAAAAAAACCCACATATCTTATTATAAGACACAGAGAAACCAAGCTGGAGCCACGTTGAAAGCTTCCTGTCAGCAAGCTTTCATGATTTCAGGTGTGATGCAGACTTCTGGGAAAGAACTGAGGTCAACAGTCTAACCCATTTGTGAACTCTATAAACTACAATATCAACCTGACCCCAATGGTGCAATAATAGTGACATGGCAGTTACTAGGGCAATCAGCCACAACCTGATTGTATTTGAGGTCTGTTCTACAGGAAGGATTTCAAGCTTGGTACTGACAATACAGTTCAAAACCCATGGCGGGACATCCTAGGCAAGGGAAAATTCTACTACAGTTGTTTACCGAAATTGACAAGGTGTCAAACTGCCTTCTAAATATTTGTACTTATGCCCATAAACAAATGGCACCTTTCAACATTAATTAGGGAAGCTTCTGTTTACAATGAAGGTATTAAATACAGAGAGCCTTTGCTTCCCAAGGGACTGAGGAAAACAGACAGTTGAGTACAGAAAAACTGTAAAATGATACACCAAAGTATCCAAAGCTCAGGCAACATAACTATACTTCTATTATTCAAGGAGCACCATAGATGGAATGGAAATACTGGAAGATTGGGAGAAGTTGGCCATATCCAATCTTTTCTCCATGACACACGGCCATTGCAATCAGGATGTCATAGCAACTGCCATTGTCTACCCTGGGCCTGTATAAGGCTGGACCTGTCAACAGTTAGGCATGAAAGAGGAACTTATGGAGCATAACTATTGGTTAGATCGTGGCAAGAGGGATGGTATCATTATTAGTTCTACCGTCACTGGATAGCACTACCCTTGGACACACAGGCACCTCTTGTTAAATTCAGTGAGTTACACACATGAACACACATGCCCACAAAGATATGAACACTACACTGCAAAGGGATGCACAAGAGGAAGGGAATGATGATAGGGTGGGAAGCAGTAGGAGCGAGGGTGGGGTGGGAATAACTGAAATGCATTAAACACACATATGAGATTGTCAAAGAACAAACACTAATAAAAGAAATGCCTTTAGTTAAAAAAAAAATCTCAAACCAGAAACCAAAACCAAAAGGCCTAACAGAATCATCTAGGCATTTCATGATGTCTGTCACTCTCCTAGTTCACAGTTGAAATCGGGGGCTGGTGAGATGGCTCAGGGGTTGAAAGCATTTTTTACTCTTCCCTAAGACCTGAGTTTGCTTCTCAGTGCCCACATCACAATCACAGTGGGAGACTCCCTACTGTAACTCCCCAATCCACAGGATTCAATGCCTCCTCTGACCACCAAGGACACCTGGAGTGAACACATAGACACCCATGTATTCATAAAACAAGTAAACCTTAAAGCTCCTATCAGTAAAATGTATAACAAGCCCATATGGACACCACTTAGCAATGAAGCCATGTTTACATAGCAAAATTAAGTTTATTGTCTGAAGGAAGTAGTTTACCACTTATACTGCAATTCTCATAAAGCTAAACTATTTCAGGGGGTTTTCTGGGTGAGAAATAGTTTTGTCATGTGACTGGAGAAATAGCTAAATTGGTAGTTTTAAAATGTAATCCATTAAGGGAATCCTTGGTAGAAGAGTAACTACTACCTTAAAAATATCTTTCCATTGTTCTTTTGGGGAAACATAAGTAACCTTTTTTTTTTCCTGTCCCTTCTGCTGCTAAGGCAGTTTAAAGGAAAGAGAGTTATTTGGGGTAAAGTTCTGGATGTGTAAGGCTAAAGGCTGCAGGCAGTAATGCTCTTTGTACTGGTAGTACTGAGGCAGTACAGGACTCATGTGGCAAGGGGCAGGATGCATCTGTGTGTCTCTTCATTTTTCTTCATCTTCTATAAAGCCATTGAACTTCAAATGTCATACTCGCACTTGTAGCTTCTTTTGCTCTGGCTTAGGAGCCCATAGGAATTTGAGGGTAACAGTTTTCCAAGGGGACAACAACCAAACCTCAATTCACAATCAAATATGTACGGAATCCAAGGTGTTCCCAGACTTACCCAGGTCACAGCATGTGTTTTCAGCCCTGGTTCTTTGCACACAACACTTGAACTTTGACACTGTGCATGCCACACCACCCAGTACCAAAACACTGCCTGAAACAACTCTGGTCAGATGCAAGATTAGTATATCAAGAGCTGCAGTGTTTTTCACTGTGCACACAAGGTTTTCTGCTCTTACAGAAACAGTATGCTTCAAATGACAGAAATAAATGCTTTTAATATTTTCTTACTATCGCTCAACAGCACACATCAAATTGGTATGACTTAAGTTGTATTGCTTTACAATATTTGGTCTAGAAAAATTGCTGTTTGAACAGCAGCTGAATTGAGTTTCATTTAAAAACCCATTAGATGAGGCCCGGAGACATCACTCAGCATTTAAAGAACACATCTTGATATTGCAGAGGAGCTGGGTTTCTTTCCAAGAACACACATGTTAGTTTATACCTGTTGTTTGTAACTACATTTCCAAGGGATCTGGTGGTGGTGGCCAAGCCTCTGTTTGGAAAGGTGCACCACTGTAACCCAGATGGCTCTCCTAATGGCAAGGCCTGAGTTGGGTCCCCACATGGCAAGGACCTGTGGGAACACTCAAGAGAATCTTCTGGTCTTTCCTGGGGGAATCCTTGGTTCACTTTTACCTTGTGTTCACATTTTTGGCTTTGCTGTAGAAAGTTTTTACTTTTATTTTGTCTGGGACAGATGTTTCCCTATAGTCAGAAAAAGAAAGCTCAGAATGTGATTCATTCTTGTTTGTCTCTGAGGATTGTCAGAGTGGAAGAGATCACTACTCCAGTGTTTCTTACTAGTGGTAATGCAGTTTAGTCAACATAAGGGCCTAGAATGGGTACATCAGCTAATGTCTGGATGTTCTCTCCCGATGGGAACTTAGTTTTGACAACCATTTCTCCACTGACCTGTTTCAAACAACAGGTAGTTGGTTATACAAAGGATAGGAAGGGCTTGCTGGATCACTGGCTCCAAGACTTAATAGGAGCATTCAGAGGTGTGGCAAGCCAGGGATGAGGAACTGACTCAAGTTACTAATTTACTGACAGCGCTGAGCATTAGAGGAAAATAGATTTCCTGATTAGGGTACGGGGAGATGCTAGTTGTCAATAATTAAATCAGAATTTCCTGGGTATTAATCTATCACTTCTCTATACTGGAACTGCAATTCCTGCCAAGTACAGTCACTTACTTATGTACCAGTGATTAAATATTAACTGTTTGCTGACTCTTGGTACAGTTTATGGGTTATCAGGAAATAGTGTGGATTTGAGGAGGAGAAGAGGAAACAAAGTATAATGTGCAAATTATTGTTGAGTGTAGGAAAAATTTTTTTGTTTGTTTTTTCAAGACAGAGTTTCTCTGTATAGCTCTGGCTGTCCTGGAACTCACTTTGTAGACCAGGCTGGCCTCCAACTCAGAAATCCGCCTGCCTCTGCCTCCTAGAGTGCTGGGATTATAGGCGTGTACCACTACTGCCCGGCAAGGAGATCTTAAAAGAGACTGAATGTGAAAAACTGAGAGGATCGATGGAAAGCCTTTTCAGCTGTGAAAAAGATTCCTAAGTACAGGTGGCCTGAGTTCCCACAGTGCCAGTGTGGGAACTACACTTCTAGGTCTGTCTTGTGGATTCCACACATGCTCCTTCAAGCTCTAAACCCCACCTGGGCTGGACTCTAAAAGTCTGGCACCCACTCCGGCCTCTTTAGGCAGTGGATGCAAATCCAGTGTAAACACATACAAGTAGGCAAAATATTCATATGCATAAAAATAAAAAAATATTTTTAAAATAATAAAATGGATTTTTTTTTTTACTTCGAATTAGGAAAAAATTCCAAAATAGTTATGAATGCACTTGTGCCATTTTGTACTGAGACTTTGGGAAAGCAGCATTCCCGGAAATGACTACTTCAAAATCAAATTACTAGTCAATTCTGAAGTAGAACAGATGTTTCAACTCCTGCAATATGGGATGTTCAGGCGAGATTCGGTCTTTAGGGAGAAACAAACAAGTCAACGTTTCCCACAGACACACACTCTCTTTTTGTCTTTATCAAATGGTTAAGAGTATATCAAACTCCTAAAAATGAAATTGTAATGATTACTGGTAAATATTTTATTTATATGCCTACTGTCTAGACCTGCATACCTGGGGTAACATTGAAATTTCTCAGATGAAAGGGACCTTGGATAGACATAGCTCAAACCCTGTTCTACTCCAATGACTCAGCAAATCCTCATCTCTTCTCAAAGGTTCCCACCTCTACCCATGCTCTTAATCTTCTACCTTACAACAGGGGTCAAATTTCAACATATGAGTTCCCACAATGATACTCAAACCATGTTCAAAGACGGCAAAGGTATGTTTGCATGATTTACAAAACTTAAGATATTATTCAAGGGGGCTGGTGAGATGGTTCAGTGGTTAAGAGCATTGACTGCTCTTCTGAAGGTCCTGAGTTCAAATCCCAGTAACTATATGGTGGCTCACATCCATCTGTAATGAGATCTGACACCCTCTTCTGGTGTGTCTGAAGACAGCTACAGTGTACTTACACATAATATTAAATAAATGTTTTTTTTTAAAAAAAAATGGTAAAAAATGACCATCTTGGCTCCTTTGACCAAGCAGCCAGCTCAGCCAGGTATGCAGGGAACAACAGAGTGAAAGATCGCTTGGGACACAGCACGCCTGGGTTCACTTTGCACATAGGAGCTGGGCAGCTCTACAGCTGTCTGGGCATGTCCTACAAGAAAACACCTGACCTGCAGGGAGTCCTGCACTTATAGGGAGTCCTGCTCTCAGAGACCTGTGTCACATCTGACACGGGGAAGATCCTACTTCCTGATATTCTCTTGAGAACTGGCAGGAGCAGGTTATTCTGTAAGAATCATCCCGCACCCCTAGAGGCAGAGAGCCACTCACTACTTAGCAACCTCCAGATCACCACTCCTCTTTTTGCTCATCTACCCCTCCCTCTTCCACTGCCACCACCCCATTCCATAGGATGCGGTAGACATGTGCCCCTTCTGAAGTAGGAAAGAGCCTACTTCCTGATACTCTCTAGAGAACAGGCAGGAGAACAACATTCATGAACTGGCACCAGAAGATGCATTTGAACTTGTAGAAGCTGGGCATTTGAGAACCAGCATCAACAGAGCATTTGAGCCGGGTGGTGGTGGCATATGCCTTTAATCCCAGCACTTGAGAAGCAGAGGCAGGCGGATTTCTGAGTTCGAGGCCAGCCTGGTCTACAGAGTGAGTTCCAGGACAGCCAGGGCTATACAGAGAACAAAACAAAACAAAACAAAACAAAACAAAAAAAGCAGAGCATTTGAAATCCAGCAGCCTGCAGGGCATTCAAGCCTTGCCAAGTCTGAAAAAGGAGAGACCCCATCACCTGATACTTCCTGGAGAACCAGCTACATGCAGGGCATTGGAGAGAAAGGGAATCCCAGGAGTACAGAAACACAGGCCTGCAGGACAGAGAAGATAGAGATAACAAGACCAGCTAACACCAAAGATAACTAGATGGCCAAAGGCAAACGCAAGATCATAACCAGAGATAACTAGATGGCCAAAGGCAAACGCAAGATCATAACCAACAGAAACCAAGGCAACATGGCACCATTAGAACGCAGTTTTCCCACAACAGCAAATCCTGCATAGTCCAACACATCAGAACAGCAAGAGCTAGATTTAAAATCACATTTCATATTGTTGATGGAGGACTTCAAGAAGATCATAAATAATTAGCTTAAAGAAATACAGGAGAACATGGGTCAACAGGCAGAAGCACAAAAATCCCTTAAAGAAATACAAGAGAATATAGATCAAAAGGTAGAAGCCCTTAAAGAGGAAACACAAAAATCTCTTAAAGAAATATGGAAGATACCATAGGATTCATTGACTCAACAGTCAAAGAAAATGCAAAATGCAAAAAGCTTATAACATAAAGCATGCAGGAAATCCAGGACACAATGAGAAGACCAAAGATAAGGATTATAGGTATAGAAGAAAGCAAGGATTTACATCTTAAAGGCCCAGTAAATATCTTCAAAAAAATTATAGATGAAAACTTCCCTAACCAAAGAAAGAGATGCCCATGAGCATACAGGAAGCCTACAGAACTCCAAACAGATGGGAGAAGAGCAGAAATACCTCCAGTCACATAATAATCAAAACACCAAATGCACTAAACAAAGAAAGAATACTAAAAGCAGGGCCTACTCCTCCATTCTTTTTGGACATCATTTAATTTGTGAATTATGTCCTGGGTATTCTGGAAAGACTCAGTGCAAAAGTATAGGGGAATTCCAGAACAGGGAAGTGGGAGGGGGTAGATGGAAGAATAGGGGGACGGAAGAGGGCTTATGGGACTTGCGGGGAGTGGGGACCAGAAAAGGGGAAATCATTTGCAATGTAAATAAAAAAATAAATAAATAAAAAATTAAAAAAAATACTAAAAGCAGTGAGAGAAAAAGGTCAAGTAACATACAAAGACAGACCTATCAGAATTACACCAGACTTCTCACCAGAGACTATGAAAGCCAGAATAGCCTGGGCATATGTCATACAAACCCTAAGAGAACATAAATGTCAGCACAGACTACCAAACCCAGCAAAACTTTCAATTACCATAGATGGAGAAAACAAGACATTCGATGACAAAAAACAAATTTACACAATATCTTTCCACAAATCCAGCTCTGCAAAGGATAATGGGTGGAAAATACCAATACAAGACAGCAAACCACACCGTAGAAAAATCAATAAGGTAATCTTTCAACAAATCCAATAGAAGACAGCTACACAACCAGAATTCACCTTTAATTAAGAAGATAACAGTAAGCAACAATCACTTTTCCTTAATATTTCTTAATATCAATGGTCTCAATCCCCCTATAAAGACATAGATTAACAGACTGGATACATAAACAGGACCCAACATTTTGCTGCATAAAAGAAACCCACCTCAGATACAAAGACAGTCACTATTTAAGAGTCAAAGGTTGGAAAAAAATTTTCCAAGCAAATGGTCCCAAGAAACAAGCTGGAGTGGCCATTCTTATATCAGATAAATTTGAATGTCAACCAAAAGTTGTCAAAAAAGATAAGAAGGGACACTTCATACTGGTCAAAAGAAAAGTCTACCGAGATGAACTCTCAATTCTGAACATCTATGCTCTGAATGCAAGGGTACCACATCCATAAAAGAAACTTTACTAAAGCTCAAAGCACACATTGCATCCCACACAATAACAGTGGGAGACTTCAACACCCCACTTTCAACAATGGACAAATCATGGAATCAGAAGCTAAACAGAGATACAGTGAAACTAACTAAAGTTATAGACCAAATGGATCTAACTGATATTTATAGAACATTTCACCCTAAAGCAAAGGAATATACTTCTCAGCACCTCATGGTACCTTCTCAAAAACTGAACATATAATTGGTCAGAAAACGGGCCTCAACAGATACAGAAAGACTAAAATTATTCCATGTATCTTATCAGATCACTATGGGCTAAGGCTCATCTTAAGCTCAAACAAAAGCAATGAAAACCATATATACACATGAACCTTGAACAATGTTCTCCTCAACGATAGCTTGATCAAGGAAGAAATAAAGAAAGAAATTAAAGATTTTTTAGAATTTAATGAAAATGAGAGGACACATCATACCAAAATTTATGGGACACAATGAAAGTAGTGCTAAGAGAAAAATTCATAGCTCTGAGTGCCTCCAAAAAGAATGGAGAGAGCTTACACTAACAGCTTGACAGTGCACTTGAAAGCTCTAGAACAAAAGGAAGCAAATACCCCCAAGATGAGTAGACAGAAGGAAATAATCAAGCTTAGGACTGAAATCGACCACTCCTGGGCATATATCCAGAAGGTACTCCTACATGTAATAAGGACACATGTTTCACTATGTTCATAGCTGCCTTATTTATAATAGTCAGAAGCTGGAAAGAACCTGGATGTCCTTCAACAGAGGAATGGATGGAGAAACTGTGGTATATATACACAATGGAATACTATTCAGCTATTAAAAACAATGAATTCATGAAATTCTTAGGCAAATGAATGGAACCAGAAACTCATCCTGAGTGAGGCAACCAAGTCACAAAAGAGCACACATGGTATGCACTCACTAATAAGCAGATACTAGTCCAAAAGCTCAAAATAAACAATTTACAATTCACCCAGCACAGGAAGCTCAAGAAGAAGGAGGTCTTAAGTGAGGGTGCTATGGTTCTTCTGAGAAAGGGAACATAATACTCACAAGAGCAATAAGGGAGGCAATGTCTGGAGCAGAGTCTGAAGTAAAGGCCACCCAGTGGCTGCCCGACCTGGGGATTCATCCTATAAACAGTCACCAAACCCCAACACTACGACAAGAAGCCTGTACCAAAAGGAGCATGCCATGGCTGTCTCCAGAGAGGCCCTGCCAGGGCCTTACAATATAGAGGCAGAAACTAGCAACCAACTATTGGACTGGGCTTGGGGTCCCCAATGGAGGATCTGGAGGATGGTCCAAAGGAGCTGAAGGGGTTTATAGCCCCATGGGAAGAACAATGACTTCAGACACCCAGACACCCCAAGACTCCCAGGGACTGAACCATCAACCAAGGGGTATACATGGTTCCAGCCAAAAATGTGGCAGAGGAATGCCTTGTTGGGCATCAGTGGGAGGAGTGGTCTTTGGTCAGATAAAGGCTCAATAGAGGCCCCAACAAAGGGAAACGGATGGGGGTGTTGGGTGAGAGGTGGGACTGTGTCGGGTAGAGGGGCATATACATGGAGGCCGAGGGTAGGAGGAGGAATAGGGAATCTTTTGGGAGGAGGGCTTTTGGGAGGGGGAAAATTGGGAAAGGTTTTACCATTGGCAATATAAATGAAGAAGATACTCAATTTAAAAAAAAAACACAAAAAAGAAATTACTAAATTAATTAAGAGGGGAATTTCAAACATTTTCTGATAAAATGGAAGATTTACATGAAAAAAAGAAAAAAAATATACAAAGAATCAACAAAACAAGGAGCTAGTTCTTTGAAAAAATCAACAAGATAGATAAACCCTTAGCCACACTTAACCAGAGGGCACAGAGACAATATCCAAATTAATAAAATCAGAAATGAAAAGGGAGACATAAAAACAGAATCTGTGGAAATTCAAAAAATCATCAGATCCTACTACAAGAGCTTATACTCAACAAGGTTTGAAAACCTGGATGAAATGGACAACTTTCGAGATATATACCAGGTGCCAAGGTTAAAACAGGATCAGATAAATCATCTAAATAGTCCCATAAGTCCTGAGAAAATAAAAGCAGTCATTAATAGTCTCCCATGAAAAAACAAAACAAAACAAAACAAAAAAAGCCCAGGACCAGATGGATCTAGCAGGTAATTCTCTCAGATCTTCAAAGAAGAGTTAATACTGATACTCTTCAAACTTTTCCACGACAAAGAAACTCAAGGAACACTACCCAACTCATTCTATGAAGCCACAATAATGCTTGTACCTAAACCAAACAAAGACCAAACAAGGAAGGAGAACTTCAGACAAATCTCCCTCATGAACATTTATGCAAAAATTCTGAACAAAATCCTTGCCAACCAAATCCAAGAATGCATCAAAACTATAATTCATCACGATCAGGTAGGCTTCATTCCAGGAATGCAGGGATGGTTCAATATACAGAAATCTGGCAATGTAACCCACTACATAAACAAACTAAAGTAAAAAAAAAAAAACATGGTTATTTCATTAGATGCTGAAAAGGCTTTTGACAAAATCCAGCATCCCTTCATGATAAAAGGCTTGGAGAGTTCAGGAATCTAAGGTCCATACCTAAACATAGTGAAAGCAATATACCGCAAACCAGTAGCCAACATCAAGTTAAATGGAGAGAAACTTGAAGCAATCCCACTAAAATTGGGGACCAGACAAGACTGCCCACTCTCTCCCTATCTATTCAATATAGTACTTGAAGTCCTAGTCAGAGCAATCATGCAGCAAAAGGAGGTTAAAGTATACAAATTGGAAAGGAAGAAGTCAAAATATCACTATTTGCAGATGATATGATTATATACTTAAGGGACCCAAAGACTTCCACCAGAGAACTCCTAAAGCTGATAAACAACTTCAGCAAAGTGGCTGGATATAAAATTAACTCAAGCAAATCAGTAGCCTTCGTCTACTCAAAGGATAAGCAAGAGGAGGAAGAAATTAGGGAAATGGCACCCTTCACAATAGTCCCAAATACTATTTCATACCTAGGTATGACCCTAAGGAAGGAAGTGAAAGGTCTATATGACAAGAACTTTAAGTCTCTGAAGAAAGAATTAGAAGAAAGTCTCAGAAGGTAGAAAGATCTCCCATGTTCATAGATTGGCAGGATCAATATATTAAAAACGTCCATCTTGCCAAAAGCAATCTACAGATTTAATGCAATCCCTATCAAAAATCCCAAATCAATTCATCATAGATATAGAATGAGTAATTCTCAAATTCATCTGGAATAACAAAAAAACCAGGATAGCAAAAACTATTTTCCACAACAAAAGATCTTCTGGGGGAATCATCCCTGACCTTAAGCTCTACTACAGAGCAGTAGTGATAAAAATTGTTTGGTATTGGTATGCAGACAGGCAGGAAGATTAATGGAATAGAATTGAAGACCCAGAAATGAACCCACACACGTATGGTCACTTGATATTTGACAAAGGAGCTAAAAACATCCAGTGGAAAAAAGAGAGCATTTTTAATAAATGATGCTGGATCAACTGGAGATCTGCATGCAGAAAAATGCAAATGAACCCATTCTTATCTCCTACAAAGTTCAACTCCAAGTGGATCAAGGATCTACAAATAAAACAAGACACACTGAAGCTTTTAGAGGAGAAAGTGGGGATGAATCTTGAACACATGGGCACAAGGGAAAAGTTCCTGAACAGAACACCAATGGTTCATGCTCTAAGAACAAGAATCTACAAATAGGACCTCATAAAACTGCGAAGCTTCTGTAACGCAAAAGGACTCAGTCAATAGGACAAAACGGCAACCAACAAATTGGGAAAAGATCTTTACCACCGCTGCATCCAATAGAGGGCAAATATCCAGGGTATATAAAGAACTCAAGAAGTTAGTCTCCAGAGAGTCAAATAACCCTATTAAAAAATGGGATACAGAACTAAATAGGGAATTCTCAACTGAGGAAACTTGAATAGCTCTAAAGCACTTAAAGAAATGTTCAGCATCCTTAATTATCAAGGAAATGAAAATCAAAACAATACTGAGATTCTACGTTACATGAGTCAGAATGGCTAGGATGAAAAACTCAGGAGACAGCAGATGCTGGAGAGGATGTGGGGGAAAAGGAACACTTCTCCATTGTTGGTGAGATTGCAAGCTGGTAAAACCACTCTGGAAATCAGTTTGGTGATTCCTCAGAAAATTAGACATAGTATTACCAGCAGACCCAGCTATACCACTCCTGGGTATATACCAAGAAGATGCTTCTACATGTAATAAGGACACATGCTCCATTATGTTCATTGCTGCCTTATTTATAATAGCCAGAAGCAGGAAAGAAACCAGATGTCCCTCAACAGAGGAATGGATACAGAAACTATGATATATATATATATATATATATATATATATATATACATATATATATATATATACACACACACACACACACACACACACACACACACACACAATGGAGTACTATTCAGCTACTAAAAGCAATGAATTCATGAACTTCTTAGGCAAATGGATGGAACTAGAAAATATCATCCTGAGCGAGGGAACCCAATCACAAAAGAACACACATGGTATGCACTCACTAATAAGCTGATGTTAGCCCAAAAACACAAAATAAACAATTTACAATTTACCCAGCACAGCAAGCTCAAGAAGAAGGACTTAAGTGAGGGTGTTTGGGTTCCTCTAAGAAAGGGAACAAAATAGTCACAGGAGCAATAAAGGAGACAATGTGTGGAGCAGAGACTGAAATAAAGGACACCCAGAAACTGCCCTACTTGGGGATTCATCCTATAAACAGTCAACAAACCCTGACACTACTATGAACAACAAGAAGTGTATACCAAAAGGAGCATGTCATGGTTGTCTCCAGAGGGACCCTGCCAGAGCCTTACAAATACAGAGGCAGATGCTAACAACCAACTATTGGACTGGCATGGGGTCCCCAATGGAGGAGCTGGAGGATGGTCCAGAGGAACTGAAGGGGTTTACAGCCCCATGGGAAGAACAATGATTTCGGCCACCCAGACGCCCCAAGACTGAACCATCAACCAAGGGGTATACATGGTTCCAGCCAAAAATGTGGCAGAGGAAGGCCTTGTTGGGCATCAGTGGGAAGAATGGTCCTTGGTCAGGTAAAGGCTCAAAAGAGGCCCGAACAAAGAGAAACCAAGGGGGGAAGAGGGAGTGTGTTGGGTAGAGAGGCAAAGGGAAGGAGGAGGGGGAGGTGTTGGGGTTTTAGGGTAGGGGGATATCTGGAAAGGTTTGACCATTGGCAATGTAAATGAAGACAATATTTAAGAGAGAGAGAGGGGGGGGTTAAAAAGGTAAAAAATAAGTTACTATTCCAAAGTAGAGACGAATTGTAGGCTGAGAGTTGTTAAAAAAAAAAAAAGGTAGGTATATCTATTTAAAAGAAGTGTTTTTTCTATTAATTCTTGAAGAAGCTTGGACAAAAACTAGCAATACAAATTTCAAAATTGTGGCAAAAATAAAATACTGAGGAGCAAAAGGCACTGAGTTAAAAACAAAAACAAAACAGCAGTAGCAGAGGTGGCTTCGTGATAAATACAATCAAGAAGATCACTAGTGATGCTGACTTTTTATAAAAACAAAATAAGCAGTATGAAGGGAAAGTGGTGAGTGCGGAGAACATTTTTAATGAAGACAGGCTATGAAGAATACTGAGGTAAAGTATCCAACGTGGGGGAGAGAGATGGGGAATGCAAACTAACATAACTCAACACACTGAACAGACATGGAGAATTCATAGAGACTTGCATGGAGTTTCAGCCCAGGTTCAAAACGTGGGAGACATTTGTCACCTTTGCAATTACATTTATAAGCAGATAGCATATCTTCAAACTTTGCAAACCACATTATTTTTCTTTTGTATCAATTCTATTGTGAAAGAACTTAATACAAATTTTTACTTGTCTTAAGTCAATGCCATTTTTCCCACGTGCTTAATTTTAATGATTTTTATTTTGTTCTTCCATATTTCTGAAACAATCTGAGATATTAATATAATATTAATGTCATAGTACTTCTTCAATATTCTTGAAACTCTCTAGCTTTAGAATTTTTTAGCCATTTTATTTTACCTGTGTGA
The DNA here is from genome assembly GCF_947179515.1 of Apodemus sylvaticus. Lineage (NCBI taxonomy): Eukaryota > Metazoa > Chordata > Mammalia > Rodentia > Muridae > Apodemus > Apodemus sylvaticus. The sequence goes on along the minus strand of NC_067482.1, from coordinate 60,619,030 downwards.
CTATAGCCATTTCTATACTGATTTGTACATACTCTGTTCTGGGTAATTTTCCATAATTTTTTGCCTTCCCATGCCTTTATTTAACATACGTACTTATAATGTATGATAGTCCAATACTATTTTTCTTAGTTGTTAGTAAGTCTACTATTAAATAAATATGTTCATTTTGTTTCAAGCAGCAAAAATAAATTAAATTAATAATAAGGGAAAGTGCTCAAAAGCAAAAGCCCAAGGCTCAAAATGACTTCACTTGAAGACTTGAACATACCTCCAAATACTATGACCTAGTTGTAATATGATTTGAATCTTAGAGAAGTCCCTGCATAGAAAAGATGACTAAAGCATTCTAATTACATGGAGTTAGTAAGTACTACTTGTCTAAACCCTAATGAACACATTAAAACAAAGGGAAATTTATATTCATTTCTCCCGCCCACAATTATAAATCTGAAATTAAAAAAAATTAACAAATTGAAGAAGGTGAATGCAGGTAAGCAGAAGCAAAACAATAGGAAGTGACTAATAATTTCTCTAAAATCAGGAATAAGGCATTTCCATCACCACATTTTCTAGGCATGAAAAGTTAGAATGGCTTCATGTTTTAAGTATTACATCATACCTATATGACACAAGATACAAAGCATTACATTCCTCACATTACATAAAAATCTGGGAGCACAGCAGCCATGAACTCTGTCCTCCTGAATCTTAAAGCAAGGGTTGGTTATGATGTATAAATGTTAATTTCTCAAATATATGTCTTTTTAAAAAGTATTCTATTCCATGAAAGATGCAGGAGAGAAGATGTCCAGTGCTACTGAACTTGTGTTCTCATGATGGAGGTGGATTTAGACCTAGATAAATGTAAAAGTAAGTTATCAAAAATAGAAGCGGAATTAGAGGTGCTTTGTGGGGGAAAGTTTGTTTGAGAGGAGTGTTCAAGCTGCCTGAAGTAAAGAGTGACCTGGACAGACAATTAAAAAACAGAATCCCTTCAGTACAAAAACAGAATCCCACCCAAATAAGAGAGGATTTTATTGGCTGAAAAGTTCCCCATCCTATCCATGAAGTTAAGTTATTGATAGTTTTTTGATAGATGAAGCAAAGCTCCTTATTCATGCTAATCAATACATTTTGATGTCAAAAAATAATTATCCTTATGCTAGGAATACTATTTTTGACAAATGTTTCTAGACTTAAAGGCAAAGACACAAGAGGGAGAGAGCTGAGCAAGAATGTTATTGGCCTGATGTGGGTGCCCTGACAGCCACACAGGCAGGAGGTTACAACAAGGCTAAGGTAAACAGCTGGGCACAGTGCCTGAGCCTGAACTGCAGAAGGAATGGAAGGGACAAAGGTATCAGGAGGAAACCACAAGGCTAGAGATGTTGGGACAGAGGATGAAGGATAAACAAATATGTAGAAGGCATTGGTGGTTGAGCTTGGTTTTGCTAAACTTTATTGTACATAGCAGCCTTATTTATAATAGCCAGAAGCTGGAAAGAACCCAGATGCCCCTCAAAGGAGGAATGGATACAAAAAATGTGGTATATTTACACAATGGAATACTTCTCAGCAATTAGAAACAATGAATTCACAAAATTTTTAGGCAAATGGTTTGATCTGGAAAATATCATCCTAAGCGAGGTAACCCAATCACAAAAGAATACACATGGAATGCAATCTCTGATAAGTCGATATTAATTAGCCCAGAAGCCCTGAATACCAAAGGCACAAATTGTATAACAAATGACTCCCATGAAGAAGTATGGAGAAGGTCCTGATCCTGGAAAGGATTGATATAGCATGGGAAGGGAATATAAGGACAGAGAAAAAGGAGGGAGGTGATTGGAGAAGGGATGGAGAGAAGAAGGTTTATGGGACATATGGGGAGGGAGGATCTGGGAAAGGGGAAATCATTTGGAATGTAAACAAAGAATATAGAAAATAAAAAATATTAAAAAAAATCTGTTCATGTTAAAACCTCAAAAAATTAGGAATACTTATCATAAAGCTCTCTCTCTTTCTCTCTCTTACACACACACACACACATACACACACACACATACACACACACACACACACACTTAAATATTAGAATAAACAAGGGCTAGGGCTGTGGTCAATGCTAAAGTGCTTGCCTCCATTCACAAGTCTTTGATTCCAGATATTAGGCTAGGGAAAGCAAAAACAAGGAGAGAAACACTGGATAATTTCTGACACAAAATGTTTTAACAAATTATAAACAGAATCAAAGTAATCCAAAGCCCAATGGTACATTATAAGCATCACACACTATAACCCATATTGTGTAAGGTTGGTTCCAATATGAAAATCATTGTAATACACTATTTTAGGAAGGTAATTTAGGAAATACATATCTCATTTGATGCAGTAAATGCATTTGATAAAGCTCATCACCATTTTGAGACAAAAAAAGCAAAGCAACCCAAAACCCTCAACAATGTAAAACCAGGAGAGGAGGGAGTGTGTTGGGTAGAGAGGCATATACATGGAGGCAGGAGGAAGGAGGAGGGACAGGGGTTGGTGTCTTAGGGGAGGGGAATATCAGAAAAGGTTTTACCATTGGCAATGTAAATGAAGCCGATATTCAATTAAAAAAAAGAGGAAAAAAGAGAAAAAAGGTAAAAATGGTAAAAAGATATTATTCTAAAGAAGAGACGAATTGTAGGCTCACCCTTGTTTAAAAAAAAGGTAGGTATATCTATTTAAAAGAAGTGTTTTTTATTAATTCTTGAAGAAGCTTGGACAAAAACTAGCAATACAAATTTCAAAATTGTGGCCAAAATAAAATACTGAGGAGCAAAAGGCACTGAGTTAGAAACAAACACAAAACAACAGTATTAATATAATAACATAATAAATGTTAAATAAGACCAGGTTTTTTCAAATATCAAAGACAAGATAAAGAATCCTGCTTTCACTACTTGCATTTTGCAGATATCAAATATATCTGGGGAAAATTAATATATACTTTATTAGGCTGGGTTATAGAGTATGGTCTATGAGAGCCAATGATGTCTGCCTTTACTGGAGAAGTCACAATTCTCTCCATGAGGCAGAACACTTCAGTACTCCGAGTCTAGTGATGAAGCCTGGAGAATTCTTAGACACTAGTCTTCAGTACAAATTGGAAGGCCAAAGAAGCAGTGGTCTAATGTCAATGAAAAGCAAGCACAATGGTAGTACCAGAAGCAGGAAGATGTCAAGTATAGGAGAACCAGCATCATGTTATGAATGAAGACAAGCAGGCAAAAGAAACCATCTGATACTTGGACTCCTGGTTACCTGTGCTGCCACCGGTAGATACCACCCAAGATTTATGGTAGGCTGTCACACTTTAAACTGACTGAGGAAAAAACCTTTATATGGCTTCTCTGTTAGTTGATTCTAGATCCAGTAAAGTTGAAAACCAAAATTAACTATGAGAGTACAGTATGGAAGCCATACCAAAGGTGTATCAGCTAGAACAAGAAGTGTGTTGGCCAAATTCAAAAGAATTTGTTCTGTTTGATGTTTTTTCTGATCTCATTGAAAAATTTCTAAAGATGATAGGGAGGGAAAACAGGTAAGAGGGAGAGTGACAAGGGGACGGAACAAAAGAGAGGCAGAGATAAAGAAGAAAACAGACAGGGAGGAATGGGGAGGGGAGGCAGTGGAGGGGGACAGAGTGAGAATTCATGAGTTAATAATTCAGCAAGGCTGAGGGATAGAAAACATACATACAAAGTCAACTGGCTCTGCACACGGGGAATGAACAATCTGAAAGGAAATTTGAAAATTCATCCTCTTTACAATAGCATCAAAGAGAATAAAATACTAACAATAAACTCCACCAAGGAAGCAAGAGCTATGCTGTACATTGCAAACTCTCAGACACTCATGAAAAAAATCTAAAATAACAGGAAGTGGAAAGATAGGGCTCAGCAGGTTAAATGTTGTTAAAATCTCAATATTAGCCAAAGTTATCTATAGATGAAATGTATAATTATAAATGTATACTTTGAAAAATCCCAGTAGCCATTTTTTTCTTGCAGAAAATACCAAATCTCAAGAGACTCTGAATGAATAACCAAGATAACTAATATTAATTGTAGTTTAGGTTTTAATCCTCCTAGACAAATAACCAGAGGCAAAGTGAGTATCTCAGAAAGTATATTTGAAAGCAATTTATAAACTGCTGAGTAAGTTAACATAATGCTTTTAGGATGGACCCTGATCCTATCTAATTGTTCTTGTAAAAGGAGAAAATCTGGAGAGAGAGGCATCAGAAATGTGCAATTTGTGTGAGTGGTGAGGAAATGTCACATGAGAACATGCAAAGTAGCAGTTAGAGCTAAAGAAGAAGACTCCAGGAAATACAGCTGCTAAGGCATCAGCTCTTCAACCAATGTTTTCTGCCATAAGAAGTAAGTGGCTATTACTTAACCCACCTCCTCTATGTATTTTCCAGCATCCATGGTCAACTAATACAATAATCTTAGGCAAATGGATGGAGCTGGAGAATATCATACTAAGTGAGGTAACCCAGACTCAAAAGATGAATCATGGTATATATGCACTCACTAATAAGTGGATATTAACCTAGAAAAATGGAATACCCAAAACATAATCCACATATCAAATGAGGTACAAGAAGAACGGAGGAGTGGCCCCTTGTTCTGAAAAGACTCAGTGAAGCAGTATAGAGCAAAATCAGAACAGGGAAGTGGGAAGGGTTGGGTGGGAAAACAGGGGGAGGGAAGGGGACTGATGGGACTTTCGGGGAGTGGGGGTCCAGAAAAGGGGAAATCATTTGAAATGTAAATAAATATATCAATAAAAAAAAGCATTAAAAAAAAAACAAGTTAAAAAAAAAAAAGGAGTAGCAAACTAGAGCTGACTAAGGCAGTGCATGTCCATAATACCAATATCAGGACCCAGAGGCAGGAAGATTACATGCAGGTTTGAGGCCAACCTGGGAGACATGGTGAGTTTCAGCCCGCCTATGGTTGCAATGCAGGACCATTCATGTCTCATAATTAGTAAATGAGTGACTGGACAGACTGCTGTGCAATCATGGAAATTGGACCCCAACACCCATGTAACAGGCTAGATCTCTCAAACAACTCTAGTTCCATCTCCAAGACATCCAGCTTGTTCTTCCAGCTTCTGTACATACCCAATACACACTCACACAAGTGTACATACATTCATACAAATACAGACTCACACAGACACATATACATATAAATAACAAAATAAAATTTAAATACACAAAGGGAACAAGGTTGGAGATTTCATGCTTTCTAACTTCAAAACTTACCAGGAAACTACAAGAAACAAAAGAGAAGACAGCAACCTCATTTCTTACCATATTCAAGCCATAAAAACTAATTTGAGATGGATTATAGATCCAGATATGCTAACACGATTGAGCTTCTAGAAGAAATCTGAGAGCACACACTCATAATTTTATGGTTGGTAATCACTTCTTAAACGGGGCACATAAAGTGCTAGCTGTAAAATAAAAATTTATAACCACTTCATTAAAATTAAAAACTGTTACCTAACTCGACAGACAGTATTAAACTAGACAGGGTGCTGTACTCTTGGACTTGGCAAGCGGAGGAAAAAGGCTTTTAAGTTCTATGGTGACGTGGCTTATACAGTTAGATTCTGCATCAAACAAACACACAAAGCAAACATGGCTTTGGAAATTAATAATGTTGGATGCTGGAAAGGTGGTTCAGCGGCTCACAGCACTTGCTGGTCTTGAAGACAATATGGGTTGGGTTTTCAGAACCCACAGGCTGGTTCACGGGCAACTATGAGTAACTGCACTTCCTGGAGCTCTGATGCCATCTCTGACACTCATGCGCACCAGGCATGCATGTGGTGGAGAGACATTCATGCAGGCTAAACACTCATGCCCAGAAAATAAAATAAATATATTTTAAAAGGAAAACATTAACTTAACAAAAAACAATGACAAGATCAAAAAGATCTCAAATAAATATATCTGATAAAGGCCTTGTAGAAGAGTAAAGACTGACAGTCCAGTTATTAAAGATGATTTTGAGCAGGAGCCTAACTGAAGAGAGTATTCAGGCGATCAGGAAGAATGTGAAAAAGCACACATCAGCAGCAATGATACAGATAAAGCATGAAGAAATTGTGAGGGTTGGAATGAGAATGGCTCCATAGACACATATGTTTAAAAGCTTGGTCACCATGGAGTCGGGCTATTTGAAAAGATTAGGAGGCGTGGCCTTGTTGGAAGAAGTATGCCGCTGGGGGTGGGCTTTGAGGTTTCAAATGTCCATGCCAAGCCATCTTTCTGCCCATGGATTAGGACACAGCTCTCAGCTACTCACCAGGTCCTGCTTACATGCTGCCGTCGTTCCCAAGATGATAATGAACTAAACATCTGAAACTTGAAGCAAGCTTGCAATTACCTTTTCTTTTTATAAGATTTGCCTTGGTCATGGTGTATTCACAGCAATAGAAGAGTGATTGAGGCAGAGATTAATCTACCCAACCAGAACAGATGATGGCAGAAGATGTGTAGCCTCAAAGACTCTCCTCCAGCATTGGTGGGCATGACTTAGCCTTAGTGATTAAGTACATGTCTCATACTCTCAGTGAATATACAAGAGATGAGAGTTCTTACACCAGCAGACAAGGTAAGAATGTTCAAACTGGAAGGACAAATGTTGGGAGAGTCACTTAATGGAATGTTGCACAGTCTAAGAATAGATTCCCACAACATGGATAAATCCCCCAAAGTTGGACAGAACCATAAATCGAGCATAAAAGTGGCACACAAAGATGCTTTACCTATAAAATATATAAACAAGGCAAACTAATGGAAAGGAAGGTTGGAGTGGTGGTTATTTTTGGGAGAATACACTGGCTAGAGTGGACTTTTGGATGATAATTGATTATTTACCTATGTGATGTCATAGTCAGAGGCATACATAACATTTGTGCCTTTTACTGTCTTCAATATAAAAAAAAGAACAATTTTAAAAATCGTTTCAATGCAATTACTTTTTAGACCATGATCAAGTCAAATCCACAGAAAATGAACCTTTCAACAGCATCATTTTAATACAAATATTAGTGATATGGTTTATTAGAATAGATGCTATTTTTTTATCACTTCAAATTATTTACAGTGGTGCATCTAAATGTTGGCTACACTAATAAAGTTTCTCCAAAGAAAGAGGAAACAGAGATAATACAGATATGAGATAAATTTAATAAAAGAAACTAGCCTAATGATTGTAGAGGCTTAGAAGTCTTACGGTGATGATGTCCCAGTCAAGGCCAGAAGAAAATGTAGCTCAAACCAGGCAGGGGTATTTAATTATCCGCTTCTGATCTTTCATTCATGTACAATGCCAAGGCACTCTGAGAAGACAAGTCTTCATAGAGTCTACTGTCAAATGCTAATGTCATCTGGAAATGAAGCTACATTTGGAAGAAGACTACAATTCTTACTGCCTACCATGATACATTCATCTGCCCAGAACCAGAAATGCACCATTCTCTTCCCCAGAAGTAGTGGAAAAGGCTTTGAGTTATGTTAAACCTTGATATACTGAAACTTGAAATCTGATACAAAATATACAATACCTTTATACTATGATATAAAGTCAGTGTCCCATGTTAAAAGAATGCAAAGGAAGCAAAGATTATTTGACATAAATATGCCCATTCACAAACATTTAAAACAACATGAGAAAATACCCATAACAGTTATAGTTCTCATGTGTGCAATGGGTCACTTGGCTGGGGCTTTTCTCCTCCTATCAGTTCTGAAGGCTACAGACATGAGTACTTGAATACTAGTTTGCTATTGATTTCAATCACAGAACATAAAAATGATAACAGACACAGTGCTTCCTCTGTGGCATCAAATCCAACATTCCCTTAGCAATCAGGATCAGTCACTGTAACCAACACAGCAGTACTTCTTTGCTTATCAAATCAAAGACAGGAGGAGCCCCAAATCACCATGGAGAACCATAATTCTATTAGATCCAAACATCCTCCCTATGGGAGGAAGATCTCTGGGCCAGATAAACACAAGAAGGCAGGAACAGGAGCAATAATTAGTGGGTCATGAGGGGAATGTCTTAGTGAGTGGTGCCAGTCTCCTTTGGAGTGCTGAGTCAGAAACAAAACTTTTTTCAGTCTTAAGGTGTAATGTGATTTGCCTCACTAGGTTTTAGGCTTACTGAAGATAATCACTTGTCCATCATTCTATTTCCTTTTTGGAACAGAGTTTCATGTTGTCTATTCCACTATAGTGTCTTAGAAGTACACACTATTCTGATTTCCATTTCTTGGTCAAAATTTGGCAGATGTTATAGCCCAACTCACATAAGTTTAGATAATATTCAAATACAATATTAGACTTTAAAACAGAGGAGAAAATAAAGACTTCTGCGGGTTAGGGGGAAGAATGGATATATTTTATATTTGTGACAGATATGGGTTATGGGAGAGTGCTTTGGACTATTTGTCTTGTCCTTAAAATCTCTATATTGAAATCCTGGGCTTCCTGTACTAATGCGTGGAAATGCTGCATCTGGGGAGTAATTACATCATGAGACTGAAGCCCCAATGAAGAGACTGGAAGAAGAGACTTAAAATGATCTCCCCACAAACTGAACACAGCAAGATGGATGGTCTACATGCCAGGAAGAGGACTTTACCACAGAAACCAAACATGCTCTCCCTCTCATCTCAGACGTCAAGCCTGTGGAAACCTGTTAGAAGTCCCACAATCTATAACCATGGATTTACCATAGCAACCTAAGGTGACTATTATGTTGACCCTAAAATGATATAAAAACTAACATTTCTGTTTGGGACCCATAATGGATCGGTACTTAAAAGCAAGACCATGTAAGAGAAGAGAAGGCAGGACCAAAGCTCAGGTGTGTATATCTGTATGCAAGGAAGTCTGTTTATGAATTCATTAAAACCACTGTCCTTCCCCTCTTGCACTTAACAGCCTGAGTACATTTCCTAACCTCATTCTCTGTTAATGATGGCTACAATGTGCCCCCAGCTATAGGTAGAAATGACTTGTCATCCCTAGGTCTAAAGTATAACATCCTCCCAAATGTGCTATTGTCTGTTCTCTGAGGAAGACCCTAATGGGAGAGAGAGAGAGAGACAAAGCTCGTAAGGGGAACTTCCAGCTTAATAACATATATGTCAGACTATTAAATCAATGAGAAATCATAAGGCATTGTAATTTTACATTATTACACAGCAGACTAGGCTCAATGTGAAAGATGAGAGTAACAACAACAAAATAGTAACAAAGAACTTTCATTAAGCAATAGAAAATGTCAATCAGTTAATCACTGACTTAACACATTCACTTTATTTTATAAAGGAAGAGATGTTGCTAACAAAACACTACTCAGTACTGGAGCTCAGTCCTTTCTTATGCAATGTGTTTCAAGCTGGGTTGGTACTCATGACTACTATGAATACATTTCCTCATTTCAACAGTCTAAGTTCATGTGTAAAAGCAAATCATTTGTGCTGTACGCCAGGCCAAAAAGAACACAATGATTATAAAACTGAAAATTTTATGAGGTAGACTACTTACACTGTTGAAGGAACCTGCCTAGGGAGATGAAGCATCCTCTAAAAGTACTCTATATCTTTTAAAAATACCTGGGAACTCTGATAAAAGTCTTTAGCATCTTCTCAGACCAGATGGCAGCAGCAGATAATGGATTAACCCAGATGGCAGAGGCGTATGATAGATAAAATGCACACATACACATTCTCTATCACTTTATAAATAGGACACAACCAGAAGGTCAGTCTGTGTCATGATCAGCATGAAGCAAAGTTTACTTCGATGATGCTGAAGTAATAAGTGGAATTAATGCTACGCACTCAGCCTTATGAAAGTGGAGTGGAGGGTCACCGGCTATAGAAATGAGAGCTACGTAATACTACGAAGTCCTGTAAGTTCACAGTTAGCCTCTTCCATCTGCAGTGAAAGGAGACCTCATCAAAGGCTGCTTATTCCACTCAGCTGGGATTTGATCTCACTAGAATGGTAAGATAAAGAAGATAGAACAGACAAACAGACACATAGAAAAGATTGGGGATCACAGTGTAGGCCACTCCCTTAATCTCTTTAACTCCTTGAACTCAGGACTTAGCTCCATTGCACTTCCTGGTGCCCTTTTATTATTTAAATCATACATTTTATAATTTTCCTTTCTAAGCTTGCTATGCTGGACCAAAACACTCTTCAAGAGAGTAAACCAGAGGGTAAAGTCTATGCTGGATTTTTCTGAGACTTCATTTGTCAATGCAATTAATCTCGAAATCTCTTTACCTTAGCCTCAGGCAGAATCTTCAGAAAAGGAAAAAACGAAAACATTCTTTACCAAAACTACCTAAGAATGATCTCCATAGTTAAAATCAGCCTCAGCACCAGTGTCTTGCATATTCCTGCTGAGATGGACCATTAAGTCCCATTGAAAGAATTCCATGGCTATCTAAATCCAAAGTCCCCAAATCCACATTCCTCCAAGCAAAAGCATGGTCAGGCCAATCACAGTGATATCCCAGTCCCTGGTACAACTTCTGTCTTAGTTAGGATTTTACTGCTATGAACAAACTCCAGGACTAAGGTGACTTATAAGGGATATTTAATTGAGCTATGCTTGCAAGTTCATAGGTTCAGTCCATTATCAAAAAATAAATAAATAAATAAATAAATAAATAAATAAATAAATAAATAAAATAAAAATTAAAAAAGAGCATGGCAGCATCCAAGCAGGGATGGCACTGAAGGTACTGAGAGTTCTACATCTTGCCCCAAAAACAAACAGAAGAAGACTGACATCCAGGCAGCAAGAAGGGTCTCAATGGCCACTCCCACAGTGGCACACCTCCTCCACCAAGGCTCCACATCCTAATAGTGCCACTTCCTGGGCCAAGCATAGTCATACAATCACAAATGCTGTTTGTCACCTTCCCCCATTTTTATGTTCTCAACCAACTTCAGTTGGGGCACTGTAAGTTCAATCCATGAAACAAAGAAGTCAAACTTAACTTTCTCTAGAATGAATCCAATCAGCATGGAGATGAAAGGATAGAAAATAATACAGCCTAACTCTAATGACCCCAAGAAATCAGGAGTTTAAAATGCTATCTCACTTTGTTAGAAACTAGGTAAAAGATCACATTCCAGAGCCCACCCTTTGTTTAGACCTAGCAGAAAGGCCTTGAATAGGTGATCCTGGCCCCATAAGGTAATTGGAAACAGGCTAAGCTTATCTTGCTTCTGTAAATTTATGCCATTACCCCTATGCAGGAGTTCACGCAGCTGTAGACATTATAGGAAACTAATTGGTCCACTGAGCGCGGGCTCCGATAATTTAAACTGATTGGCCTAAAAACTATGGAGTGGTACAAATCAATTGGCTCGCATTTCTCGGGCTCTCCGTGGTAAGAAATGATTGGTTTGTAATTCGCAGGCTTTGTCGTAAACTTATAAAAGCTGTCGCAATTCGGCACTCGTGGTCCTCAGTCCTCTACCCCTGCGTGGGGTACGGCTGTGGAACCCAGAATTCTGGAAATAAAGAAATCCTCATGCTATTGCATCGAGACCGTTTCTTGCGAGTGATTTGGGTGTTGTCTTCCGGGGTGTGGGGTGCTGGGGCACCCTCGGTTTTGGGGGGGGTCTTACAGAGACATATCTTGCCTTTTTCCATCTACCATTTATATAAACTGAACATGGTTTGCTGTTATGTATATGCAGAATAGCATAAATTTGAAAATCAGTTAATCACTTAGTAACCATCTGAAATATTAAACATTTACTTTAGCATTTAATTCTAGTACTCAAGTGCAAAAGTACTTAAACACAAATCATGTTTCTAAGACTTCACTTAAAAAGTAGGTCATTGCTAGCAACTGACAAACAGATACAGTGACCTACAGCCAAACATTAGGTGGAGCTGGAAAATTCTGCTGAAGAGTGGGGAGGAAGGATTACAGCAGTCACAGGGTTCAAGGGCATCACAAGAAAACACACAGGAACGCTGGACTCAGGGGCTCACTGAAACTGAACTGACCATCAGGAAGCCTGCATGAGTCTTACCTAGGCCCGATGCACATGTTATAGTTGTTAGCTTGGCGTTTTTGTGGGACTCTGAATAAAGGAAGCAGGCAGGGGCTGGCTCTGACACTCTGGCTTGGTTTTGGAGCCTTTGTCCTCCTACTGGGTTGCCTTTATATGAGGAACTTAACTTAATATGAGGAAAGGTATCTAATCTTACTGCAACTCGATATGCCTTATTTGATTGATAGCCCTTTTCTGAAGGGAAGCAAAGGATGAATGGATGGGGAGGGAGGAGATGTGGGTGATGGACTAGGAAGAGAGGGAGGGAATAATATATGGATGAATAAAAATGATGAGAATGATAATACTTATCAAAACATAGAAAATGTAGAACGCTGAGTTATATAAAGAAAAGTTAATAGTATGTAATATACGACTGGCAAGATGGCTCAAGAATAGAAAGAACTTGTCACAAATATGACAACCTGATTTTGATGCCTTGAGCCTACAAGATAGAAGGAAAGAGCCAACTCCTGAAGTTGCCCTCTGACCCAACCCACATGCATCCTACTCCATCCCAAAATAAAGAACAAAATTGTAATAAATTATATATAATACGGATCACTCTTGTTATATGGAATGGTTTACAGAACAACTTTCATATAATAAACATTTGTAATTCCTCTAAATATTACCAACTATGTTTCACTATAAAACTCAAAGCAACTAAGATGTATGTGCAAGCAGATGAAATTATACATAGAGAGCTCCTCTGGAGGAACAGAAGCAAAAGCAGCTCTAGAACAGTGGCTTTACCATTGGGAAAGAGTCCCTCATCTCCAAAATGACAAAACTCAGCAGAAATCCCAAAACTCAAAAATGGGTGAATCTTGATTGTCAAATCGTTTTCATGGGAAAACTGAAGTGCTGATCAGTTAACAGCAATATCTGTTAATAGGCTATAATTCTATGAGAAATACAGAAATCTCAGCCAGCAACAGGCCATAAATCATGAATGAGAAAGGTGGGGATATAAGAAATGCATTTTTCATATCCTATACACAAACATCAAATTTTAATTCTATCGAATACGAAAGATGGGGAAAGCCATTACTCATTGTGTTCCATGTCGTAATAACATTCCCCACTTAGCCCACCCAGACGGTCACTTGATACTGAAATCTCCCCCAGTAGTTGGGGAAAGGAGGGAGGAGGAGCAGGTGTCCAGGGTTATCCTTAGCTACATGCAGAATTCAGGGTGAGCCTGAACTGAATGATACCCTGGATCAAGAAGAAAATAAAAACAAGTTTAAAAAAAAAAAGTTGATGCCTCATTTCCTCCAACTGCATGACTTCTTTCACAATCTGTCCTCGGCTTCCTGTACTTCAAGTTGTTTAAATTTGTAACACCCACCAAACAGAACACCCGCGGGAAGTGAGTTTCCTCGTGGTCTTTGTCAAGTGCTGGGGAAGGAAGGACAGTGATGTTCTCTTCGGAAGCACCGCCGAGCAGCAGCGCAGCGAAATGTCCTGAACACTAAACTAACTGATGGAGCTGTATCAGGAAAACGAGACTAGTAATAGGCCAAGACCCATTCGCTCGGCTTGGCTCCTTCCCTCAGTTTCCAACACTTGCCTGCCAAGTGGACAGAGTGTACCAGTGGTGATCTGCTGGCTGACTGCCTTGCTTCCCTACAAAAAAAAGACTGTTTCGAAAGCAGGCATCACATGCAAGAAGGGCTGAGTGTCAGGTTTATTATTGCAAACCAAAAACCAGTCGTTTTCTCTGGTGGCACCCTGATGACTGTGACGAGCACCGTGGCTCTGAGTAGTGGGTCTAGCATGTGGCTGAGATACTCCGATGAGTGAGCACTTCACCTCAGGTCTGACATTTAACGTAAGCTGCTGACGTCTTTTAGGACTTCTTAAAGTTGTGCTATTGAGTCTGACTTGATTCAAACTTTGAGACATCTATTTCTCGGCTGTATGATACCTTTTTCCATAACACTATGTTTTACAGGAGACAGACCTTATAAGACTAGGGATCTGAATAGTTAAGACTGAGCTCTAACTAATGATGCCTTCTGTTATCAGAACTGTTTCCCACTGAGATGGAATACAAAGGCCAGTGCTTTAGCATAAAGTCAAGAACACTTTCAGTTAAACACAGAGCATAAGGCAAGCAACATAAAAGTCAATCTAGGAGACTGCAGAGTGAATGGGAACACCAAGAACAACCACTAAGAAAGTTAAACTCAAGGCCATGGATGTGTGACTCCATTGGTAGAATATCTGACCAGCATGAACAAAGCCCTAAGTTTGAGTGTTAGCCCTCCATAAATTAGACCCGATGGTATATATCTGTCATTTCAGCTATTAAGAGATTAAACAAAACAGAAGTCCAAGGTCATCCTCAGGAATACAGTAAGTGGGGGACCAGCCTGAGATATAGCAGACCCTGTGGAAGAAAGGGCGCAAAGGAGAAGAGGGGTAAGAAGGGAAGGCAAAGAAACTTTAACTCAAATATAAACTACTGAGAAGCCACGAAAACATGGAAAAATGGCATCAATAGTATCAAAGTGATATGGCAAAAATATACAAATTTCACAACAGGTTCCAATGGTATTTCCATTTTAAAAAATCATTCTGTGAGATATTTTAAGCCCTTAGAATAATCAAAACTGGATTTATAAAAACATCAACTCAGAAATTCCTTTGCTACAAGGAATAATACTTGTTAGAATCAGTACAATTAAGGTAACAGTACCTCTGATAATTTATTTATGCCTGATTCACCTTGAAAAACATCATTATACAAACTTTATTAAACTATAGCTAAAATGCTCTCAAAATGTATGTATGTATATATGTATGTGTGTATATATGTATGTGTGTATATGTGTGTATATGTGTGTGTATATATGTATATGTATGTATATATGGATGTATGTGCGTGTATGTGTATGTGTATATGTATGTATATGTGTGTATGTATATATGTGCGTATGTATATGTATGTATATATGTATGTGTATATGTATGTATATGTGTGTATGTATGTACATATGTACGTATGTGTGGGTGGAAGCCATATGCAGGCCAGAGGTCCACTAACGAGGTGTCTCCTTCTACCCTATGGCTACAACTCTAGGATTGCAACTCACACACCAGATGCTTGGCAGCTGGCACCTTTAACCCACGGAACCATTCCACCAGCTCCTAACGTGCTTTATATTGTAAACATAAACCACCAGCACAATGACAAACTTCTATTTATTTTATTAAATACAAGCCTCAAATGTTAAGGAAATATAACAGATTCTAAGAAATTATATTTTCAAACTTCGAAAATATCTTATTGGTGCTTTGACAAGTAAAACAATGTTTTAAAACATTTTTTTAACTCTGGGGGAGGAAGCAATTTCGGAATATAAAATAAGTAAATCCCAAAACTCAAAAGAATATTCAGAACTGTTTTGTATCCCCATGGTGGCTGTAAACAGTTTGTTGCTGAGTTCATAGCTTACAGGAATGCGAGTGTCACAGTGTCGCCCTCTGTTTTGGAAGCCCCCTTCAATGCTACACAGTCGTTTCATGCTTCCATAACCCAGTCCTAACATTACCAGGAACATCAGTAGCTAGCAAAGGTCCTTCCTGCCCACTGCTTTTAACTGGTCCATTCTGAACAGCTAAGTTCAGGCCATAATATTTCTGCTGACTTTCAAGGTCAGCAGCAGCTGGCTTCCTTGGGACATCTTTCTTACTACTAGTTGAAACAGGCTTTTCAACATTTCGGCTACTTTTGGGAAGTGTGCTACAAGCATCACTGCTGTCCTGTTGGGGTGGGTTGTACTGTCTCTCTCTATAGGCTAAATAAGCTCTCCTACTTCTCGAATGTCCTTCATTGCTGCCTGACCTGCTTTTAGCTAAGCCATTCTGCACGCTTCCTTCCACGCTCGTTGGGACGTCATAGGCATACTCTCGCAGGACTGTGAGCCTGCTGGCCCGGTGTCCTTTACTTCGGTTTTTATGATGGCGGCTTGGATGCACGTTTGTTCGAAACTGCACGTCTAAAGGAGCTACGTGCATTTTAATATCGTTGTCCATCGAGTGTTCTGTCAAACTGTTATCAAGCTGAGGTGCGGCATTCACAGGTAAGGCATTGCTGTGGTACTGCGCCGCAGCAGCCTGCAAGTTTGTTAGCTTGCAGCCCTGGGAAGAGTTTTTGAAGCTCGATGCACTTTTGTTTGTGCAGGAAGACTCTGCGCTGCTATTGGTGCATTTTGGAGCGTCTCCATTAGTTACACTTGAGTTGGGAGGCTGGACGTTGACTTGCACCGAGTATGAGCTCCGTCCTGGGCAGCACATCATGATCCATGCAAGTCTCACATCCTCCCTGTTGATGCAATGGTGCACCATGATGAAAGCACTGAAGCTTAAACAAATGGCTCCAAAGAAGAAGCTAAAAACCAAGTCCAAAGGGTAATACAGAGACACAGCCATGGCACCAGATACCCACAAGGTGACATACAGAAGCAAGGTAAGGCTGGCCCCCAAAAGCTGAGACTGAAAGCTGTGCTCATTCTCCAGTGTGGATGTAGAGATGAGAGACAAAGACATCGAGTCCTGATGATTTACTTCACCATTTTCATTGGCTGCCAATCTCTGCTGCTCTTCTGCGGGCTCCTTGAGCTCATATTTGCGCTCAGGGTGTCTTTTCAACTGAATAAATATGCTTAGAAAATACATACAGTTTACAAACGTGATGAAGCTGGCAGGTCCATAGAAGGCTCCCAAGGACGGTTCCCAGGCCATCCAGCAACTAGGAAGGAACATGGTGAACTAGCTTAGACACTTTGTAGTGCAATAAAACACCTAGGAGATTGGCACCAAGTGTGCCCACACACCGCCCAAGAAGTCCTGGGGTCACATGTACAGAGAACATGGGGCACTTACTAGGGTGCACTGGGCCGGCTGCCATAGTTCTTGATGTTTGCTGCTGCGGTGATTCCACACACTATGATGGGGATCCCTCCACCAATCAGGTAGAACCTAGGAGGAACACGGCAGGAATACTTACTGCAGCACTTTACAAGCCATTCTTTGAAGATTAATTACTCTCATTCCAATAGTACACCTAGACAACTTTCAGCGACTGCTTTTATAAATGACCCGTGTGATTGTGTTTTGGATCTCTGGGATGTCTGTTCCGTTTGTTTCTTTCTATTCAAAGGCTGGGGAAAGCTGGTCAGCTGCTGCCACCCTGTGGCCAGGTGGAAGAACACTGGGGTCTACCTAAGCTGTTAGTGAGTTGTGTTTTCAGAGAAAGTGGCTTCCTTTAAATTCAGCTGGTGAGCTAAAAACCAATTACACATCAACTTTTGAGATTCATACGCATAAAACAAGGTAGGAAGAAGTGTGGAGGGTGAGATTTACCAGACTTGGGCTAGCTGATATTCTTCAGTTCTTTCACACAATGACAGGCACTGAAGCCAGTCCTACAGCATGGCCTCTCCAAGCTGGGGGAGCAAACCTGATGTGCAATGGAGGTCTCTGGCTATTTGGTGTGCTTTTTCACTTTGTCCTTAGCTCATCTACTGAAAACAGGTGCCGCCCCTGGATCACACTCCTAACCTCTCCCTAGATCTTGTTCAGTAGAAGTGTTTCAGTGACAGCGACGCGTGGAAATGCACTGGCAAACCTCCCTGGTGCTTACTATGCATGCTATTTTTCCCGCTGCAGATTTAGCTGATGGAGGCATCATCTGCAGAGGTAGCCAGCTTACTGCAAGCCTTCAGACATCGACGCTCACACTCTCCAATCCAGCCAATCCCACAGACCCTCCTCACACATCTAGCGTATGCTCTCTGGCTCCAGTCCTCAGGGAAAACACCAGTGATTCATTGACATTTCTTATTTTCAGGCATCCCAACTTATATTCCACACTGATGCCTCACTGTCCTAACCTGACACTCTCATGCCACTCACTGCCTGAGTGAGAGGTCTCCAGCAGCTATACACATTTTAACATGGGTATCTGAGCTGCAGCTCTGGAAGTGGCAGATATGAAATGCATAAACTCTCAATAAATTTACAAAAATCATGAAGCTTACCAAACTTACACAACCTAAGTGGCCCTTCCCTGAGGAACTATAGGCAAGAAGTGGAACTAGTTGGTTCCACTTCAATCTACCAAATGTATGAGTTCCCCAAGATGGACTTGAATGGGTGAATCATTTGCTTTGTCTCCCACTGACCTTATCTGATAGGAATAAAAATAGACTCCCCAGGAAAATGAACCTCACCCCAGCCAACTGTCCCGGGGACCCAGCTCCTGGGGCCACACACCCAGCCTTAGTGACCTGTGCCTCTCAGCTAGCTCTGCTCCTCCTTTAGAGTACAACCATTCCCCTAGCCCCAAGGCAGGTTCATGGCGGCAGCTCAGCACATGCCCTCCTCTCACAATGGCTCCACTTTAGAAGTACGACTGTGCACTTTCTAGAGGCCTGGACAACAGGTATACACAGCCGTCTCTGCAAACCCCAGGCAGCAGTGCTTTCAGCTGGGTGCACGCACATCAGGCCTTCAGTGAACCTACTCACCACTGATAATTCTACTCATCTAGTACAATCAATCCATTCACAATTCTTTTTATTGTAATGGGCAGGAAGGAGATATAACTCCAAACTCATTTTGTCTTTTGTAGTGAGAAGAAATTAATTCTTGAAATTAAGATCAATGACACATGACCTCAAATACCTTGAGGAAGCTAGTATTTCACAGAGAGCTAATACATTCTTCTTGCTCTCCACATAACCACGAAACCACCTCATTCCTCCTGAGCTCTAGGGGCACAGTGGAGATGCGGATGCTCATAACACTGAGAACTAGTCAGAAAGTCCGCACCATGCTTCTTGTTGTTGTAAGTTAAACTGTGGTTCAACTGAAGCACACACAACACCTAATGAGCACCTGCAACACAGCAAAGGCTCAGGGTACCTTAGCATGGGCCGGGGCGGAGCGGGCGGCTCATCGGGATCCTGGCACCTCTTCGCTTTCTTAGTGACTTGTTTGTAGATATTTCTAGCAGTGACTCCAACCCACAATACCGTGGCAAGGGTAGAATAATGAAGAATGATCCCAACCTACAAGGAAGATTGGACAATGTATGACAATTCAAAGAACAAATGGGTCCTGAGTCTGATTACGATGCAGTAGGAAGGCGTGTTGTGATGATTCCTTCATGTGCTCATGAATAAATGGAGGTTCTTAACAGAAGCTCAATTTAATCAGTTAGTTCACCTTCTAACTGTTACTGCAAGGACAAGCAGAAAAGGGGAGGGAGGGGGACATACCCGGGCTCTGCCCAAGAGCCACCACATTCCAGCAAGAAGGTCACTTAACGAGTAAGGATTAAGCAGGTGAACTCAGAAGTAAAGCTTTCCTTCAGTTTAAGACTGTACCAATTTTCCTCTGTGATTTCAGCAAAGTCATACACCATCTCAAGCTACGGTATGTTGCTTCCTAAGAGTACTTAATGTGATTATTATAAACGTCATGTTGAAGAAAGCATGTGAACCCTGAATTTCAGTCTTCTCAATGCACTAGTGGGGACTTTACCAACAGACAGCACTGGGGTTCTGTGGAATCTAAATGGGCATAAAATCAAGAGCACACAAGGCACCCGACAGTGTAAGTGCAGCACATAACACAGCCCGGACTCATTTGCTAGTAATGACAGGAAGTATGCTGATCACATGACTCCTCTGGTTGAGGTAGCAATTCTGTATGATGACAAAAGGCTTGGAACCTTTTTTTCCTTTTTCTTTTAAAAGAAAATAAGCAGTAAACATCAGCAGAGCAAGGACACAATCTATAATTTTGTTTCTTTTATGGGATAGGGGCAAAAGATCAGACTAAGACTGAATCTGTAGCCTAGGGTGGCCTATAACTCACTATGTAACCAAGATTTGGCTTTGAACTTGTAGCAATCCTCCTGCAACAGCTTCCAAAGTGTTAGATTTATAAGCATGACATATCATGACTAGCTTTCTAAACTAATGACTTGCTACCTTTTCCAGCAGCTGTTTTTCTTATCTCTGCTTATTTTGGAAATAGAATGCCAAGGTCTCCGGGCTGACTTTAGCGTTCCCATGGTGTGGATGTAGACTGTACTCCTTCTACAAAACCCTTTACCTCCTGGGTACTGAAGTACAGGGCATGTCACTGCACATGGCTTTACATGGTCCTGAGGACTGAGTACTGGATCTGCACCCTTCCCTCTCACAATTATTACAGCTAAAAGTCTAGAAATGAAAAGCACTAAAGAAAACTCCTTATTAAAGGGGCAGCTCTCCAACCTTCAGAAATCTGCTGACACCTCCAAACACAGGTCGGTAACAAAAGAACAAAAACCAAGCTGCAGCTAAATCCTGGAGGCGCAAAAGCCCAAGTGGCTCTGAGCCAGGACAGTCACTACCCAGTATAAGTCCTGCAGACTTGGGAAGTGCCAGGACAGTCACTACCCAGTATAAGTCCTGCAGACTTGGGAAGTGCCAGGACAGTCACTACCCAGTATAAGTCCTGCAGACTTGGGAAGTGCCAGGACAGTCACTACCCAGTATAAGTCCTGCAGACTTGGGAAGTGCCAGGACAGTGGATCTCAACGAAAACATCAGAACTTACCATCTCCTAGGGACAGAAGTAGCTCCTTGCTTCACAACAGTTTCACTGACTTTTGAGGAAAGAAAGGTTCACAGAGAAAAACATCACAACCCTTTGTGCCATCTCAATCCTCAGTGCCTTAAGCAAGAGGAACACAGGCAAATTTGTTGCATAGAAATCAGTAAATTTAAAGAATGGCTGAGTTTTTATTAAAAGGGGTAGGTTTTAACTCTGCCAAATTAGAACTACTTAATATCGTAAGTTACAAACATTTCAAAACAGAGGGGGCAACAGAGGTACTTTTCTAAGGGGAAAAACTTAAGAGTTGGCCTCTGACATGTTTTCTACAGCATTTCTAAATTTTCAGAAAAACGTTCATTCTTCAAAATACCTCCCACTAAAATGATCATGAAAATAGAGACTTTCAGATTCACTATAACAAATAACAATCCACAAAAAAACAGGAAGATGGAACTGAGGTCCAGTAGAGAGGCTCCTGGCAGTGCGGTACTTCCTACCCTACACTTGAATGGTGCATAAAATGCAATCTGGTGGCCATGCTTCCAAATAAAGCAGAGCCAGGAAATATTTTAAACGGTTTGGGACTAAGTGATCCGCAGGGTACATAAAGGACATACCAGATAAAATCCATTTTTCCTTAAGAAAGCTATCGTGGGCCAGAGAGAAATGCTCTGTTGTGCAAGTTTGAGGACTAGTGTTCAGATCTGCAGAACCCAAAGGAAAGTTGGAGAGGCATGACTGCCTCCTGGAACCCCAGAACTCAGGATGGAGATCTCTAGAGAAGCTGGGTAGATGGATTGCTGTGTCGCAAGCTTCAGGCTCTGAGAGAGAGCCTGCCTCAGTAAATGGAAAGTGATCCAGGAAGGCACTCAGTGTCAACTTTGGGCCTCTACACATAGGGGAACACATGGCAAATACATGGACGGACACACACACATACACATACACACACACACACCTTTCAAGAGGAGAATATGGAAAGGACAATTACTTCACACTACATAAAAGTTCTAAAAGAAAGAGCCTCAGGGCTGGAAGACGGTGCCAAGGTTAAGAGCGTGTACAGTTCTTGCAGGGGAACCAGGCTCTGTTCCCAGTGTCACTGCTGGCGTAAGCCCCACTAACTTATATGTTATATAGTAATATAAACTTTATATACTTACATTGCCTTCCCCCCCCCACAGGGAAATGTTTATTTATTTATTTTTTTCTTCTTCTTTTTTTTTTTAATTTTTTTTATTCGATATAATTTATTTACATTTCAAATGATTTCCCCTTTTCTAGCCCCCCCACTCCCCGAAAGTCCCGTAAGCCCCCTTCTCTTCCCCTGTCCTCCCTCCCACCCCTTCCCACTTCCCCGTTCTGGTTTTGCCGAATACTGTTTCACTGAGTCTTTCCAGAACCAGGGGCCACTCCTCCTTTCTTCTTGTATCTCATTTGATGTGTGGATTATGTTTTGGGTATTCCAGTTTTCTAGGTTAATAACCACTTATTAGTGAGTGCATACCATGATTTACCTTTTGAGTCTGGGTTACCTCACTTAGTATGATGTTCTCTAGCTCCATCCATTTGCCTAAGAATTTCATGAATTCATTGTTTCTAATGGCTGAATAGTACTCCATTGTGTAGATATACCACATTTTTTGCATCCACTCTTCTGTTGAGGGATACCTGGGTTCTTTCCAGCATCTGGCAATTATAAATGGGGCTGCTATGAACATAGTAGAGCATGTATCCTTATTACATGGTGGGGAATCCTCTGGATATATGCCCAGGAGTGGTATAGCAGGATCTTCTGGAAGTGAGGTGCCCAGTTTTCAGAGGAACCGCCAGACTGATTTCCAGAGTGGTTGTACCAATTTGCAACCCCACCAGCAGTGGAGGAGTGTTCCTCTTTCTCCACACCCTCTCCAACACCTGCTGTCTCCTGAATTTTTAATCTTAGCCATTCTGACCGGTGTAAGATGAAATCTTAGGGTTGTTTTGATTTGCATTTCCCTAATGACTAATGAAGTTGAGCATTTTTTAAGATGCTTCTCCGCCATCCGAAGTTCTTCAGGTAAGAATTCTTTGTTTAACTCTGTACCCCATTTTTTAATAGGGTTGTTCGGTTTTCTGCTAAGCCACCATAGTATGTACACAATATGACAGCCATAACAGCTATACTAAAAACAAAACCAAACCACCACCAACAAAATCCACCTGTATGATGAATATAATCACATGTGAACAGGCAAAAATTTTAAGAAACAGCTTTCAGAATAAGTGGTAGTCACTGTTACTGACTTAATGAAGTGAAGTTACTGACTTAAGGCTTTTGGCATCTCCATGAGTTCAGTATTACTAATCCATTGCTGCGAGACAGAGGTCCCTGGCAAGCCCACAGGCTCATCCCACTTGAGTGTGATAGTCTACAAGGCCCCAGCCCTCAGCAGGGCACAATAGTGGAAGTGGGAGGATCAGATCAAACTTCAGCATTTCAATACCATCTCTGCTAGGTAACACCATTAGGAACTGGGGGCACTTTCCTCTCCAGGATTCAGTTTACATACTTAAACTAATAGGACAAAGTGCCTTCTAGGGTTAACATAAAAGTTAAAGACTCAGTTGCAAGGAGATAGCTCTTCCTGTTTCCTGATTAGATTTTCCCCACTGGCTCTCGGTGCCAGCACAGCAATTCTCTAGATAACAGATACAAAAGGACATAGGAGAAGGGCATCTGGCACTCTGTGTGTAGATTAAGTCACAGGACAGCAGAACAACAAGGAAACTTAAACAAGGTGCAGCCCGAATCCCTTTATGCACGGCGAAGAGAAACAAGGACAGAAAGCAAACCACCAAGCAGTTACTCAGTGGACCATGGGGACACACATCCCCCAACCCTGGGCCAGGCCGCTTCAACCTCCCAGCTCTGCCTCTGCTTCCTCCAGCTCCTTCCGCAAAACAGTTACAGGCAGCAAAAAACTGGACCCGATTTAGGAACCTGGAAGCTGGTACTTCCAACACTCAACCAATCACTGTGGGGCAGAATGTGCAGTGCCACCCTCTGTTGGTAAGTATGTGATTTCTGACAGAGGTAAGAGACAGCTACTTAAATTACATGCACAATGGCACCTAAAAGTTAGCACATGAGGGCTCAGTGATTACATGGTTGGTCTACTTTGAACCTGTGAGACCCAAATGGAAATAGCTAACCGTGGTGCCTATAACATACTAAGGCACATCTGGCCTGTTGGCTTTCTCAATATTACATCTACCTGTGGCCCTCCTCACCCTACCACTAACCTCAACTTCTCCAGCTCATAGGCTTCCCTTCCCCCAGCTTCTCATTCCTACATAACCCTGCCATTTCTCTCTTGGTCTCCTGTGCTGGCACTCTTTCTCTTTCTCTTCCCTTCTTTCCCTCCACTTTCATCCAAGTCCAGACTGGTGACCATGTTCAGTGTACTGCTTTCTCTCCCTGCTCTGGACTCTTCCCCTCTAGCTGGACTCTACTCAATATCTACAATAAAAACCTTTCTCTCGACCATGACTTGGAAGGGTTTTGTTCTCAGTTTTATACATCTGGTGCCAAACTCTACAGTTTATATAGAGTCTCAGTGCTAGCCTGGAACTCTCAGTGTATACCAGGTGGGCTTTGAACTTACAGAGATCCACATCCTCTGCCTTGCAAATGTTTCAATTAAAGGTATGCTATTATGGCTCAGTTATAGAGATCATAAAGATCATTCATTCTATTTAGACAGCCTAACACATATTTTACAGGAGAAATACAAAAGCCTTAAGTAGGTAGACTAATAGAACAAGTGGATATGGCAGGTACAAATGACTACCACCCACCAGGCCCTGAAATCCTTACCAGGTTTCTCCACACACCCTTCCCAGTCCAACCAAGCGAATCCTTACAATGTGAGAGCAGGGCTACGAGCCCTGAGTCTGTTACATCCTGAACGTGTTCCATGTGATCGTTTAACTGGAACACTGGTTCGCAGTTCCTAAGGAGCCCATCCAATCCCTCTCCCCTTCATGGTAGAAAGGCCATAAAACACCATTCAGTCATCTTTACAATCATCTCTTCCTATTCCTTTCCTTAATGAATAAATTAACATGTCTGCTTCAGGAAACCAAGGAGCACTTTGGGATGAAATTGAGGATGGTTGTCCCAAAGTGTACTGTACTAACAGGAACCATGCTCAACAAGGCCAGGGCCTTGATGTCTATCAACAAACATGGGTTTCTTTTTCTCAATAACTGCAAAACACCAATTATAGGTCAGATCTTGGTTTCTTGATAAATGTGGAAGGACCAAACCATATAATTTTTACCTTGAATCCAATGATAGTTTAGATTCCAGAGACAAGGAGGAGTAATTAGGCATTATGAAATATAGCAAGTCCTGACAGAGGTACATAAGGGACAGTATCTCTAAAACTGTGTCTGAGGGTACATTCAACACAAGCCAGAGGCAGAGACATGAATATGAGGGACCAAGAACAAAGCAGCTGTCTTCTGTCTGTATTGCCTGATCCAAGACTTATCTGAAAGAGGACTGGCTGACACAAACACACCACACAGCTGAGCTGTAACTGTCGGTACTGGCAGTACTAGAAAATACTTACTGAGAGGTTACCATAAGCCTGCTCCCATCAAAACTCAGACACTCAATCCTCTCCGTGGTTGTTACAAACACTCAACTATTTTAAGTTTGTTTTTGAGAATACAATGATGAATTTATCACAAAAAACAATAACACAACACATGGTCTAAGCATGGCCTGTGTCTGTGATAATAAATTATTGTTTATTATGTAATAACCATCTGAAAATCCACCAGCATGATAAAATTCTGACCCTGAGAATAACCTGTATTTAGCTATGTAACCCTGATTCTTAGGTAACTGTCAAACCTATTCTTACTCTTCAGTTTTCTTGCAACTACTGTTATTGAAAGTAGGTTACATTACTCATTTTTATCTTAGTGAAAAGATCTATCAGTGTAAATAATTTCTCAGCATTTTTCTACCAAAGCTTCACTGGTTTTGCTCTTCACTATTCACTATGTGCCCAAGTTTCTCACTGTCCTGTGACAGGCATTCATGTGGTTACTTCCAGGTTTCTGCTACCGCACATAACAGTACTCGAGCATTCATACCCATGGACATATGGACGCCCACGAGAGCCAGGGCACTGAACCAAAGAGTGAAACTGCAGGCTCCATGGTTTGCAAACTTGGAAGGTGAAGCCTCACATTCCCACCCAACAGAGTGCATGGGACCCACATGTTCATGAGCACACTGTGGACCAGATGCAAGCTCTACGTGAGCGGTGTGGTAGAGAGACCTCTAAAATGGTCTCTTGTAAGAAGGGACTGAGGGAGTCTGGAGGCCAGCATGGGCTTGGACACGTCACCCCAGGTGTATGTTATTAGACACTCATAAGTCCTTTCTGCTCCAGGCAAGGAAAATGACACCTTTTGGTAACTGGGTACCTCAGGGGTTCACAAGTTCCTGAAGTATGCTGGCTTTTACATAGCAACTGGAAATCCTTCTAGTCCAGCCTGAGCTGATTCCTGGACATGTGCACGTCCTGAGACTGAACCCACTCATCTCCAGCTCCATGCCTGCATACGTGCCTGCTCCTACCATGGGTCTACTGCCTTCCAGAACACAGAGTCTCATATCAAAAGCTTTCTCTTGTAAGTTGTCTTGATTATGGCTGGCTTCCTTCCTTTCCTTCCTTTCCTTCCTTTCCTTCCTTCCCTTCCTTCCCTCCTTTTTTGACGGCTGGCCTTGAACTCACAGAGGTCTGCCAGCCTCTGCCTCCCAAGTGCTAGCATTAAAGCAAGATATGAGCTACTATGCCCAGCTCATCATGGTGTCTTATCCTAGCAATCAGAAGTAACCAACACACCATATCTGCATACTGGCAGGAGACTGCTGTACATTAAAGTCATATGTAGTCTCTTCTAAACTTTCATGTCTTTTCTAGTAATATATGTGTGAATTAGTTTTGTTGTTTTAATATATATAATCATATCACCCAACAATTCAATTATCACTTCAATTTGCAGGTCAGAAACTGAGACAGACACACTGACTATAGGAATCGGGATTTCAAACTGATATTTATATTTTATTTTCACTGTAGCGTTACTAAAGCCAAGGGGTGGAGACAATTCCTGTTTATAATGAATACACAAAGGTACTAAAATGGAATGTTATCCGATCATTATAAAGAAGGAAATCTTGTCATATTCAACAACACAGATAAACTTCAGGAACATTATACAATGGCCCCAGAAGTCAAGGGCAGACAAGCAAGAGAAGGAGGGACTCCACTAGCTGTTAGAGGGTTGGGGACATGGGAGGGGCTGTTCGGTGGGTACAGAGTGGACACTCCCAGAGTTTCATGAAACAGGAAGTCTCCGGGATGAGATGCATGCACAGCACCACACCACAGCTCCCCTGTGTACTGTGAACTGAAGGCACATCTCACCTCCTAGGTTTTAGGTCCTAACTGCAAAGCAGTTCAACAAACTGCCCGCCAGCCCACCAAGCAAGTGGCAGAACTGAGATGGAAACCCAAGCAGTCCAACTCCTTGTTACTGTGTGATGCTGCCTATTAGGTGAGCACTGCACAAGCAAGAAAAGAAAACTACGGATCCCCCATTTGTATATGGAAGAGAAAGTATAACAATACGAGTCCTGAAGAGCAAAGGTCATAATTTAAAAACAAGAGGTAAATATTTAATTCTTTACATTTAGCAAAACTAATGGTTTCTTAGTTTCTCTTTTTTCATCAGTGGATTAAGTCCTCCTTTAAAATCTGTCAGAAAAATGTCATTTCTCTTTCACTCAAAGTTGGGACTTTATAAACATTTAAATGAACTATTAATCACTGTAAAGGGCTTACAGATAACTGGGAACTGCTAAGGACAGAGACAAGCTTCTAGAGCGAGTCATTAGGCTGGGAATAAATATTCAAACTTTCAAGAACACTACTAGACTACTTAGTGGACAGACATTAGGTTGGGCTGCAGGTAAAGGGAAAACTCTAGAGAAACAGGTTTTTTGTTTTATAGTTAATGAAACACAAAGTTATTTTCTAGTATCATAATTTTTTTCCATCCTAAAACCTTTCAAGTTTGACTTACCGCTTGACAGACGCTGGCATTTCTGGTCTGGGTTATTCCTCCGACAAACACCACGCAGGTCAGGAAAATATGAAAGCACAAGTTCACGAGCATGTGCCAGCTCTTGAGACTGATTCGGATCAAGCTGTTGGAAAAAGAGGCACAGGCGCATTCAGTCTGGAAGGCTGGCAGCAGGCTCCGGTGAGCAGCTCCAGGCTAATGCCCGCTGCACAAAAGATCACATTTATATATTTTATGTTTAAAAATCTCACATACTACATACACACACACACACACACACACACACACAATTTGGCAAACCTTTAACCCACAGCAGCCACAAAAGCTGCACACATTCTCTACCTTAAGAACACGGACAACTGTCACTAAAAGATGTCGAAGAAGCCAGAATTACATGCTTAGCTATGTAGAAATGTCGTTAGAGTTTCTGTCCTGCCAAAGCTAGATGGCACACATGGCTGAAATGCTCAGCACAATTCCTCTTGGCCTTTTATAATGAAATGATGAAGTCTCTCCTTTCATTTTTCTTTTAAATACATCAAAATCACCTTTTGTTTCTGAAGCAAATGTCAAGAAATGCCATACATGTCTGACTTAAATAGGAAAATATGTTCTAGCAGAATCTTTTGCTAAGTTTCCTGCTTAGCAAATCCTTTTATTTCATTGCTTCCAGTCAGAAAACAAAAGTTTTGATGGTTGTGTCTCCAATTAATAGAAACCAAATCCTCTCTGTAAATGTCACCAACTTTCTTCAAAGTGCTATCTTTAAGGATACTGCAACAGTGAGAAAACTGTAAGATACAAACATGGACCATGTACTCCCTAGAGACAGCTCTGCAGGGACCTGCACATGAAAACCCCAGTGCCCTTCAGGCCCTCTTGCTCCTGTGCCCACCACCCAGCCTCCAGTATGCACTCCCACAGTCTCCTCCAGGACGACCCAGCAAACTGGAAATGGAAAGATATCCTCAACAGAGCAGAGAAGGAAAAAGAAAAA